>NC_035435.2:119455705-119817190 GCF_002127325.2 Helianthus annuus
ATTTCTACTCCCCCCTAACGGTCATTGCATCATGGAGATTTCATTTCTTGATAGCGAACGCTCAATTGCTTCATTTCTTGACAAATTCATATGTTACGCATGTTTTGTTTGTTACACATGCGGTTAAATTGATTCGTGAAGATCATCAGTGGCTTCACTCTAAATTGTTGCTTTACTAATGTTCAATATTGTTTTGCTATGTTCGTGTTTTGCATTGTAATTTGGATCACTGCATTATTGCAAAGTGTTGACCCTTTGGCATCGAGTCAACGAACTCGTTGAAAACTCCTTTTCTTTTCGAGTTACATACATGGTTTGTTTGTTGTAACCATGTCGAAGCTTTCTTATTGATACATGAATTCATTGTTGGATTATGTTTCAACCAAGTTCAATTGATTGAACTTGCTCGTAATATATATTTGATTCAAGATTCCATATGATGGATTGAGGCCATCATATCATATTCGAAATAATCCCAACAAGTGCTTCATTTGCTTTGAACCATAACATGCTTGTTTGGTCTTCGACTTCATTGAATCGTTTCTTTGATCACGATCACCTTGTGGTGGCATTTTTCACAAGTTTGAAGCTTGCGCTAATCTCGTTTGCACACATCCTGCTCGGATTTAATTAATTATTTGTTTGTTTATTTGTATTAAATCCGTTTTGTTGAATAATCATATTAAAAGCAGTCTTAATACAATCGTGTATTAAGATAATGGTACACAAGTTCATGTCATATTTCAGTGTACCTCTTAACGGTTCTTTCAGCATCGATCGAACATTTTGTGATATTCATTGATTTTTCATTTTCGATCGAAAACATTATTTCCTTGTTTCATTTTCAATTGAAAATCCTATGAGATTTGTTTGAAACAAACATTCAGATTTACTTCGTTGAACCTTTCATTTGATTTCCAACACGGTGAACTTGTTTGATCACCGCTATTATTGAATTGTTTCAATCACTACGACACCTTGTGGTGTCGGAACGAACTTGTAGCTTGGCCTACTCATGATCGAGCATTTCATGCAAAACACGGTGATGCTTGTTCAGTCACCACTATTGCTGAATTATTTCATTCACTACGACACCTTGTGGCGTCGGTATAAACTTGTAGCTTGTGCTAATCTTGACCAATCGCTTCATGAGAAACTACGTATGCTCTTTGTTTGACTAATCACACAAAAAGTCTTAATGCAACTATGTATTAAGACAATGGTACACTAAATTCGGTTGTATTTCATTTCGGTGTATCCTAGCAACTCAACAATGTCAACACGTTGATTTTATCTTATTAATTTATTGGTTCAATAGTTGACAAATTGTTTCATGATTCCATCTATTTGAGCTTGTTAAATTCGAGTTTCAATCATACAACAACCAACGCAAGTTTCCGTTGGTAATGAAGTCTATTGTTTCAAAAATTGATTTGCATATTGTGAACGTTCAATAGGAATTCCATTGGTCGAAATTCCTCTTTTGTTGAACCCCGTAAACTTGGTCGCATTAGTGATAGTATCACTACGCGTCGTTCAGTTGACATCGATTTCTGGAACAAACTCAGCTGAACCGTTGGGTTCTTATTGATGCAAAACGTCCTTACAATCACGTAATCTGAATAAGTTTTGATTCGATTACGCGGTCATTCACTTTGGTATTATTCGGACTTACCTAGGAACAACACAACTCTGTGGAGATAACATAGACTAAATTTCGAGGACGAAATTTCTACAATAGGGGGAGAATGTGACAACCGGCAATTAACGGCTTATAATTACGCGATTAACAAACGTTTATGGCGATGATAAGTAGTGTTTAAGACACGAGTTAACTTAATTAGGCTATTGGAACGCCTAGGAACGCCTATCTAACTTTACAGTGCGCGCATGTGGATTTGTGAGAAAACTACTGATCGTTAAGCGATAACGAACTGACACTGTACAAATACTGACAACGCCGACAAATACGAGCTCTACATATATAACTTTACATTTGAATGTGGTTTTGTGAAAATAACACGCTTTCGAATATCACAAAACGCAAACGAGAACGAAAAACGCGGAAATCAGATACGCACTGGCAATAAAACGAAGCATCCGACATATGTATTAACTCAAAACTGATATATTACGATATATTTAGCTTTGTTTTCGAATTTTAATGTTCGTAGTTGAAAACGGATCGAAAAACGAGTTAAGACGGCGACCGAGTCAAATTTTACGCGTTTTAATTCAACCGACAACATGCGCATCGAATATCGAGTTACAACGTAATTTTTAGTATTCTCGACTTAATATTATAATTTACGACAATGTTTAGAGAAACGGGGTCGTATAAGTTGACGGGCCACTAAACTCGGGGATTGGGCTTGTGTGTCTTGGGCCCAAGCCCAAAGCCCACTTTACAAACCCTAATATAAAAGACAACTTTACAACACAAACCCTCATTTTCCCTTAAGTTGCAGCCGCATACCATCCATCCTCCTCTCACTTTTCTCCAACCTTATCCATATCCTCATTTCAAAACACCTGAAATCCCTTGTCTGCAACTCAATATACATTCACATAAATCAAATACTCACATTGAAAGCACAGGGCTCGAATCCTCTAGACAAACCCCACTACTCGATCACCTCACATCTCCCTCCTGCTTCAGTTCCGGTGACCGGTAATGAAATCGGCCGGTTATCGGCTGTTTCGCGTTCTGTCAGACCCACACCACCATCCCCCATCTTCACTAACACCTCATCTCCATCCTCCAACTCCTTTCCACTCATCAGCTGGTCAACCACCATGATGGTGGCAGCTCACAGCAACAATCGACAGAGACAGACATGAGATTGAGAGAGAGAAAGCTACAGGGAACCGTGAGAGAGAAAGAAGGGGGATCGACGGCGAAGCGCCGTTTTCCGGCAACGATCCGACGGCGGCGGCGGTGGAGTTCCTTTTCTGTTCAACGTTTTTCCCCGAAAAACTCGGTAAGCATTCGTCTCGGTTCCACATTTTCTTTTACCTTTCTGATCAATAACTGATGATGGTGGTTTATTTGTCCCGACGGGTATTTTGGATGAGCTACAGCGGATGTGGTGAGGGTGGTTATGTTGAAGCTTGATAGTTCGGGTTCCTGTTATAAAGAGAGTTCGGGTCACGGTTCGTGTCAGCGGGTTCAGATTCAGTTTCAGTTTAAACCCGGTTAACAGCAGACAATGATTTTGGTTCTTGTTCGCGACTCATTTCGGTGTTCGGGTCTAGGTTTGGTTCAACTCGGTTTGACTCGGTCAAACCGAGTCAACCAGTCAACAACAGTCAACTGGTCAGATAGTGGTTCGGGTGCACGTCGAGTCAGTTTTGCTCTCGGTCAAAACAAGTCAACGGTTCGGGTCAGTCGCGGTCAACAAGTCAACGCGGTCAACCCGGGTCAGACCCGGGCAACTCCGCGAGTCAACTCAGCCAACGACTTGGTCAACGATGGTCAAACTCAGTCAAACGAAGATCTGGTAAAGTTTAATGACGCGAAATTAGTATAGATCGCTATAGTTCTTAGATTTTTATACTACGCGAATCGAGCTCGACCGGTTAAAACGTTATACATTAGTAATTTATTTACGATTCTTGCAAGTTTTGCGAAAAGTTATATATATATTGGTTTTGTTGAATTATTGATTGAGTTTGATTAAAATATCGACACTTTAGATGTTGAGGTTATTCCAAAAACAGAGGAAACTCTGTTCGATTTTCATAAAAAATCTGAAATATCAAGTATATTTGTATGGTATAAACGCACATATTAAAGTTCGAGTTTTCTTATAAAATAAATACGAAAGTATATTTTTTTTGGCAACGTATTACGAATTTCAAAACAAAGTTATGAAATTCCGACAAACTTAATTTAGTACTTAACGAAACTTGATGTTTATATAAAATAAACATGATTAACTACGTTATTTCAAGACACCGATAATTCGAAACACTAGAACATTTTCATATAATAAATATGAAGTTTCTATTTATTTTAAACCTCGACTTTTCGAATTACTTGAACATGATTATAATATAAATATAAGGTGTATATTTATTTTAAACGCCGATTTTAAACTTTCTTACGAACAAAATATAGTTTTTATATTTAGTTCAAGCGACTGAATTCTGAGTTATATTTTTTTTTCAAGCATCACGGCTTAATATATATGTATATATATGTATATATTTATTTTCATCTTACAACAACTACAACGACACGGACCGCTATCCACATACGTATTCCTAAATGCGACCACTAACACGACGATGTAAGTATATTTATATTAAATATATAAATATATATTCTAAACCATTCGAAAACTAAGTCGTTTTCGAGACTTCGTTTTATTCCGATTATAAACGGGATCAAACAACCATAGATTGGTTAATCTAAGTCAAGATAACACTACCTTAGAGTCGTTTAGTTAACGACTCGGTAGAGCTCGGACACGTAGTTTAGCTACGTTTAAATTAGAAACTGATAAGTTATTCCCTGTTAGGAATACTATAGATGCACGCTAGCTAATTCACATTCCTGGAATGACATCACGGAATCACGCTAAGCTAGCTTTGCACAGGAACATCCAGGTGAGTTCATAACCCCCACTTTTTACTGTTTTACATTTTTATAAATGTTTTCGGGGGTGGAAAGACATGCAAGTTTCGCAAAAGTACTCAATTTTTCGATGAACGAAAACTATATATATTTCTAAACCATTTCGCTACAGGATTTCAGCGAACTCAAATGGTTTACGAAAATTTCATGCCGAACTTACCGGTTTTTACAACAATACAAGGTTTTCGAAACATGTATGCGTTTTAATGACGTGGGCAAAGACCCAATGTCACTAGGACTAGATAGTTCACTAGGGCAAAGGCCCAATGTCACTAGGACTGGATAGTCCACTAGGGCAAAGGCCCAATGTCACTAGGACTGGATAGTTCACTATGTCAAAGGCCCAATGACATGGGCAAAGGCCCAATGTCACTAGGGCTGGATGGTCCATTACTCACTAAGGGCCATAGGGTCTCTAAAACTGTACAGTGAAGTCCTCGCTACTATTTGGAACTATAATCGCCTGCTAGTCTACCGTCTTGAGTAAACGGTTTGGCGAGGCACTTGCTAGCACAGGGTGGGTTATAGGCTCATGCAGGCATGTTGTCTTTGTCGTACACAGACATTGACGGTTATACAATTTATACAAACACCAGATTTTCAAATGACATGCCAAATAAAATGGTTTTATTACATTCTCTCGACATCACTTAAACCGGTTATCAAAAAGATTTGTTTTAAATCTTTTTCAAAACAAACTATGAACTCGCTCAACTTTATGTTGACTTTTTTCGCATGTTCTTTCTCAGGTTGCATTTTCAAAACTATGGAACGGTTGGAATAGGAGAACCCATGGGAATTCGAGTACTTAGCGACGTTCATTTTCTAGAAGTCTTAGCTCAAACCCTTCCGCTGTGCAATGAAGATACCGGTTCCAGTCACGCCAGCTCTGATAATTTCGGGGTGTGATATTTGCTTACGTTTGTCTTATACTATTTGGGACGCAAACATACTTATATGCTACATTCCTATACACACACAATCTTATTTTCAGAATTTATGTATACATTAATTCATACGCAACTAGTACAAGCTATGCGCATCATGCGACGATGAATATAATCGCGGGTGCACACGGGATTATGATGAAAGGCGTATGAGAACCATAGAGTGTAGTACTGCGTATGGTAAAACACAGAATGTAACATTGCACCAAATAACGAAATGGATGTAACTTGGTCGAAACATGGTGGATACGCTTTATGTTTGGAAACCCTTGCTTTAATTCTTATTTTTGGAAACTTTGTACATTCTATGTTTGGAATGTTTGGAAACCCTTGCTTTAAATAACGAAACTGATGTAACATTGCACCGAATAACGAAACGGATGTAACTACTGCGTTTTCATACATTCTATGTTTGAAAACCCTTGCTTTAAATCCTATTTTTGGAAACTTTGACTCTTGTATGCCGTCATTCGTTGCAATTGATATATTATCCAAGACTTTTGGTTCGTTATTACACCATGAAACTCGATGCTCGTTAAACTAATTAAAACTCGTAAAATAATGGAAGTCGAATCCTAATTCTTCAAGCTTGGAAGTTTGGTGAAATGGTTAATTGTTGAAAAATCTTGTGTCTTTAATTCGTTAAAAATATGGTCATTATTCAAATTTAAACTAATTAAATTAATTAATTTCGTTATTCAAAAGTTTATTTTTATTAATAAACTAGTTAATCTCGTTAGATATTAAAGTTCGTAAACTAACTTAGTTAGTTTAAAACTAAAATGTTAGTTTTTCTTTTAATATAACTTGGTTATTTAATAGTTTAGGGGTGATTTATGCAATTTTTGAAAGTGTAAAGTGCAGGGACTATTTGGGCTTTGCTGAAAATATAAGGTGTTAACATAAAAAAATAATAATAATGAAAAGCTGCTGACTGCGGGGACTCGAACCCGGGTCAACACCAACAACAAACAACACGCTAACCACTGGGCCACGGCCTTAACATCGAACAAAACCCGGACCTTAAATCATTTAACCATACATTCAGCGTGGCCCACCAGCAAGCCCAGCGCACAGATTTCAATCAGAATCATTTTTTGAGCGGGACTTGGTTTTTTTTTTGAGTTTTAAAACATGTTTTAACATTTATTATCCAACTAAAACCTACCCAAATCATTCCCTGTAATATCACACTAATTCAAGTCCTAAACACTTTACAAACTCATCTAAATCTCCTTCAAATCATCAAAAACGCAGCTGCATATTAGTGTTCGAGCAGATTCATCCTACTTTACAAAAGTGAGCATATCTCACTCGTTTCTTATCCGTTTACCTCATTCTTTTTCCTATGCGCTTGGATTGACCTTAGCTTCGATTCCATGGGTTTTTCACAGTAAATAAGTCCCTGGAACTCCGGCAAAAAGGCTCCAAAGTTCACTGTTCGTTTTTGTTTTGATTCAAACTTTACTAAACGTGTTCAAACTTGAGTCTAACTCATCTCAAACCTCTGTCCTAATGCTTATAACCTCATCTATGGTTAGTTAGGCTTAAAAACAAGGTTGAGACATGTTAAATCAGAGGTTAAAACCTCACAAACTTTCTGTTTTAGTTAGGGTTTTACCCATAAGAAGTGTTCAAGCTTGAAGCTTGATGTATGTGTGATTGTTAGACTAGCTTGGGCTATCTTTCATAAAAATCCACACACCTCTTGATGTTTTCTCATAGATTAGTTGTTGTATTTCATTATTCTTTTAGGTTCACGACCCTCCTTGTTGTTTATAACAACAAGTGAAGTGGTGAACAATAGAGGTACCTAAATGGAAGCTCGTTCTTCCTACCTCATGTATGAATTCTATGATACTTAGAGGTGCATAAAGGAAGACTTTAATCTTCTACCTCATGCTTGACATATATGATGTAATATACACTATGTAATACTTATGTAACAACCAAATAATCGAACTCTTAGTGATGAACTAATAGACATTCCTCAAGCTAGTAGATTGTATCATCTTAGGCCTTGACAACTTGTCATGATTCTAATGGAACCTTGTTCCATGAAAACATTTAAACTCTTTTAGAGTTTCATAGTGTCAAGAACGAGTGTCATAGGTGTTAGATGATTATTTTCATATGTTTATTTTTCATGCTATTTAAACTCCAAATCCCTAGAACCATATGTAAACACCTCTTAAACTCCAAATCGAACACATTCAACCTTCTAGTCTCAACAACTTCGTCACTTTGGATAATCGGAAAGCATATGCAAATTTGTGAGTATACTTGAACCCATTTTACTTTTAAACACTTTTGGGTGCAACATGTATTCTATGTAAAAACACGAAAACACTTGAAACTATTTGAATCACACTCTATCCATATTGAAACATGTTAATCTCCCGCTAGACTATTGGGAGTGAAACCTGAACAATTTGATGCTTGTTAATCTTGTATGCTACGTAAACTATTTGTGATGATATATGCTCATTAACATTGCTAGCCCACCTTAACAATTATAGCGCTATAGGAGTAATGCACCGCCCACGATTCTTGGGGTATTGTTAAGTCAAACATGTTAACCTCCCTTTATTCTAACCGGGGATAGGCTATTTTAACGCATTGGATTCTTGGGTTTGAACATATTGTTACACAATCTCAGCGTACTAGTAACTTGCATATTGTTGTTCATGTTGGATACGAGCACGTTAAACAATTTTATTCTATGTTATACTATGTATTAAACTTGTATACTCGCCTTTGCTTTTGCATTGAACTCTATTTTAATACATGTTGCAGGTTTGATAGACAAGATGATGCTAAGTGAAGAAACAAGATTTAGGTGGACTTAGAAACACACTTAGATTAAACTATTTTGTTGTTGTGCATTCGAAATAATGTTGTTTATGTTGATTTCTTGTATTATACTTTAGCAATTTATGAAATCCAATTTAATTTATATTGTCACATAGTGTTATGATGTTTTGAGCAATTTGTTTGTCTCATCCCGATGTTTCCGCCATCGGTTGGGGTGTGACAGATTGGTATCAGAGCCATAACTATAGGGATTAGGAAAAGTAGGAATGTTTTTACCTAGTCTATAGTTTTAGAGCCTTATTTCTACGTTTTGCTCGAGAGTACTTGCATGCTACTTTGATTACTTCTTATTTATCCTCTTTCTATCTTTTAAATGTATATGCCACTTATGTGTTAATACTTGATATGCTATTCTTGTGTGTTAATACTTGTTTTATTATGTGTTAATATTTGTTTTAATATCTCATTCTTTATGTGTCATTCTTGACACGTTTATACTTGTTTGTTTAATCTACGACATACGCTTTTCCTCATACATTTAACTCAACTATTCTAAATCCGCAAACACTCGTATCATACAAACGAGACGACTTCACCAAAATAGGCGTGAAATCCACAATTTTATTCTATGTTATACTATGTATCAAACTTGTATACTCGCCTTTGCTTTTGCATTGAACTCTATTTTAATAGATGTTGCTGGTTTGATAGACAAGATGATGCTAAGTGAAGAAACAAGATTTAGGTGGACTTAGAAACATACTTAGATTAAACTATTTTGTTGTTGTGCATTCGAAACAATGTTGCTTATGTTGATTTCTTGTATTATATTTTAGCAATTTATGAAATCCAATTTAATTTATATTGTCACCTAGTGTTATGATGTTTTGAGCAATTTGTTCGTCTCATCCCGAAGTTTCCGCCATCGGTTGTGGTGTGACACATGTACAGAGGTATTTTAGTAAATAACCATTCTAAACGATAACGCATGAAGAAGCAACGTTTTTATTTAGTTATTATGGATCTCTAAATATACACGAATTAGATTCTCATGTCTTAGCAATATTAGGGACATGTTATCCTTGTTTACACATTCTCATTTCTTATAATCTAAATTCATTTACACATTATATGTTCTTGATATTTTAGTTATCGGTAGGACTTGTTTGTAACCTATTTTCCCATCATTTGAAACTGGCATGAAATAATCACGATATTGTGTTGTTAAAATAAGTTGGTATGTGTAACAACTTCCAAAATACATTATAAGGACCCCTGATCAAAACCACGGACTTGTACGGCGCGACCCAGTACGAAAAATAAAGAAACCAATAAAAGGATTCTCATGAAACACACGGGGGATACCCCTAAATCTTCTGCGACACGCAGGCGAGTACCAGGACATGTTACTCGAGCGCGACGTATGGCAAGCCTATACATACGGCGATGTTGATCTAGCCCTAACTGACATTCATCGCGACCGCGGGGGCTTCACCTATGCCCTGCGCCTGGGAGTCCCATTTGACCTATAAATACAACAGCGTGGAACTGAAGTTTCTGCACATTTACGATCGAATTTTCACGAACTCTGCTCTCTCGTTCTACGTTTCTTTGCACTATAACCCTAAATCTGCGAAACTATACCCCGTTTTAAGTGTTTAACCCTGATCACTGATTCGATACCCTGTCAGATCGATCTGAAACCCAGCAACGGATGTCAAAGTGTTGCCTGGATAAGACTATATTTTGTTAACTACGTTGGGGTTTTGATCTCGTGATGTATCGTTAAAATTTGATTTGGTTTGATGCACTTACACGTGTTGCGTGGTGTTTTTACTAGGAATTCAGGATTAGCACCAGGAAGCTATAATCTAAAACCCTAAATTTACAAAGTGAGTCATTCTTTCTTTTTACCAAATTCTTTGCAAAACCTTAAATGTTTTTCAGTTATACTTAGAGTGATTAAGTTTTTGTATTCTGAAATTACTGCCGGTATGTGGGGTTTTGTATACACTACTGATACGTGGTTGAAAACCGGTGTTCGTAATCGTGTAACTTTATGTTTTTACAAGAGTTTTAATCTTGAATAGCCTAGTTTTAATTAGATTTGTGTTTGCAGGTTTAATGAAGTTTAAGGAGCCTTTCGGGAGCTTTACGAGTCACCGGGTCGAAAACCAGAGTACCGGGACGCGTTACGGATCAAATGGGAGCGAAAAATGTAAAATCAGAAAATGAAGGTTAGAGAGCCCGTCGCCGACGGGTCCCAAGCCGTCGGAGACGCCCGCTAGAAATGGTCGTCAGCCAAACAAGCCATAAACAGTCAAATAGGTCGTCGGCCAGATTTCGATGTGTGAGAAACCGTCGCCGACGACCCCACACCCGTCACGGACGGGTTGTATTTTGTTGAAACGTGAATTTTTGGGATTTTTTAGCTAAAATCGATTTCGATTGGTTCAAGGGGCATTCAAGTCATAAGTTACACTTTGTTTGAGGTTTGAATCACATCTTGGAGCCTAAGACAACCAATCATTCATATCTATTCCATCACTACTCACAACATCACCCGAATCACATCAAGATCATCATAAATCATCATTCACAATCAATTCATCCTAAACCCTAATTCTCCATACCATCAATCCTTCCACTATCATCCTTGTAACACCTTGAAAAATCATGTCCAATATTATATCGACACGTATCATGGACTTTAAACGTGTAAGGGACTGAATTAGAAGGGCTAAAGTTGACAAACAAGGAAACTGTGTGAAAATAAGGGTCCAGAATGTCAACAATGGATAAATATATTTTAAATTAGCCCTACATGATGTTTATACCTTCAAACGAATAAGTCATGGATCATACGAAGCTAATTGTGAAAGAAAGTAAGGGATTACAAACTACGGGGGCTAAATGTGTCAACATGTTTAAAGTATACCTCTGAGTGATCTTTTAGCAGACCAGAAGCTTTGTAATGATAAATTATACTCACAAGAATGTGTGATAAAAATTTCTCAAGGTTTCGATAAAGTATGAGAAAGTTATGACAATATTCGTATACGAGGGGTTAAAAGCGTCAACGTTGAAATTCAAGACTTTTCGGTGAACGTTTAAATTACCGGGGACCTAACAAAGTTGGTTTATGACTTGGGGTCCTTAAAAGTCAAGTTTGGAGGTTAAAAGTGCAAGATATGAAGTTAAAATCAAGTTTGGAAGGACCAGGGGCCAAAAGTGTAAATACAGCAAACTTGGAAATCAGACAGGGGAGCCATACCTGCCGCGTAAGACCCCCCATATGTCTTACGCGGGCCGCCTAGGAATGCCCAGCAACAGAAAGTTGAATTTCAGCAACTGTTTGCACCTTCAGGGGCTGTTCTTGCAAGATTTTTGTGTGATGGCCAAGTTAAAACCTCTCCAGCATATTAGCTGGCTATTAACACATGTATGGCTGTGATTTCTTCCTTGGTGGCCAAAAAAACACTTGTCTTGATCTTGTATCTTCACCTCAAGTATAAATAGGTTGGCCATGCTTTGTTCATTTGCTCACAACAACTTCTAAACTCAATTCTGGAGCTACCTGGCTTCAGGACCGAAAGTCGCGTAGTTTGACTTATGCATTGACTTTCAGTTCTGACCCGTTTGAACATGAATTAGGAATGCCTTAGAGCTTTAATAAGACCAAGTTACCTATAAGTATAACCCTCTGTAATTATACAACTTGGTTCATTGGTTATCCAATTCATATGCAAGATTCCGTTAAATGCTTAAATGTTGACTATTATGCCATTATCACCTTAAAATGTGATTTTTGAAAAAGTGAAAGGATAGAAACCTTCACTACTGATTTATAAACTTGTCCCTAGAATTTGACATCAGTTTGAGGTCTAGATTAAGAGTTATGCTCATTAGCGTAATTAAGAAGCTTTTAAGTAAATAAACCGCATAATTAGCATATAGCCTATCTAAACCCAAATTTTGATACCAAACTTATTGTTCACTGATGTTATATAATATTTTGGGATTTTTGAAGATTTTTATTTATTTTTAGGCTGAGCATAACTTAGAGTTCTAAGCTTGATTCGGTAATTGCCGGTTTTGCCCTTTTAGGCTATAAAATGAGTTTTACAAATCCTTTTGACCCCAAACCTTTTTCTACTGATCTAATATGATAAATAATGTATTTTGAGCCTTTTGCAATAATGAAAATATCAGCTTTCCTTTGAAAACCCGGAAATGGCTCTAAATCGCCTTTTTAAGCGTTTTTAACGCATCGTATGTAATAAAACCATTATTAGGAATATAAGACTTGATTACGAATGTGTTTAAGTTACCCATATTAAACAAGTAAAAAAGCTTGTCGGGTCAAAACCACATTCTAAGCCGGCCTTCGCTTTATCATGCGTTTGAATCGTGCCTTCCTTTGAAAACTAACCGGTCTAAAGCTTAGGCTAAATTAAAGACCCGTTAGGATTCTAATAGGTTATTAAAACCTTCGTTCCAGATTAGGAGCCCAGTAAAAGCTACGTGCACTTGCTGTATTTGAATTATACTTTGCTCAGGTAAATACCCTTAACTTATTTTCCCTATACGGGCTTGGGATACGGTACTATAAAAGTACCGCTTGGTCGGGTTTGTGTAGTCATTTAAATCGGATTGTGATTAATGTATTTGCATGACCCGTTTGATATGTATTATTTGTTGTATGGCCTTTGGGGGTTAAATGACCATGTCCTGGATATCCTTGGCATCATTCATGAAATGGCCACGACCTAAGCACGAGGTGTAGGCGTACACCTGACAGCTGCCTTATGTAAAAACTGGTATCCCACTTAAAGGAATCAACCTTGTGGGCATTATACATGTGGCGTGTCAGTTAACTTAAGTCCGGCCCTACAAACCGGCCCTGATGGATGACAAATAAGTAAATCTGTATACAAGATTATTTTTAAATAATTGTCCTAAGTTATAAAAGATATTTTGCCCAAGTGCATTCAAATCAATTTTCAAACTCTTTTCAAAATGAGACAGTTAAGTTGTATTTACCAGTGTAAACTAACGTATTTTCCAAAAAGGCTAAGTGCAGGTACTAAACGAAATAGGCTGGCTACTCCAGGCATCATTACTCGAGTCTCGCAAGCTTTAGATGCCAAAGTCTGTTGAACAATTTTCCTTTTTATTCGATCCGCCTGTGGATCTGTTTCGACTGTTTTGTGATACTTAATATTACAATTTATTCAGTTGAAATAAATCTATCTCTTTGCTTCCGCTGTGCATTTATAAATTGTGTTGTTTGTCTATGATGATATCAACTACGTCACGATACTCCCCACCGGTGACACGTGGTAAAATAGGGGTGTGACAGGTTGGTATCAGAGCCAACACTGAGTGAATTAAACACTAGCCTTTTGTGTTTAATCACAGTTACACAAATTGCACAATCTCGAGTCTAGACAAGAACTTAGGATTAATCCTAATTTGTTTTGTTTTTGATTTGTTTCCTTTCTTATTTTTCTGATTTGCCCCTGCATGGGCAAGTCATTTTTGTAGTAGTCCCGTTTAGGGCAACCATGTACTTGTTTAAATTTAAGGGAACAGCTAGATTTAAAATAACATTCCCATTATAAGATCTACCATTATAATAAAATGGCAAAATCTAAAACGGATAAGACCTAGCTCGTGTGTCATTTGAAGACTGGGCCAAGATGGTAGTTCCTCAATTTAGGATTGCTCTGCGTTTAATATATATAAAGAATCTTAAAGGTAAAACGTAGCCTAATTGTCACTGCATAATTAACCAAAATGGGTATTATAAACCATGGTTAATAAATCGTTTAAAACAATAAAACTGTATAAGCTTCCGTATAAACCTTGTCCTTATTTAATTTTATGTAGCAATTAAAGCTACATGGCTAGGTCGGAGGAAGTGAACAGTCATTCTCTGGAAAACCACGATGATAATGATAGGGTTAATATAACCAAAGGAGAGCTCCGTGCCCTGATTGATACAGCTGTATCTAAAGCAGTAGCGGAGCAATTCAAGTAGTTTAGTGGAACTCATAGTAGAGCTTCTTCGGTACCCCACTCTAAGTCTGTTTCTAAGACTCATTCAGAAGCTCATAGTAAACCACCCTCTAAGAAAGATGAACCTAAGAAAGAGGATGTCGAACATTCCTCAAACCAACACAGTATTCCATCCAAGAGGATAGTGTTCAATGATGAACCGCGTACCAAGTCCTGTACCTATAAGTACTTTGTTTCCTGCAAACCCCGGGATTTCACTGGGGAGAAAGGGGCAATTGATTGTATGACTTGGTTGGATGAGATGGACACTGTTGTTGATATCAGCGGTTGTGCTGAAAGGGATATAGTGAAGTATGTATCCCAATCGTTCAAGGGAGAGGCATTAGCTTGGTGGAAGTCTCTCATTCAAGCTGCTGGGAAGATCCCACTCTACAATATGTCATGGGAGCAGTTTGTTGTTCTCATTAAGGAGAATTATTGTCCACAACATGAAGTGGAAAGGATTGAGTCAGATTTCTTGTCACTGGTAATGAGGAACCTAGATTCCCAAGCTTATCTTACAAGCTTCAACACCATGTCTAGACTGGTTCCTTACCTTGTGACACCTGAACCCAAGAGGATTGCTCGCTTCATTGGGGGTTTGGCCCCAGAAATTAAAGCCAGTGTTAAGGCTTCAAGACCTGCTACTTTTAGATCAGCAGCTGATCTATCTCTATCCCTCACCTTAGATGCGGTCAGGTTAAGATCGCTCAAGAATTCTGAAGAGAGTTAGAGGAAGCGTGAGGATGATACCTCACGAAGGTCTGAGAAGAAGCACAAGGGTAATACGGACCACAAGAAGGAATCTGGGTCCAACAAAGGTAACCAGCGAACTGAGGAAAATCCAAAGTGCTCAACTTGCCAAAAATGCCACTTTGGAAAGTGCAGGCTTGAGACCAAGTCTCAATCAGGACCACCTGCACGTGGGTTGTGCAAGTCTAAAGAGCACAAGACTATTGACTACAAGAAGATCAAAGATGCTACCTGTTTCAATTGCAATGAAAAAGGGCACATTAAGACTAACTGCCATAAATACACCAAGAAGCCTAAGGAAACAAAGAAGACTAATGCCA
Source organism: Helianthus annuus (assembly GCF_002127325.2). NCBI lineage: Eukaryota > Viridiplantae > Streptophyta > Magnoliopsida > Asterales > Asteraceae > Helianthus > Helianthus annuus. The sequence continues at coordinate 119,471,239 of NC_035435.2, forward strand.
GAGTCTTCCGGATGGATGCACGGGAAGTCGTTTAGGACGACAATGTGATCACAGGTACTTTCCTCATAAATGATGTATATGCTAGAGTACTGTTTGATTCTGGCGCTGATAAGTCGTTCATAGATAATAAGTTCTGTGAATTGTTGAAGTTACCTGTTAAAACCTTAAGTGTGAAGTATGAGGTGGAATTAGCTGATGGTACCTTATAAACAGCCTCGACCGTGTTAGATGGATGTGTCATATCCATTAGGAACCACTCTTTTCCTCTGTCCTTGCTTCCTTTGAAGTTAGCCGGATTTGATATAGTATTGGGCATGGATTGGTTATCGCATAACCAAGCCTAGATCATCTGCAATAAGAAGCAAGTGGTGATTAAGACTCTGTCTGGTGAGTCACCATTCAAGGTGATACCCAGTATGGATTGCCTGAGCAAGTGGCTATGCTCAAGGCATCTAGATGTATGAAGAAGGGTTGTGTTATTTACATGGCACAAGTAATGGTCAATGAGCAGAATCCCAAGGTCGAAGATATTCCAGTCATTTCTAAATACCCTGAAGTCTTTCCTGAACTACCTGGTTTACCACCAGATAGGCAAGTAAAATTCAGAATTGACATCATCCCCGGGGCAGCACCTGTTGCTAGAGCGCCTTATAGGTTGGCACCAACAGAGATGAAGGAATTAAGGACACAGCTAGATGATTTGCAAGCCAAGGGTTTTATTACACCTAGTTCGTCTCCTTGGGGAGCACCAATCCTATTTGTTAAGAAGAAGGATGGTTCGATGCGTCTGTGCATCGATTACCGAGAACTTAATAAGGTCACTATCAAGAACAAGTATCCCTTGCCCAGGATCGACGATCTGTTCGATCAATTACAAGGGGCAAGCTATTTCTCTAAGATCGATTTGAGGTCAGGCTATCATCAACTGAAGGTTAAAGATGAAGATGTACATAAGACTGCATTTAGGACTCGCTATGGTCATTATGAGTTCCTAGTGATGCCTTTTGGGCTCACTAATGCACCTGCCGCATTCATGGATCTCATGAATCGCGTCTGCAAGCCTTATTTGGATAAATTTGTTATCATCTTCATCGATGACATCCTCATCTACTCGAAGAATCAAGCTGACCATGAGAAGCATCTCCATTGCATTCTGAAACTGCTTCATCAAGAAAAGCTTTATGCCAAATTTTCTAAGTGTGAATTTTGGCTTCGTGAAGTCCAATTTCTTGGACATGTTGTTAGTGAGCGTGGTATCCAAGTAGATCCCGCTAAGATCGAAGCTATTATGAATTGGCAAGAGCCAAAGACGCCTACGGAGATTCGTAGTTTCCTAGGAATGGAAGGATACTATAGGCGATTTATAGAAAACTTCTCAAGAATTGCAGCACCCCTGACTTTACTCACTCGCAAGAATAGCAAGTTTGACTGGGGGCCTAAGCAGCAAGAATCCTTCGAAATTTTGAAGAAGAAGTTGAGCAATGCTCCTGTGTTGACATTGCCAGATGGGATTGAGGAGTTTGTGGTATATTGTGATGCATCACACACTGGTATGGGTTGTGTGTTAATGCAAAAAGGCAAGGTTATTGCCTATGCTTCACGCCAGTTAAAGGTGCACGAGAAGAATTACACCACCCATGATTTGGAGTTGGGTGCCGTTGTATTCGCACTAAAACTGTGGAGGCATTACCTGTATGGAACCAAGTGTGTGATCTATTCTGATCACAAGGGCCTTCAACATTTGTTTAATCAGAAGGACTTGAATATGAGGCAGCGACGATGGATGGAAACTTTAAACGATTATGATTGTGAAATAAGATACCATCCAGGAAAGGCAAACGTAGTCGCTGATGCCTTAAGTAGAAAAGAGAGAGTGAAGCCTCTAAAGATCAATGCCAAGAGCATTGAGATAAAGAATAATTTGAATGAAAGGTTGTTAGCTGCGCAGAAGGAAGCTGTGCTAGAAGCTAACTATCCTGAGGAAAAGTTAGGAGTAACTGAAGAGCAGTTATCTTATGGTAAGGACGGAATCCTAAGGTTAAATGGACGAATATGGGTTCCTATTTATGGAGGACTTCGGGATGTTATCCTCCAGGAAGCCCACGGTTCCAAATATTCCGTTCAACCTAGAGCTGATAAGATGTACCAGGATTTAAAGGCAAATTATTGGTGGATAGGCTTGAAGAAGTCTATAGCTGCCTATGTAGCTAAATGCTTGATGTGTGCTCAAGTCAAAGCTGAACATCAAAAGCCGTCAGGTTTGCTACAACAGCCTGAAATTCCCACTTGGAAATGGGAAATGGTGACGATGGATTTCATCACCAAGTTGCCAAAGACTAAGAAAGGAAATGATACTATTTGGGTGATAGTAGATAGATTGACTAAGTCAGCACATTTCCTGCCCATTAAGGAGACTTACAACTCTGATATGTTAGCCCAATTGTACGTAGACAAGATTGTATCCTTGCATGGCATACCAGTATCTATTATCTCTGACAGGGATACTAGATATACATCTCATTTTTGGAAAAGTTTCCAAAAGTCTTTGGGCACGCAATTGAACTTTAGTACGGCTTACCATCCTCAGACGGATGGGCAGAGTGAGCGTACTATCCAAACTTTGGAAGACATGCTACGTGCATGTGTAATTGATTTAGGCGGTAGCTGGGATAAGCACCTACCATTGGTCGAGTTCTCTTACAATAATAGCTACCATACAAGCATTCAGGCTGCGCCTTTTGAGGCATTATATGGTAGGAAATGCAGAACGCCCATCTGTTGGGCAGAAGTAGGAGACACTCAATTATCAGGACCTAAAATAGTCTTCGAGACGACGGACAAGATTGTCCAGATTCGTGATCGCCTGAAAACTGCCAGGGATAGGCAGAAAAGCTATGCTGATAAAAGGCGAAAACCCCTCAAGTTCGAGGTTGGTGATAAAGTTTTACTTAAAGTGTCGCCTTGGAAAGGGGTGATGCGATTTGGTAAGAAAGGTAAGTTAAGCCCGAGATATATAGGACCATTCGAGATCATCGAATGTGTAGGATCAGTGGCTTATAAGTTAAACTTACCTGAAGAGCTCAGTGGTATTCATAATGTATTCCACATCTGCAATCTGAAAAAATGTCTAGCTGATGAATCGCTAGTCATACCGCATACAGATGTGCACATAGATGAGAGCTTAAAATTTGTGGAAAAACCTTTGTCGATTGAGGATCCACGTGGGAGGTAGAATCCACGATGAAAGAAAAGTACCCTCATTTATTTCAGTAAATCTCAAGGGCGAGATTTCTTTTAAGGGGGTGAGGATGTAACACCTTGAAAATTCATGTCCAATATTATATCGACACGTGTCATGGACTTTAAACGTATAAGGGACTGAATTAGAAGGGCTAAAGTTGACAAACAAGGAAACTGTGTGAAAATAAGGGTCCAGAATGTCAACAATGAATAAATATATTTTAAAATAGCCCTACAAGATGTTTATACCTTCAAACGAATAAGTCTTGGATCATACGAAGCTAATTGTGAAAGAAAGTGAGGGATTACAAACTACAAGGGCTAAATGTGTCAACATGTTTAAAGTATACCTCTGAGTGATCTTTTAGCAGACCCGAAGCTTTGTAATGATAAATTATACTCACAAGAATGTGTGATAAAAATTTCACAAGGTTTCGATAAAGTATGAGAAAGTTATGACAATATTCGTATACGAGGGGTTAAAAGCGTCAACGTTGAAATTCAAGACTTTTCGGTGAACGTTTGAATTACCGGGGACCTAACAAAGTTGGTTTATGACTTGGGGTCCTTAAAAGTCAAGTTTGGAGGTTAAAAGTGCAAGATATGAAGTTAAAATCAAGTTTGGAAGGACCAGGGGCCGAAAGTGTAAATACAGCAAACTTGGAAATCAGACAGGGGAGCCATACCGGCCGCGTAAGACCCCCCATATGTCTTACGCGGGCCGCCTGGGAATGCCCAGTAACAGAAAATTGAATTTCAGCAACTGTTTGCAACTTCAGGGGCTGTTCTTGCAAGATTTTTGTGTGATGGCCAAGTTAACACCTCTCCAAGGCATATTAGTTGGCTATTGACACATGTATGACTGTGATTTCTTCCTTGGTGGCCAAACAAACACTTGTCTTGATCTTGTATCTTCACCTCAAGTATAAATAGGTTGGCCATGCTTTGTTCATTTGCTCACAACAACTTCTAAACTCAATTCTGGAGCTACCTGGCTTTAGGAGAAGACTTGGAAGTGTAGAAAAGATAGCAAGGACCCTAAGTAAGAGCCTTAATCCCTGCTTAGTCATTTTAATTAGCTTATATTCCTAAAAGTCAAACCGTCGTAATTAAGATTTGACTTCGTCATTAATCTTAATTGCTCCAGTCAATTTTCATTATGAAAGTACCTATGAGTTGGTAATTATTTGGGCATTAAACCCTTAAAAGGGCACTCTCTGATTCCCACTCTAACTAGGTCAATTGTCGAGTCAAACTTAGTTAACAAAAGTCAACAGGAAGCTATTTTGTAAATAAACACATAATTATCAATGTGTAAGCTATGAAACCTGTTCTGACACTCATATAACTTGGTAATTAATATAAGAACATGTCTAAACATGTTCAACTCGACAATTTTCGGCTTAGGCTCGGTTCGGGACCGAAAGTCACGTAGTTTGACCTATGCATTGACTTTCAGTTCTGACCCGTTTGAGCATGAATTAGGAATGCCTTAGAGCTTTAATAAGACCAAGTTACCTATAAGTATAACCCTCTGTAATTATACAACTTGGTTCATTGGTTATCCAATTCATATGCAAGATTCCGTTAAATGCTTAAATGTTGACTATTATGCCCTTATCACCTTAAAATGTGATTTTTGAAAAAGTGAAAGGATAGAAACCTTCACTACTGATTTATAAACTTGTCCCTAGAATTTGACATCAGTTTGAGGTCTAGATTAAGAGTTATGCTCATTAGCGTAATTAAGAAGCTTTTAAGTAAATAAACCGCATAATTAGCATATAGCCTATCTAAACCCAAATTTTGATACCAAACTTATTGTTCACTGATGTTATATAATATTTTGGTATTTTTGAAGATTTTTATTTATTTTTAGGCTGAGCATAACTTAGAGTTCTAAGCTTGATTCGGTAATTGCCGGTTTTGCCCTTTTAGGCTATAAAATGAGTTTTACAAATCCTTTTGACCCCAAACCTTTTTCTACTGATCTAATATGATAAATAAAGTATTTTGAGCCTTCTGCAATAATGAAAATATCAGCTTTCCTTTGAAAACCCGGAAATGGCTCTAAATCGCCTTTTTAAGCGTTTTTAACGCATAGTATGTAATAAAACCATTATTAGGAATATAAGACTTGATACCTACTGATGTTTTAAGTAAATTTGCATACTTTAGTAGTAAGCAAAAGTGTTAAACTCAGAATTCCAGTTTTGACCTTTTAAGCCTATGTGAAATTACCAAAATGCCCTTAAGATGCATAGTTTGGTTATAAGTGATAAATTCACATATAAGTTATACCCTACTGATATAACTTAGTAAATTGAGTATTTTTACAGATTACATCAGACCCGAAACTAAAAAACGTATTTAAACCCTTTTATAACCTTTTAAATGACCAAAATACCCTTACGAGGCATAATTTGAGTTTAAAATCATTTTGGGCATAATAGAAGACATCCTACTGATGTCACAACATATTTAAGGCATATTAACTTGTGGAACATGTTCATGACTCTGATGGTTACCCGTTACGCATGTTTTGCGTTCGGATCGGTCTATGTAACTAGTTTACATATATTAGCCGAAACGAGGCAAACCATATCATTTTTGTCTCAAAATTCAGAATGTGTTTAAGTTACCCATATTAAACAAGTAAAAAAGCTTGTCGGGTCAAAACCACATTCTAAGCCAGCCTTCGCTTTATCATGCGTTTGAACCGTGCCTTCCTTTGAAAACTAACTGGTCTAAAGCTTAGGCTAAATTAAAGACCCGTTAGGATTCTAATAGGTTATTAAAACCTTCATTCCAGATTAGGAGCCCAGTAAAAGCTACGTGCACTTGCTGTATTTGAATGATACTTTGCAAGGTAAATACCCTTAACTTATTTTCCCTATACGGGCTTGGGATACGGTACTATAAAAGTACCGCTTGGCCGGGTTTGTGTAGTCATTTAAATTGGATTGTGATTAATGTATTTGCATGACCCGTTTGATATGTATTATTTGGTGTATGGCCTTTGGGGGTTAAATGACCATGTCCGGGATATCCTTGGCATCATTTATGAAATGGCCACAACCTAAGCACGGGGTGTAGGCGTACACCTGACAGCTGCCTTATGTAAAAACTGGTATCCCACTTAAAGGAATCAACCGTGTGGGCATTATACCTGTGGCGTGTCAGTTAACTTAAGTCCGGCCCTACAAACCGGCCCTGATGGACGGCAAATAAGTAAATCTGTATACAAGATTATTTTTAAATAATTGTCCCAAGTTATAAAAGATATTTTGCCGAAGTGAATTCAAATCAATTTTCAAACTCTTTTCAAAATGAGTCAGTTAAGTTGTATTTACCAGTGTAAACTGACGTATTTTCCAAAAAGGCTAAGTGCAGGTACTAAACGAAATAGGCTGGCTACTCCAGGCATCATTACTCGAGTCTCGCAAGCTTTAGATGCCAAAGTCTGTTGAGCAATTTTCCTTTTTATTCGATCCGCCTGTGGATCTGTTACGACTGTTTTGTGATACTTAATATTACAATTTATTCAGTTGAAATAAATCTATCTCTTTGCTTCCGCTGTGCATTTATAAACTGCGTTGTTTGTCTATGATGATATCAACTACGTCACGATACTCCCCACCGGGCCCACCGGTGACATGTGGTAAAATAGGGGTGTGACAGGTTGGTATCAGAGCCAACACTGAGTGAATTAAACACTAACCTTTTGTGTTTAATCTCAGTTACACAAATTGCACAATCTCGAGTCTAGACAAGAACTTAGGATTAATCCTAATTTGTTTTGTTTTTTATTTGTTTTCTTTCTTATTTTTCTTATTTGCCCCTGCATGGGCAAGTCATTTTTGTAGCAGTCCCGTTTAGGGCAACCATGTACTTGTTTAAATTTAAGGGAACAGTTAGATTTAAAATAACATTCCCATTATAAGATCTACCATTATAATAAAATGGCAAAATCTAAAAAGGACAAGACCTAGCTCGTGTGTCATTTGAAAACAAGGCCAAGATGGTAGTTCCTCAATTAGATTCAGATCATTGTTAACCTTTCAATTTAGGATTGCTCTGCGTTTAATATATATAAAGAATCTTAAAGGTAAAACCTAGCCTAGTTGTCACTGCAGACATGGCCAAAACCGTAAAACTTGTCTAAAAGATTCCAATCCTTGTTAACATCTGTAAGTATGTTAACATTTGGCAAACTGTGAACCGTTAAAGTCACACAGGCCATCTTTAAAAGGGTTAATCTAAATTCCCTTATTTAAAATATTCATCCCTTAAGGATGAAATGCCTATGGGCTATAATTAACGTTCTCTGGGACTAAAAGACAGTGGTAGCCTACAACTCCCTGTCTAGAAAAGGGAATGAACTTTGATTCAGGCCTTAAATACCTCGATTCTGTGAAATCTGTAACACCCCAAAACTCGTATTATTAATACGTAGGTACGTTGCCATGTTAATTAAATGAAATACAATAACTAGGTTATTAAACTTAGTTAAAAGCCTAACAAAATAAGTAAAGGAATGAAACTTGTGGCAACTATGATGGTATGATAAACTTGAGGGACTAGATTTGCCAAATTTGAAACTGAAACTAATTAAAACAAAAATCACACACACACAAGGAGTGTGTGTGCGTGAGATCGATCAGGAGAAAAGAAAGAAAGGGGTGAAACCCTAATTCAAGAAAACCTTCAAATTGAAGGGGGAAATAAGCCCTAATCTGATGCATGGACTTAGATTCTTGATCATCTAAGAGTTCTCTACATAAGGTATGTTGAAATTTGTAATTTGGTGAAGTTGTATGAAGTGGGTTATGATTAATCCGTGAATTTATATGAAATTGAGCATGATTGTGTATTAGAATCACCAAATAGAACTTGTGTTGGGAAGGATTTTAAGTAATTTGATGATTAGAAGTGAAACCCACTTCTATGGTGAAGATGATGACATAGGTGTTTCACCCATGTCAAATCCTTGCTTGAATCATCAATGTGTATGTTGTATGTAATGGACTATCGCTAGATAGGTTGAGTATGGTATGTAATTTAGTTTATTCTAGTTTCATTTGATGAATTATGTATGAACTTGGAAGATCATGCATAAATTAGTTGTACATTGTGTATAGCTAGTAGTACGCACGCCAAGTGTTTGATGAAATGTCTAGGTGAAGTTAGGATGTGAGATTGTATGAAATGGCTTGACATATATGAATGAAACATGATAATGATGTAATTAGTAGTATACTAACTTGAGGAATGTGCTTTAGATGGAACTCATACAAGAATTCGGGTTGAATGTATGTGTTGGTCAAGACTATGCATTAGAAGCTTGTACATTGTGCTTGAACGGGCGATGCTCCCCATGTGTTTTTATTAATCACTTAATTTCAATCAAGAAGTGAATGTGTACTAAATATATAATATATGACCATGCTAGTAAAGGATGATGTTATGAATTACGTTAGGTTGTCTAACTGAACAATGTGGTTGACAATTTATGTTGTATGCGTGTTAGTGAAAGTCAATGTAGATAAGAGCTGGAAAATGTGTATTAATATGAATAAGCATGAGTACTAACATTATTATGGCATGACGACATGAAAGGATAGGAACCACACTAGCATGGACCAAGCATGAAAGGCTAACGGGTCGAAATGAGGCAAGGAAGCGGTTACGAACATGGATGCACGAGGTAAGTGATTTCCGTAATCACTTCGCAGTACAAGTAAGTAATAAAGTGTTGTAATGAATTAAATATGATGTTTGAGGTCAAATATGTGTTAAAGTCTTTCGTCGTAAATGATGGGTTTAAGGTTGACCAAAATGCCCATGATGGGTATTTTGGGGTAAACGAACTTAAAAGTGGTTTAGAAGCAAGTTATTCGATTAGAGTAATGTTTAGGACAAGTATGGAAGTGGGGATGATGGTTTGGTCAGTCATAGACCAATTAATGCGCGAATACCCTTAACGGGTCAAATAGTTAGAAAATAGTTAAGTCGAATGTATGTAAGTTAAGGATTTCCGTAATCCGGAAGTAAGATTTTAAGTTCATATGATAGAATGTGAATTTACAAGCATGTAGGAAGAAACGGGAGGTTAAACGGGTAAACGGTTTAAAAGTTACGTGCGTTTTAGTGCGTACGGACGACGAAACGAACCTGCAGAAAACTGCAAAAACTAGAGGGCGTCGCCGACGGGTAGGGGGCCCAAAGGTGGGATCCTAAAGAATATGTAGTAATTTGGTACCCAAAGGTGGGATCCTAAAGAATATGTAGTAATATGGTACCCAAAGGTGGGATCCTAAAGAATATGTAGTAATTTGGTACCCAAAGGTGGGATCCTAAAGAATATGTAGTAATTTGGTACCCAAAGGTGGGATCCTAAAGAATATGTAGTAATATGGTACCCAAGGGTGGGATCCTAAAGAATATGTAGTAATTTGGTACCCAAAGGTGGGATCCTAAAGAATATGTAGTAATTTGGTACCCAAAGGTGGGATCCTAAAGAATATGTAGTAATATGGTACCCAAAGGTGGGATCCTAAAGAATATGTAGTAATTTGGTACCCAAAGGTGGGATCCTAAAGAATATGTAGTAATTTGGTACCCAAAGGTGGGATCCTAAAGAATATGTAGTAATATGGTACCCAAGGGTGGGATCCTAAAGAATATGTAGTAATTTGGTACCCAAAGGTGGGATCCTAAAGAATATGTAGTAATTTGGTACCCAAAGGTGGGATCCTAAAGAATATGTAGTAATATGGTACCCAAGGGTGGGATCCTAAAGAATATGTAGTAATATGGTACCCAAAGGTGGGATCCTAAAGAATATGTAGTAATATGGTACCCAAAGGTGGGATCCTAAAGAATATGTAGTAATATGGTACCCAAAGGTGGGATCCTAAAGAATATGTAGTAATATGGTACCCAAAGGTGGGATCCTAAAGAATATGTAGTAATATGGTACCTAAATGTGGGATTCTAAGTTAAGAATTTCCTTAAGTAGATACGTATGAAGGTATGTATGTATGTATGTGTGAGTATAAGTGGTATGTATGAATGAATGTATGTATGTATGTAGGTGTGTATGTAGGTAGTATGTGTATGTGTATATATATATCCAAGTGAGTATGTACGAAAGTGTGTGCACGTATGTAGGGTTGTGAGAAGGCATGTAATAGGTATGTATGTAGACATGTATGCATGTATGTATGTAGGTATGCACGTATGTAGGAACGTACGTATGAATGTAGGTACGTAGGTTTGTAAGTAGTTATGTGTGAACGGATGCACATATGTAAGTATGTATGAAAGTATATACGCATGTATTCAATGAAATTGAGTATTGACGATAATAATAGTGTGCCTTGTGAACGAAGTGTAACGCAGGTACAATGAGAAAGTCTCACCACGGAATGTACGATCAGATGGAAAGCTGGGATGTAAAGAATTAACGGAACAAAAAGTAAACGTGAATAAATCTTGTATGTTTATAATGCGTACTAATGTTATGAATTTAATGTGGTGAGCGCAGGTAGTACGAGTCATGAGGATCACCAAGGAACAGAGATCGAGGATCGAGTCACTAGTGAGATTGTACGGGAACGTTGATGTATATAATGTAGTAAACATAAGCTATGTTTCTACTTAGTAAATAAGTCGATTGATGGATTTATGGGAAAGAGTTATGTTAAAGTTAATTTTTAAATAAGTTAAGGTGTTTATAATGAAAGAAAGTTTATGGCTTGAACTTCCGCTGCTACTTTTGGTCAAATACGTATTAGGGTCTTACAAGTTGGTATCAGAGCCCTGGTTTGAGGGAATCAAGTACGAGAAGGTAGGTACTTGAACTCAAACCTATGTGCTCTTGTGATAAGGAACCTGTACAATCCATGACTCGATCAAGATCCAAAGGTAGAAATGGAATGAAAACGTGTATGTATGTATTCATATGAAGAAGCTAACGGTTTGCTATGTGCAAGGTAAGCTTAAAAGTTTGGAGAGGATGATCCGTGAATGCAGTCTAAGGTGGATGCTAAGGCAGGCAAGGATGCGAATGGACAGACGGACCCCAGGTACACAATGTTGACATGTATGGGTACCGTTGTTAAAAGAAAAAGGAAGAAGTCTCCTTGGGAGGGTAAGTACTAAACGGAAGACAACGATATTGTCTTGGTAAAATTGTAAAAATGTAGCACGAACTGAGACCCACTAATGCGGACATAAGGCGATGATTACCTGAAGGCACGGAATTAGTATGTGAATTGCGCACCTGGCCAGTACGCAAGAAGCATATGACGTTCGTGAGACCGTGGTAATTATCGCAGGTATATCTGTAGAATTGGGTAGCAGGTGGGCGTGCGGGTGAAGTGGGTAGTAAGGCTCTCGGGAAATTAAGAGTACTATGTAGGAATGAAATGCAGAAAATGATATGTTTGAATATGTGAGACGGATTCAGCACATGTAATGAATGAAAGATGTGAATGGGTAATGTAAATGAAATGTTTGAATCCGCGAAAAGGATTCAAAGCACGAAAGGAAGAAAATGTATGAATAGTATGTTTGGAACCGCTAGACGGATTCAAAACATGAAAGCAATGAAAGGCATGAATGTGACGTTTGAGTTCGCGGGACGGATTTAAAATATAAAAAGGGATGAAATTAATCCACATCACAATGTGTCGACAGTTTGACCATGGTTGTGTCAAACGAGTCATACGGGTAAATGTAAAGTAATAAACAAAAGAATGATCGTAATGGGCATGCAAACCTAAATTTTAAAGCGAAAGAAAGAAGTTCGAACAAGTTATGTGTTAAATGTGTTAGTAATGGACTCTTAGGAGTCATAATGAATGACGGGCTACGACCCGGACAATGATTTAAATACGAACAGGTAAGTTTTGTTAAGAATACCGAAATGATGTAATGAATGTCTTTGCAAGTAAGCATGAATGGAAAGAAGTACGAAGAGTACCTCAATACATCTATGGTAAGTAAGAAATGACAGTCTGACCTGGAAAGGTCCAACTGCAAAGGTTGATGAAATGAGGAACTAGAATAAAAGAATTGCAGGTAAGGAATGAAATGCGGAATGTGTTAAAGTTTGTACGCACGACGTTGAAAACGGAAATATAGGTGAGTAATCACCTAGTATAATGAATGCTTGAATGAAATGTGCTAACCGCTAAAATTGTAGATTGTAATGTTAGGAACTCTTGATGTGATGAAACCAAACGAATTGGTGGAAGGATGTGCACGAGCGAAAGCGCATTACGCGGATGAATGAAATCTAGCCTGGTATGGCTAGTACTCGTGAAGAATGCGGATCGATCCGGGTTGCGGATCGTCGATTGATGATATGAGATGAGGTCAGTAAAAAGTTTAACTTATGTTAGATGAGTATGAATTGGTCAATTGGGTACGACCTACGAAATGAATGATGGGATGGGTATGGTATAATATGGGAAGTTTGATTTTTTTTTAGTTGACATAAGAAGAAAATTATGTCATCAAGAAGCGAATCTCAAAGGTTTTGAGTGAAAAGTTCGAGTATTGGTTAAACTCTCATGAAATAAATTGCACGAAACGTATGCTTATGCAAAATAAGTAAGACCCGAAATAAGAGGTTAGTAATGTGAAACAAATGAGGTAAGTTGAAGATAAAGTATGAAAAAAAAAAATATGGACTTGTTAGAAAGAAGTCAATTGTATGAATAGTCATGAAGCGGGAATGGATAGTTACTTAGTATTACGATGTATCCATCAAAGTTAAGCATAGAGGTGTATGTATAAATTACGAAGTAAGAGCGTAACCTCAATAAGAATAATACGAATATTGGAAATGAATAAAAAAAAAAAAAAAAGAGGGAATGTTATTAATAGGATGTTGAAATTGTTTCAAGTAAACAAAACGGTGTATTGTACATGATATACGAGTATTAGAATGGGGAAGGAACCATTAGCTATGAAATGGGTTAAAAACTAGCGCTATTAGTGAAAGTGACACCAATAAGAACTCCGAGATGGGTTCTTGAAAGCAGAAGATTGTCACTAAGATGGGCTAGAGGTCGTATGGGGCAAAGTGAAAGAATAGTTGTGTTTAATGGAAATGAGAAAGGTTTCGGGGACGAAACCTTCTTTAAGGGGGGTAGACTTGTAACACCCCAAAACTCGTATTATTAATACGTAGGTACGTTGCCATGTTAATTAAATGAAATACAATAACTAGGTTATTAAACTTAGTTAAAAGCCTAACAAAATAAGTAAAGGAATGAAACTTGTGGCAACTATGATGGTATGATAAACTTGAGGGACTAGATTTGCCAAATTTGAAACTGAAACTAATTAAAACAAAAATCACACACACACAAGGAGTGTGTGTGCGTGAGATCGATCAGGAGAAAAGAAAGAAAGGGGTGAAACCCTAATTCAAGAAAACCTTCAAATTGAAGGGGGAAATAAGCCCTAATCTGATGCATGGACTTAGATTCTTGATCATCTAAGAGTTCTCTACATAAGGTATGTTGAAATTTGTAATTTGGTGAAGTTGTATGAAGTGGGTTATGATTAATCCGTGAATTTATATGAAATTGAGCATGATTGTGTATTAGAATCACCAAATAGAACTTGTGTTGGGAAGGATTTTAAGTAATTTGATGATTAGAAGTGAAACCCACTTCTATGGTGAAGATGATGACATAGGTGTTTCACCCATGTCAAATCCTTGCTTGAATCATCAATGTGTATGTTGTATGTAATGGACTATCGCTAGATAGGTTGAGTATGGTATGTAATTTAGTTTATTCTAGTTTCATTTGATGAATTATGTATGAACTTGGAAGATCATGCATAAATTAGTTGTACATTGTGCATAGCTAGTAGTACGCACGCCAAGTGTTTGATGAAATGTCTAGGTGAAGTTAGGATGTGAGATTGTATGAAATGGCTTGACATATATGAATGAAACATGATAATGATGTAATTAGTAGTATACTAACTTGAGGAATGTGCTTTAGATGGAACTCATACAAGAATTCGGGTTGAATGTATGTGTTGGTCAAGACTATGCATTAGAAGCTTGTACATTGTGCTTGAACGGGCGATGCTCCCCATGTGTTTTTATTAATCACTTAATTTCAATCAAGAAGTGAATGTGTACTAAATATATAATATATGACCATGCTAGTAAAGGATGATGTTATGAATTACGTTAGGTTGTCTAACTGAACAATGTGGTTGACAATTTATGTTGTATGCGTGTTAGTGAAAGTCAATGTAGATAAGAGCTGGAAAATGTGTATTAATATGAATAAGCATGAGTACTAACATTATTATGGCATGACGACATGAAAGGATAGGAACCACACTAGCATGGACCAAGCATGAAAGGCTAACGGGTCGAAATGAGGCAAGGAAGCGGTTACGAACATGGATGCACGAGGTAAGTGATTTCCGTAATCACTTCGCAGTACAAGTAAGTAATAAAGTGTTGTAATGAATTAAATATGATGTTTGAGGTCAAATATGTGTTAAAGTCTTTCGTCGTAAATGATGGGTTTAAGGTTGACCAAAATGCCCATGATGGGTATTTTGGGGTAAACGAACTTAAAAGTGGTTTAGAAGCAAGTTATTCGATTAGAGTAATGTTTAGGACAAGTATGGAAGTGGGGATGATGGTTTGGTCAGTCATAGACCAATTAATGCGCGAATACCCTTAACGGGTCAAATAGTTAGAAAATAGTTAAGTCGAATGTATGTAAGTTAAGGATTTCCGTAATCCGGAAGTAAGATTTTAAGTTCATATGATAGAATGTGAATTTACAAGCATGTAGGAAGAAACGGGAGGTTAAACGGGTAAACGGTTTAAAAGTTACGTGCGTTTTAGTGCGTACGGACGACGAAACGAACCTGCAGAAAACTGCAAAAACTAGAGGGCGTCGCCGACGGGTAGGGGGCACAAAGGTGGGATCCTAAAGAATATGTAGTAATTTGGTACCCAAAGGTGGGATCCTAAAGAATATGTAGTAATATGGTACCCAAAGGTGGGATCCTAAAGAATATGTAGTAATTTGGTACCCAAAGGTGGGATCCTAAAGAATATGTAGTAATTTGGTACCCAAAGGTGGGATCCTAAAGAATATGTAGTAATATGGTACCCAAGGGTGGGATCCTAAAGAATATGTAGTAATTTGGTACCCAAAGGTGGGATCCTAAAGAATATGTAGTAATTTGGTACCCAAAGGTGGGATCCTAAAGAATATGTAGTAATATGGTACCCAAAGGTGGGATCCTAAAGAATATGTAGTAATTTGGTACCCAAAGGTGGGATCCTAAAGAATATGTAGTAATTTGGTACCCAAAGGTGGGATCCTAAAGAATATGTAGTAATATGGTACCCAAGGGTGGGATCCTAAAGAATATGTAGTAATTTGGTACCCAAAGGTGGGATCCTAAAGAATATGTAGTAATTTGGTACCCAAAGGTGGGATCCTAAAGAATATGTAGTAATATGGTACCCAAGGGTGGGATCCTAAAGAATATGTAGTAATATGGTACCCAAAGGTGGGATCCTAAAGAATATGTAGTAATATGGTACCCAAAGGTGGGATCCTAAAGAATATGTAGTAATATGGTACCCAAAGGTGGGATCCTAAAGAATATGTAGTAATATGGTACCCAAAGGTGGGATCCTAAAGAATATGTAGTAATATGGTACCTAAATGTGGGATTCTAAGTTAAGAATTTCCTTAAGTAGATACGTATGAAGGTATGTATGTATGTATGTGTGAGTATAAGTGGTATGTATGAATGAATGTATGTATGTATGTAGGTGTGTATGTAGGTAGTATGTGTATGTGTATATATATATCCAAGTGAGTATGTACGAAAGTGTGTGCACGTATGTAGGGTTGTGAGAAGGCATGTAATAGGTATGTATGTAGACATGTATGCATGTATGTATGTAGGTATGCACGTATGTAGGAACGTACGTATGAATGTAGGTACGTAGGTTTGTAAGTAGTTATGTGTGAACGGATGCACATATGTAAGTATGTATGAAAGTATATACGCATGTATTCAATGAAATTGAGTATTGACGATAATAATAGTGTGCCTTGTGAACGAAGTGTAACGCAGGTACAATGAGAAAGTCTCACCACGGAATGTACGATCAGATGGAAAGCTGGGATGTAAAGAATTAACGGAACAAAAAGTAAACGTGAATAAATCTTGTATGTTTATAATGCGTACTAATGTTATGAATTTAATGTGGTGAGCGCAGGTAGTACGAGTCATGAGGATCACCAAGGAACAGAGATCGAGGATCGAGTCACTAGTGAGATTGTACGGGAACGTTGATGTATATAATGTAGTAAACATAAGCTATGTTTCTACTTAGTAAATAAGTCGATTGATGGATTTATGGGAAAGAGTTATGTTAAAGTTAATTTTTAAATAAGTTAAGGTGTTTATAATGAAAGAAAGTTTATGGCTTGAACTTCCGCTGCTACTTTTGGTCAAATACGTATTAGGGTCTTACAAAATCCTGGTTATAAATTAAACTTGTCTACGTGACTAGGCCTTTATGTGCCATTATTAACTTATAACTTAGAATTTATGATAAAAATCCTGAATAATTAACCAAAATGGGTATTATAAACCATGGTTAATAAATCGTTTAAAACAATAAAACTGTATAAGCTTCCGTATAAACCTTGTCCTTGTTTAATTTTATGTAGCAATTAAAGCTACATGGCTAGGTCGGAGGAAGTGAACAGTCATTCTCTGGAAAACCACGATGATAATGATAGGGTTAATATAACCAAAGGAGAGCTCCGTGGCCTGATTGATACAGCTGTATCTAAAGCTGTAGCGGAGCAATTCAAGGAGTTTTGTGGAACTCATAGTAGAGCTTCTTCGGTACCCCCACTCTAATAAGTCTGTTTCTAAGACTCATTCAGAAGCTCATAGTAAACCACCCTCTAAGAAAGATGAACCTAAGAAAGAGGATGTCGAACATTCCTCAAACCAACACATTATTCCATCCATGAGAGGCTAATCACCTCGGTTTCACCCCGGTGTAGGTAGTTATTAACTTTAGGGTTTCGAATTGTTCTTGTTTCAACTTTGTGACAATTTGTGTTTGATTTTTGAAACCATTGACAATAGTTTACATTTGTTGCGTATTCGTAAATTGTCAAACGATGTTAAAAGTTATGACTTTACGAAATGGTTATGTGTAGTTATGCATTGTCGTGGTTAGGTTTTACTTGTGTTGATTACAAAGTGCATTATTGTCCGTTTTTCGAAACGTTGATAGTTATTGGCACCTAAGTCACGGTACACTAAATCCGCTAATCGTACGCAATTGAGTTGACTCTAAAAACTCGTAGAAACCCTAGGTTGGCAATTACCGAAACCGGGTGTGAACCCTTTTTCTTATTATTGTTTAGTAATCAATCTTTCGTGTTTTCGGTAATCAGTAGTTATTAATCAATCAAACCAATTTTATTAGTTAAATTCATATCTTTCAATTAAACAAAAATACAAAAATATCTGGCAAGCTTCATAAATTGTGACAATTGTTCTAATTCAATTGAATCCACACACAAACCACATACTCTTCGTGGTTCGACCTCTTGCTACCACTAACACATAGTTAAGGGTAATTTGTGTGACAACTCGAAATCTAGAACCTTTCGTTGTGTCTCGATGTAACTTGCTTGTACGTTATGTGATTAGTTGACTGACTAAACTTAATGATAAACGTGAACCTTTTATGTGATATGTGTCTTGTTTGTGTGTATATATAATTATGTATGTGTTATATGCGAGCCGAGAACCCGACCGAGAACAAAGAACCCGACTCGAGACCATGAGGTCTCGAGTGAATAGTGACCAAATGGGCCTTGGGCCGAGAACCTAGTGACCGGTTGGGCCATTTGGGCCGTAAACCCCCACCCGAAACCCATTAAGGGTGCACCACTTGAACTAGCATATATATACCACTCCCTAGTTAACCTTGTCATTTTTGGAACAACACATACACACACACACTCTCCTATCTTCCCTCTCACTAAAACTCTAGAACACAAACACACCTCCAAGCTCTCGGATCCAATCGGTTGGCACAAGAACTCTCGGATTTGGACTTTGGATCGGCACACACACACTTCACCAACCGGTTAGTAATTATCATGTTTATTGATTGATGTTGTTGTTGATTACATGATAATATGAGTGATATGATTCAACTAGTGTAATGTATGCCTTGATGATGTTTTATGTATGTTAAAAAGCTTTAATGTCGGATGTGTTGCTAAGGAACTCATGATATCTTGTGACCAAATATGACACAAACCCTTGATTATTGATGATTATGAAAACCGGTTTGTTTATGTGTAGTATCATGTTAATCGGATAGGTGTAGAATTGATTTTTAGATGTTTAAATGAGTATGTTAAGTATGTTACATTGTGGTTCATAAATTTGGTTGAACAAGGGTTGTTTATGTTATGAATAAACTTGATGAATGTGTTTGAACATATGAAGAACAATTTGAATGATGGTTGAAGATGTGAAAACCCTTGTGATTTTGATCCATTCTTACTAATAGCCTGATTAGGAAAACTTGTTAGTGAAATTCTATTGGTTGTTTCCTGATTTGGGCCTGATTTCATTGTACCATTAAGCTGACCATATCTGAATCAACACTGAACATGAAAATGACAGCATTCCGACTCGCAATCACACGGTTGCGACTCGCAACCACAGCATGACAACTCGAGACCACGCGGTTGCGACTCGCAACCATAGCCGGACAAGCCGAGACCACAGGTTACGAGTCCCGTTGCGACTCGAGACCTTAGCATGATGAACCGAAACCATGGTTGCGACACCGGTTGCGACTCGCAACCATTTATGATCAGCACAAACAGCATGACTCGAGACCATGCTTGCGAGTCCGGTTGCGACTCGAGACCACACTTTTGGGCCTAAGTTAGTGGGCCGGACTTATGAACTTCTGTGCTACTGTTGACTTGTTGTTTGGGCCTGTTATCACGAGCCCAACTGATTGGGCCTCACACTTGGACTCTGGGTTTGTATCTGACTATTACCTGTGAACTGTTTATGTTAAACGTGTTGCCATGATTATTACCTGTGTACAATACGTGTTGAACATACGTGCACTGCTTGGCTTGAATCTGATACGAATAATACCTGTGATAGGACCTAATTGATTACCTGCAACTTAATTGACTTCCTGTGATTAACTGCCAAGCAAACCAAGGTGAGTTCACACCCTCTACAAAGCATGGGATTCCCTGGGTTGGGAACGGGGTTAAGGAATGTGGATTCCTCGTCCTCCTTGGGTAGGACGTCAGTGGTTCAGGAACGTGATTCCTCGTCCGGATGGACGGATAAAACGTACTAGACTAAAACTCTATCACGAAGTCCCTCCTTTTTGTATCGACTAATCGCCGGGCCAATGGCGAGCAGGTCATTAGTTAGATAGCGCTATTTAGGTCTGACAAGCCTCACACCGTGCCGCAGAGGACGGGCGTGAACTAATGGATCTGGGGCACGTCAATGATGATAGACATTGATGTTTTTCAGGGCACATAAACATGACTACAGTCAGCAGTCGATATGGTAACGAGTCTAGTGTACGCATGGGGTAGCCCCCACGGCCGAAATGCCTGATAACTATCATGGGGTAGCCCCCACGGCTGGAATGCCGGAGTAACTGGGAATGAACATGTCACGTTTTTAAACTATGGGGTAACCCCCACGGCAGGATGCCAGTTAAAGGAAAACTGTTTTCGAACAACTAAAACGAACACCCAACTGTGAACTCACTCAACTAGTTGTTGACTCGTTACTACATGCTTTGCAGGACCATAGGTACTCAGTTGGAGCTTGCATGGAGGGGGGTCGTTGTGGGACACGGATTGCTGCGTACTATGTTAAACTTGAAACCATTTGAACTTATGTTATAACTTTAAACTTATGCTTCCGCTTGCAACTTAACTTGTTTGTTTTGAAACACCAATTGTATTGGTTAAACTTTTGTAACTGCTTATATGCTTGTTCAGTATGATTGGTGGCTGGATCCCGGTCAGTCACGCCTCCAAGCGGTAGTACTCCGCAGGTGGGATTTTGGGGGTGTGACAGATTGGTATCAGAGCCATTGGTTATAGTGAACATGGTTTTAATAAAGGAGAAACGTTTTTGTTAAAACCAAACTATAACCGGTTTAGTGCTCAACGGTCCACAACGACACTTCTCTCCGCATGCAAGGCTCGACGTTCTAGGTAATATGATATGTGTATATTGCCTACTTGTTAGTTACATGGTACATTGCCCATGGTATGCTTGATTAGTATAACTACTGTTGTTTGAACACGTGTGTGCTTACTCTGTCCTACTATCGTACCTTCGCGAACCTCTCTCACACGTATTACTCTTATTATGAAGAACCATGTCTGGACGCGTTAACATGACACAAGCCCAGTTGACGGCTTTGATCAACGAACGAGTTGCCGCAGCGCTTGCAGCTGCACACGCAGGAGGTATATCCTGCAGTCCGAAATTGTTCTAGGATCATTTGGATCCTACTCTAGTGAACCAACCTTTGTGTTAAACTCTGTCTTTCTTTCACCTACCTTAGGTCAATATGCTCAGGCACCGGTGTGCACTTTTAAGACTTTTATGGACTGTCGACCCACTACTTTTAGCGGAACTGAAGGAGTAGTAGGTCTCCTACACTGGTTTGAGAAACTGGAATCTGTGTTCGAAATGTGCGAATGCCCTGAAGCGCGCAGGGTGAAGTATGCTACTGGTACTCTCGAGGGTTTGGCCCTCACGTGGTGGAATGCTCAAGTGCAAATGCTGGGGTTGGTTGCTGCCAACGCCACCCCATGGGAAACTTTCAAGGAAATGATCAGGGAGGAATACTGCAGTCGTGACGACATACACAAGCTGGAAGATGAGTTCTACAATCTCAAGATGTCGGGGTCAGAGATTGAGGCATACACTAAGAGATCGCATGAGCTTGCCTTGTTGTGTCCTACTATGGTGGACCCTCCGTATAAGCGAATTGAACTCTATCTCAAGGGCTTGGTGCCAGAGATCCAAAGTCATGTGACTTCAGCAAACTTGACTACTATCCAGCAGGTTGTTCAGTTGGCTCACCGTCTCACTGACCAAGCGGTGGAGCAGAACAAGTTACCGAAGCGTATAGGTGCTGCAACTACTTCTGGTGCTTCTAGTGGGGATAAACGGAAATGGGATGGAACTTCAAGCAAGGGTTCAACTTCTGTGCAATCTCAGTCTCAGCAGAGAAAGACGGACGATCACAAGAGCCCTAGTCAGCAATCGTCTGGAGGTCAAAGTCATGGTGGGTACAAGGGGAATCACCCCAAATGCAATCGTTGCAACCTACACCACAGTGGGCCATGCACCAGGGGCAACTGTCATCGGTGCAACAAGCCTGGTCATGTTGCAAAGGATTGCAGGAGCGCATATCCCGCCAATCAGAATCGTCAGCAACCTCAGCAGAACCAGCGACAGCAGCAGGGTAACAACAAAGGGTGCTTTCAGTGTGGAACTGAAGGCCATTTCAAGAAAGATTGTCCCCAACTGAACCAGAACAACAACAACAACAATCAGGGGAATGGTAACAATGGGAACAACAACAACAATGGTGCTAGGGGACGAGTGTTCGTGATTGGTCAAGGTGAAGCAAGGAATGATCCCAACGTGGTGACGGGTAAGTTCCTTCTCGACGACTTTTATGTTACAGTCTTATTTGATTCGGGTGCCGATACTAGCTATGTGTCACTAGAAGTTAGTAGGATGCTTAAGCGTATTCCAACACCCCTGAGCGACAAGCACACTGTAGAGCTAGCTAATGGTAAGAGTTTGGAGGCCTCACACGTAGTCAAGGGTTGCCAGCTTATTCTCGCTAACCAGACCTTCTCTATCGATCTTATTCCTATTGTCTTGGGTAGTTTCGACGTTGTCATTGGGATGGATTGGTTATCCCAACACCGAGCAGAGATTCTTTGCAACGAGAAGATCGTTCGTATTCCTGGTTTAGGTAGTGAACCTCTCATGATTCGTGGCGACAAGAGAAGTGCTGTTGAGAACATCATCTCTCTTCTTAAGGCCCAGAAATGCTTACGAAAGGGCCACACTGCGATTTTGGCTCTAGTTACTGATACCACAGAAAAGGAGAAGAAGCTAGAAGATTTTCCAGTTGTACGTGACTATCCTGAGGTATTCCCTGAGGAATTACCTGGTCTTCCGCCCCATCGCCAAGTCGAGTTTCAGATTGAACTAGCTCCTGGAGCTGCGCCTGTAGCCCGTGCACCTTATCGTTTAGCGCCATCAGAATTGGAAGAACTCTCCACGCAACTACAAGAACTCCTGGATAAAGGTTTTATTCGTCCTAGCTCATCGCCTTGGGGAGCTCCGGTACTTTTTGTGAAAAAGAAGGACGGTACCTTCAGAATGTGTATCGACTATCGCGAACTTAACAAGGTGACTGTGAAGAATCGTTATCCTCTACCGCGCATTGACGACTTGTTCGACCAGTTGCAGGGGTCGAGCTACTATTCAAAGATCGATCTGAGATCGGGATATCACCAGTTGAGAGTTCGAGAAGAGGATGTCTCTAAGACAGCCTTTAGAACTCGTTATGGGCACTATGAGTTTTTGGTCATGCCGTTTGGGCTGACAAACGCACCGGCAGTTTTTATGGATTTGATGAACCGGGTTTGCAAGCCGTACCTGGACAAGTTTGTTATAGTCTTCATTGACGACATCCTGATCTATTCTAAGAGCAAAGAGGAGCACGAACAGCATCTACGACTTATTCTGGAACTCCTTCGGAAGGAACAGCTTTACGCGAAGTTCTCGAAATGCGACTTCTGGCTTCGAGAGGTCCATTTCCTAGGGCATGTGGTGAACAAGGATGGGATTCACGTTGATCCATCCAAAGTGGACTCTATTAAGAACTGGCCTGCGCCTCGCACACCAAAGGAAATTCGCCAATTCTTGGGATTGGCAGGTTACTACAGGAGATTCATTAAGGATTTTTCTAAAATCGCGCAGCCTCTCACCCTACTAACGCAGAAAGGCGTTGTTTATCATTGGGGAAATGCACAAGAGTTAGCTTTTCAGCATCTAAAGGATAGACTTTGTAGTGCACCTATCCTTTCACTGCCAGAGGGCACAGACGATTTTGTGGTTTACTGTGATGCATCAATTCAAGGTCTTGGTTGTGTATTGATGCAACGAGATAAAGTCATAGCTTACGCCTCACGACAACTCAAAGTTCACGAGAAGAACTACACTACGCATGATTTAGAACTGGGAGCTGTTGTTTTCGCACTTAAACTATGGCGGCATTACCTGTACGGAACCAAGTGCGCCATCTACACCGACCACAGGAGTCTAGAGCACATATTCAAGCAGAAGGAACTGAATATGCGGCAGCGACGATGGGTCGAACTGCTAAATGACTACGAGTGCTCTATCAGGTATCACCCGGGCAAGGCCAATGTGGTGGCTGACGCCCTCAGTCGAAAGGACACTGCGCCTAAGCGCGTAAGAGCTTTACAACTCACGATACATTCTAGTCTACCTTCGCAAATACGAGCTACTCAGATAGAAGCACTGAAACCAGAAAACGTTAGAGCTGAAGCCCTACGCGGGTCAAGGCAACGTTTAGAACAGAAAGAAGACGGTGCTTACTACGTAACAGGACGCATTTGGGTCCCACTCTAAGGCGACTTACGAGAACTTGTGATGGATGAAGCGCACAAATCCCGCTACTCGGTACACCCTGGTTCGGATAAGATGTACCACGACATTAAAACTACGTATTGGTGGCCTAGCATGAAGGCCCACATAGCAACTTACGTCAGCAAGTGTTTGACCTGTGCGCGAGTCAAGACGGAATATCAGAAACCCTCAGGCCTACTCCAACAACCAGAGATACCACAATGGAAATGGGAGCAAATTTCCATGGATTTCGTTACTGGCCTACCTAGATCACAGCGCGGAAACGATACTATCTGGGTGATCGTGGATCGACTCACGAAATCCGCACACTTCTTGGCAATCAAAGAAACAGATAAATTCTCCACTCTAGCGGAGGTATACCTCAAGGAAGTTGTTTCGAGGCACGGGGTGCCCACCTCTATCATCTCTGATCGAGATGCACGTTTTACTTCGGAACTGTGGCAGGCAATGCACAAGTCTTTTGGCTCACGTCTTGATATGAGCACAGCGTATCACCCACAGACGGACGGGCAGTCCGAGCGCACTATTCAGACCTTAGAAGATATGCTTCGCGCTTGTGTAATCGACTTTGGCAACAGCTGGGAAAGGCATCTGCCACTTGTGGAATTTTCGTACAATAACAGCTACCACACCAGCATTAAAGCTGCTCCGTTTGAAGCATTGTACGGACGTAAATGCCGGTCACCCCTCTGTTGGGCAGAGGTGGGGGATAGTCAAATCACTGGTCCAGAACATGTGGTGGACACTACTGAGCGGATTGCTCAAATACGACAACGCATGGCGGCCGCTCGTGACCGTCAGAAGGCTTACGCCGATAAGGGCAGGAAACCACTTGAACTCCAGGTTGGGGAGCGGGTTCTACTCAAAGTTTCACCCTGGAAGGGTGTGGTTCGTTTTGGTAAACGAGGCAAACTCAACCCACGATACGTTGGACCTTTCGAAATCCTTGAGAAAATAGGCAAGGTGGCCTACAGACTGAACTTACCAGCAGAACTCGGTGCAGTTCACAACGTTTTCCATGTGTCGAATCTGAAGAAGTGTCTGTCAGATGAGACGCACGTAGTTCCTCTGAAGGAACTCACGATCGACGAACAGTTGAAATTCGTCGAGGAACCAGTCGAAATCACTGACCGAGATGTTAAGGTCCTCAAGAGCACTAGAATACCTCTTGTTCGAGTTCGTTGGAACTCACGTCGCGGCCCAGAGTTCACCTGGGAGCGCGAAGATCGGATGAAACAAAAGTATCCCCAACTGTTTGAGAACAGTACAAACGCTACTGAGGCTGAAGCTACGGAATTTCGGGACGAAATTCCAGATCAACGGGGGGTGGATGTGACACCCCAGGATAACCAGGAAAACCATGCAACTTGACTAGCTTCCTCAGTGAGTGCCATCAAATTTCGGGACGAAATTTCTTTCAACTTGGGGATGATGTGACAACTCGAAATCTAGAACCTTTCGTTGTGTCTCGATGTAACTTGCTTGTACGTTATGTGATTAGTTGACTGACTAAACTTAATGATAAACGTGAACCTTTTATGTGATATGTGTCTTGTTTGTGTGTATATATAATTATGTATGTGTTATATGCGAGCCGAGAACCCGACCGAGAACAAAGAACCCGACTCGAGACCATGAGGTCTCGAGTGAATAGTGACCAAATGGGCCTTGGGCCGAGAACCTAGTGACCGGTTGGGCCATTTGGGCCGTAAACCCCCACCCGAAACCCATTAAGGGTGCACCACTTGAACTAGCATATATATACCACTCCCTAGTTAACCTTGTCATTTTTGGAACAACACATACACACACACACTCTCCTATCTTCCCTCTCACTAAAACTCTAGAACACAAACACACCTCCAAGCTCTCGGATCCAATCGGTTGGCACAAGAACTCTCGGATTTGGACTTTGGATCGGCACACACACACTTCACCAACCGGTTAGTAATTATCATGTTTATTGATTGATGTTGTTGTTGATTACATGATAATATGAGTGATATGATTCAACTAGTGTAATGTATGCCTTGATGATGTTTTATGTATGTTAAAAAGCTTTAATGTCGGATGTGTTGCTAAGGAACTCATGATATCTTGTGACCAAATATGACACAAACCCTTGATTATTGATGATTATGAAAACCGGTTTGTTTATGTGTAGTATCATGTTAATCGGATAGGTGTAGAATTGATTTTTAGATGTTTAAATGAGTATGTTAAGTATGTTACATTGTGGTTCATAAATTTGGTTGAACAAGGGTTGTTTATGTTATGAATAAACTTGATGAATGTGTTTGAACATATGAAGAACAATTTGAATGATGGTTGAAGATGTGAAAACCCTTGTGATTTTGATCCATTCTTACTAATAGCCTGATTAGGAAAACTTGTTAGTGAAATTCTATTGGTTGTTTCCTGATTTGGGCCTGATTTCATTGTACCATTAAGCTGACCATATCTGAATCAACACTGAACATGAAAATGACAGCATTCCGACTCGCAATCACACGGTTGCGACTCGCAACCACAGCATGACAACTCGAGACCACGCGGTTGCGACTCGCAACCATAGCCGGACAAGCCGAGACCACAGGTTACGAGTCCCGTTGCGACTCGAGACCTTAGCATGATGAACCGAAACCATGGTTGCGACACCGGTTGCGACTCGCAACCATTTATGATCAGCACAAACAGCATGACTCGAGACCATGCTTGCGAGTCCGGTTGCGACTCGAGACCACACTTTTGGGCCTAAGTTAGTGGGCCGGACTTATGAACTTCTGTGCTACTGTTGACTTGTTGTTTGGGCCTGTTATCACGAGCCCAACTGATTGGGCCTCACACTTGGACTCTGGGTTTGTATCTGACTATTACCTGTGAACTGTTTATGTTAAACGTGTTGCCATGATTATTACCTGTGTACAATACGTGTTGAACATACGTGCACTGCTTGGCTTGAATCTGATACGAATAATACCTGTGATAGGACCTAATTGATTACCTGCAACTTAATTGACTTCCTGTGATTAACTGCCGAGCAAACCAAGGTGAGTTCACACCCTCTACAAAGCATGGGATTCCCTGGGTTGGGAACGGGGTTAAGGAACGTGGATTCCTCGTCCTCCTTGGGTAGGACGTCAGTGGTTCAGGAACGTGATTCCTCGTCCGGATGGACGGATAAAACGTACTAGACTAAAACTCTATCACGAAGTCCCTCCTTTTTGTATCGACTAATCGCCGGGCCAATGGCGAGCGGGTCATTAGTTAGATAGCGCTATTTAGGTCTGACAAGCCTCACACCGTGCCGCAGAGGACGGGCGTGAACTAATGGATCTGGGGCACGTCAATGATGATAGACATTGATGTTTTTCAGGGCACATAAACATGACTACAGTCAGCAGTCGATATGGTAACGAGTCTAGTGTACGCATGGGGTAGCCCCCACGGCCGAAATGCCTGATAACTATCATGGGGTAGCCCCCACGGCTGGAATGCCGGAGTAACTGGGAATGAACATGTCACGTTTTTAAACTATGGGGTAACCCCCACGGCAGGATGCCAGTTAAAGGAAAACTGTTTTCGAACAACTAAAACGAACACCCAACTGTGAACTCACTCAACTAGTTGTTGACTCGTTACTACATGCTTTGCAGGACCATAGGTACTCAGTTGGAGCTTGCATGGAGGGGGTCGTTGTGGGACACGGATTGCTGCGTACTATGTTAAACTTGAAACCATTTGAACTTATGTTATAACTTTAAACTTATGCTTCCGCTTGCAACTTAACTTGTTTGTTTTGAAACACCAATTGTATTGGTTAAACTTTTGTAACTGCTTATATGCTTGTTCAGTATGATTGGTGGCTGGATCCTGGTCAGTCACGCCTCCAAGCGGTAGTACTCCGCAGGTGGGATTTTGGGGGTGTGACAATTTGGGCTTATAAATTTTATCTTTGACCGGGGCGCGACACTTCGATCAACTACTTGATAATCTTCACTATTGGACGAAAGTTAGCCAATGAGTGATATGACCACCGTCACATCGGAACTGCCACTGTGTGACAAATACTGATTAAGTATTTGATAGATATAAACAAATGTAAAAACTCTTGATGTTGTACATTATAAAAAAGTGTCTTTTTATACAAACAAATGAACTCGCCAGTATTTTCGCTGATAAAATGTTTTCCAAATGTGTTTCAGGTAACTTACTGTAGGTAACTTACTGTGAAGGTAATAGAAGCCTGCTATGAAGCACTGAAAGCTTAAATAAAGTGGCTATGATTACCTAAATAAAAGAAGAAATTTATGTTTTATCAATTAGGATCATCCTACCCCACCAAGTTTACTTTTTTTTAATTCATCTACTTTTTAACATTTATTAAATAAGATAGAAAAATAAATTCATTAATATTAAAAAACAAAACATTACATTACATAAGTTAAAAAACATAAACTTAAAAAAATAACTTACAACGTAAATCCTCACTCATTATTGAAATATAAAACTGGTAAAGGTAACTTTCATTTACCTATCAAAGCTATTTGTTTGAACTATGTTAGATACTTCTTTAATATTTGACTCAATACCTATTAACAAGAATTTTAAACAAGTGAGAAAGGTAACCACAACTAGTCGAAACGAGCCGGATGTCCAACCGAGTATTGAATTGGTTTTAGGTGGCTTTTGCTTATCGCAGGCGTCGAGAATCACGAGTTCATAGTATATGAAGTCAAAATCCAACATTCGATTTTACAGATTTCATATACAATCAAATTAGAATGGTCATGATGAACCAATGCTTTAATATGAACTTAGATTTATTAATTTTTAAATAATTTTTTTTTTCTAAAAGTAATGCATTTTCAAAAAGAAGAATACGACAAGTGTGATTTTTCTAATGAGACAAATAAATTAGTGTAATTTTGTAGGTGAATACAGGTAGAGTAAAATTCGTCATTAATAGAATGCTTGATGCCTTTCGATCTTTGTTGCACTCGGATGAGCATCTTAAATAGAATGCTTGGGTTGGGTGCTATCAAAATTAACTTCTTTGTGTGAGGGGCTATCAAAACAGGCTTCCAACCGAGATCGGTAAAGGTAACTTTCATTTACCTATCAAAGTTATTTGTTTTAACCATGGTTGTAAGACAAGGTTTCCAAGTCTGCGTACTCTCCGAGTAATCGCTCCAAGGTAGGTTATCGAGGCGACTTTCTTCAACTCCGCCTAATTACTTGGAATTGACCAAACACGGTCAACTTCAGCCAAAATCGGATCTAGTAGGTCAATTCAGGTCGAGTTTGACTTAAAAAAGGGGTATTGGATTTTAATAATCCCAAGTTTCACTAGTTGGCCGGTAATAATCCCAACTTCAAAAATTGCCTACAACAGTCCCAACTTGTAAGATTTTGGCCACCAATGATCCTTGTCTAACTGGGTTAGTTAAATGTGATGTGGCAGGTGACGTGTTTAAAAACTTAAATGTTGGAGGCCTATGTGGATGCTGATGTGTTTAAAGAGTACAACGCACATACACTCACCCCTATTTAAAAAGCATTTTAACCCTAATTTAACCCAATCCATGAAATGTCGACATCATCGTCTTCAATAAGCTGCCCAAACAAAAACCTTAAGTTCTTCAAAGTCGATCTGGATGGAAACGTCTACTGTAATCATGATATGCTTGCAATTCTTCGAGTAGTAAGCCATAAACGAGATCGAATTGGGAAGGAGTTTTATGGTTGCCCTCTCTGGCCTGTAAGTTTTCCTTAAAGATTCTCCTTCTACCTTGTTAATTTCATTGACGGTGTGTTCATTTTGTAATCTAATTAGAGAGTGGACTACAAATTTTTTTTTGTGGAAAGAAGATTTGGAGAATGTCTTTAAGAACACATCTATGGCCAGCAATCCAAGTTATGAAGGTTTGAAGATGGAAAATTTGAAGTTATAAAACAAGATATTAGAAGAGGAGAATAGAAAGCTGAGACAGAGGCTTTCGATGGAAAAGTACAAGTGGAATGGTTTCTTAGGGTTCTCGTATGGGTCTCTCCTTCTATTCTTCTTAGGTCTTCCAGGAGCAGCCTTGATTGGAGGTGGGTCAAGAGGGAAATCAACTTCTGGCCAATACTTCTCACTAGGCAATGGAGGAATGGTGTAAGCATAAGTCTTTAGGTATTCTGACTTGTGATAACATTCATGTACAAACTCCTCTGCACTCCTGTTTAAGAAACCAGTCACTGCACAAACATGCTTACAAGGGATACCCTTCAAATCCTATTTCCTACAGCTGCAAGTTCTCCTGCTCAAATCCATAGAAACATCATCCAGCTCTCTAACTTGGAATACATTCAATGATGATGGATACACTTCACACATATATGCCCATGACTTTTCTTTCTCAAGTTTCTCTTGTATATTTGGACACACAATCAAGTCTTATTTAACCATCTCTGCCTGTTGGGTTGTGAGCCTAGTCATTATTGCTACCCGGATGTCTTCAAGCATGTTGATGATGTGTTTGGATCTGGACTGGATAGTGTAACCATTAAAGGACTCGGCCATGTTATTAACAATAACATCACACTTTGTATCAGTTTTTAGATATGCCCATGAGAAACATTGTGGGTTTTGCTTCAAGAATGCCTCAGCAGCTTCAGGTGATAGGTCTTCCATCTCTTTAATGGCTGCCTTGTAGTCAGGAATACAGTATGCTCTACAAGCTTTCCAGAAAACTTGTTTTAACTCATCTCCCTTGAATTTTTTATGCCAATTAGCATAAATGTGTCTAGCACAATTCCTGTGTTCAGCTTGAGGCCACACTAATGCAAGTGCATTAATTAAACCCTATCACAAACATAAATGTTAGTTAAAACATAAGTGTAACAAAACATAAGTATACGAAGCAAACACTTCCTTAAATCTTTCATAAACCACTCTCAGCTGTCATTTGTTTCACCTTCAACTACTGCCCAGGCCACAGGGTACATTTGGTCATTTGCATCCCTTCCAATTGCACCCAACAACATACCACCAAGAAAAGTTTTTAGGAAACAACCATCTAAACACAGTGCCTTCCTGCAACCTGTTAGAAACCCCTTCTTGAGCCCATCAAAACACACAAAGAGTCTGTAAAATGTCTCACGAGTGGAACTTGGATCAACATTTATAAAGCCTGGTGGGGCAGTTAAAAGTTCAAATGTAGAAGTTGGATTTGCTACCCTTAAAGCCTCCAAATATGAATCAAGTTTACTATAGTGATCCCTCATTGATCCATAAAGCTTACTTTGTGCACACTTCTTTGCCTTATATGCCAACCATTTAGTTATCAAAATCTTATACTTCTCCTTTACTGCTAGTTGGATCTCTTTAGCAGACCAGTTTGGCTTAGCTTTAAAAACTGGCAAGAACTCTGTAGCTATAAACTCAGCAGTCAAATGTATGTTCTTACACATGTTCCTTAGACAGTTGTGTTTGTTTACTACCTTCTTAACCATATAACAACTCTTAGCCTCATTAAAAGAATAATAGATATGAAAAGGACAGTTTTTAACACAGCTTATACCAACACGGCCATGTCTATTCTTGTCACTAACAGAAACACACAGATTCTTACCATTTGCAACAGCATATTTCTTAACAGCCTGTTTGAAGGCCTCCCTTGTTGGGAACCTTATTCCTTCAACCCAGTTAAACTTCTTCCAATTTGTTTGGTCATCTACAATTGGAACATCAACAACATACTTTTTACCTAGGATGTCGTCTTCTTCACTTTCACCAGGTGTCTTCACATCACCATCTGAGTCCTCATAAACTTCTGTATGACCACCACCACCTAAAACTGGAACACCGCCTTCTTTGTCAACTGTATTTCGTATACAATTTTCTACCATTTTTTTGTATTTTCTGCATCTTCCTTGTTAACCTTCCTTATGGCAGCAACTGAATCCCTCCACTCAACATCCTCCTCATCAGAGCCACAATCAAATACCTCTTCAACATTGTTTTCATAACCATCTAAACTAGTATCATCCTCCTCAGATCGAGCATTGTATAACTCATCTTCAGAATCAGATTTATCTAAACTAAAACCATCCTTATCAGACTCATCTGTTCCTGCAACCTCCTTATCAGACTCATCTTCACCTTCAATTGAAGTCTCCTTAATAGATGTAAGTGCAATTGCAGCCTCTCTAACACAGTTTTCTAGTTCTGTGTTTGGATTAGGGTTCAAACAAGTTTCTGTGTCAACTGCTGGTGTTGCAACCCTTCTAGCTGTTGACTTAGAGAACCTTGCTGGGCTTTTAATTGGGCTTGTTACTTGGCTGTTATGGGCTTCTGGTTTGTTGGGTTGGCCTTGGGGGTTAGTGCGCTTGTTCATTGGTCCCTGTTGGATGTATAAATCAAGTACTTCCCTGGAATTCATAGCAACCGTCTTCCCCACCTCAATAACATCCCTATCGCTTAT
Source organism: Helianthus annuus (assembly GCF_002127325.2). Lineage (NCBI taxonomy): Eukaryota > Viridiplantae > Streptophyta > Magnoliopsida > Asterales > Asteraceae > Helianthus > Helianthus annuus. The sequence goes on from NC_035435.2 coordinate 119,503,773, forward strand.
CAAACGTCTCAACCCACCATTACTAGGTAAATTGCAATAAATATGGAAATCTTTTGATGCATAAGAACCAGTTTCCATCACATAATCAACTAACTCAAAATAAGAAAGCTTATCAATGTCTAACTTTATTAGTTCATGATCACCACTTACATACCTCACTAGGGGAGTAGCCACTTCAATCGTACCACCATACCATAACCGGACGTTGATGATTTCTGCCATCTAACTCAGAAGGAACGAACAGTTGGAGTGATTTGAGTTTTAGGGTTCAAGGATCGAGCTTTTTTATGGAAGAAGGAATCGTCGCTTTTGTTTTGAGAGGGAGTGATTTGAGTGTTAGGGTTAGGTGTGATCATATTGTGAAGACTGAAGTGTTTAATTGTGTGTTCTAAGTGGTAAACAGATATCATACACGTGGCATCCACATAGGCCTCCAACATTAAAAGTTTTTAATCACGTCAGCTACCACGTCACATTTAACTAACCCAGTTAGACAAGGATAATTGGTGGCCAAAATCTTACAAGTTGGGATTGTTGTATGCAATTTTTGAAGTTGGGATTATTACCGGCCAACTAGTGAAATTTGGGATTATTAAAATCCAATACCCCCTTAAAAAGATAAAACATAATTTCTATATCTATCATATTAAAGAATATTAAAGAATGAATATCATTTTCACGTATTTTGTTAAAATTATTAGTAAATTTATATTATTTGACGTATATTTAACTTTCAAAAACTAATTTCTTTACAATTTAGCATGTCCGGGTACTCTCCGAGTACTCTTCGCCTAGACCGAGTACTCTCAACTCCTCACTCGACCGACTAGGGAGCGCATAGCGATTTTTGCAACCATGGTTTTAACTATGTTATATACTTGGTTCTTTAATATTTGACTCAAAACCTTACCCTGTTTAAAAAATCCTAACGAAAATGACATAAGTTAACATGACAGCAGATTGAAAACATTAACAAAGAATTGACAAGTTCGGGTTCGAACCGAGTAACAAGAATTGTTACCGAGTGAGAAAGGTAACCACAACTAGTTGAAACGAACAGGATGTCCAACGGAGTATTGAATTGGTTTAAGGTGGCTTTTGCTTATCGCAGGCGTCGAGAACCACGAGTTGACAGTATATGAAGTCAAAATCCAACATTCGATTTTACGGATTTCATATACAATCAAATTAGAATGGTTGAAGGTCACCTGCTTCTTGAAGGGACCAAGGTGATCAACTGAGTTTGCAACAGAACAGGCAGATTGACCTATTTAGTAGATCAAATTCTTGACAGTTAACAAAAAGCAATCACAACAAAATCAACCGAAAATTAAACAATAGGGTCTTCTGAAGAATCAAAATAACATAACAATAAAACCTGGTTGATTTTTACCTGGTTTTGAGACTCAAACGTAGGTTGGTTGTTGTTAAATCAAGCGGGAAATCGTGGTCGTTTGGCTCTACACGAGTGTGGTGGTTTAGTTAAGAAAGATGGTTCTGATGCTAATGTTTTTAAGAGAACATATAACATGATGAAATGAGAACCCATAAAATAGTCTAAATACCAACAATTAACACCCCAAAGTTTTGAAATTCCAAATTCCACTGAATATGCAAATTCTACAAATGGGTCAAACTTTTTGAAAAACACCCCAAAGGGTATTTTGTAAGCATAAAGTTTCACGAATCATTCCATTAAGAATAGTTGATTGTTGTGACATTTGTCACCAAACACGGTCCACATTGACTTTAACAGTGACATTTGCCATCAAAATAAAACCTATTTGAATGCGATATAAACACAGCTCAAAAGACAAACATGATCATGTTGTATTTCCTTGCAAAGCAGAAAATGGTAGAGATATAAACATATATATAATTAACTAGCTAGATAGAGCTTCTAACGTCTAGAGCAGAAGAAAAACTGCATAATTCACTTTTTGACATCAAATGGATTCAACATGGAATGATGCTTGGTGCCCTCTTACCTTTGCTCAAACTTCAAACTGGAGATATATCTATACTTCACAAGGCCGGGCAGAGTGTCATTACCGTTCAAGAATCAACTCTCTCTGATCCAAAGTTTTGGAGTTTTAATAAAACTAGGACGATAAGTACTAATTACCATCCAGTAGTTGCCTGGAATATTCAAATCTAGAATCTTATTCGTGTTAAGACAATACCCCACCACGTTTTCTCTATCTTCCTTAACACATAAGATCAAAATACTAGTACCATTTAAACCATCAATGAGACACAAAGGTTTCCACACTTGTGATCTAAATATAGGGTAAATAGTTTCCCGGATAGCTATCGCTTTATGCCAAGAAGATTCCTTCATCACCCAAACGTTGAACCCTAACGAAGACCCAGAAAATAGACTTAAGCTGCCTTTCAGTACTCCCAACATTTGCTTAGATTCATGATCATCTCCCAGTCCAGCCGGGGGCGGAATTAACTCAAATGTCTCTGTATCCAAATCGAAATCGTAAATTTGGATATAATCAAACCAATACACATGACTATTCACAAATACACCTGAAACCAGCAGCCCCCTATACTGAATGTGGTAAGGGCTTTGTCCCAAAGTTCTCCATTGATCTGTGCCAAGGGTGTAAACCTCGATTTCAACCGAGGCCATAAACCGTTCTTCGGGTATTCTCCTACCTATGATCCGTATGACTTTGTATTCCCCTCCCATTGAAACTCCGAAACCATAACTTACACGCGAAAAACAATCCAAAAAAGTTAGTTCAGGGAGGATCATATATTCTTCAACCACCACAGGATTGAATATGTAAATGGCATAACCTTCGTGACGCAAGCAGATCAAACCATTGATCGAACCCACTTCAAATATCTGATTAAGAGAACGAAAAGCAATAAGACCAAGGTCAAGGCTTTTGACATGACCGATGGTTAAGCGGTCGTAATCAACTTCATGTTCCACTTCTACGAACACTAATATCGGGTGTGGATTTTTGTATTGATGAAACATTAGGCAGGGACGCGATCTGGAGAGATGAAGATCAACAAAATAGGTGTCGGAAACAAGATCACGCCACTTTTTGCACACGCACTTGCAGCGGACAATTGTTTTGACCGGAAGTCGAGATAAAACGTCGAGGATGAGACTTTCAGGTAACACGTAGTCTTCCATGGCGTCAAACTAGGGTCTGTTACTCTGGCAGCTGGCGATCTTAACAGCGTAATAGGGTTTTATCAATATTCAATAGCGGGGATAGCAAAGTATTTCAGGGCTAGGCCCAATAGTGGTGGACCTAAGAATTTTTTTCATTGGGGCGGAAGTTTTTAAGTGTCGGTTGTCTGTAACAATATATTTTTCTTATCATTCCGATTCGTATCGAGTCAAATGATAAAAAGATAAAACTTTTTTCATGGGCCGGAAGCTTTTAAGTGTCAGTTGTCTGTAACTATATATTTTTCTTATCATTTCGGTCCATATCGAGTCAAATCATAAAAAGATAAAACTATATTAAGTTAAAATTAAATGAATAACAAAATACATTTACCGTCAATAAAAAACATAATATACATTGAAACAAAAAAAAATATTTTAACATTCGATGGTGAAATTGCAAAAAATAATGAAAATGCAAATTACATTAGTTTTCATATATAGTTTGTATAATATTTGAGTTGTTTTGTGTCATTTTAAATCATTGGTTTTGTGTATTATGGTGTCTTGTGTACTTTGCAGGGTCCCGGGAGTGAAAACGAGTTGAAATGTTGAAGAAACGAGCACACGGGAGGAGGTTTGGGCTTAGTGAAAGATTCTCATGGAATGAAAATGGATATTTGAAAAGAGGAAAAGATATAGAATTGAATTACGAACCCGTAGACGAAAACGGTGAAGAAAACGGAGTTAAAACGAAGAAGTTATGTCCGAAATCGTATTCTCAGTGCCCAGATCCGTCACGTCACGTCCTGTCTAAGGGTGTGGTTCCTCTTCTCGTTTCCATTTTTTTATATTTTTTATTTAATCCATTTTATTTATAAATAATATTTTTTTATTCGTTTAATTTGTTAAAATAAAAATAACTAAGAAAATTTGTTAAGAAAATTAAACATTTCATAGAATTTAAGAAAGTTACAAATTAAAACACACACAAAATTAATCTAAAAATACAGACTAAAAGCATAAAATAAATTTTGTCTAAACCTACGAACAACAGTACTCGTCATCAACGTGATCGAGAACATCATCTGGATCGACATTGAAGTTATTACAAATATGGTCGATTAAATCTGCACAAAGGTTATGCAGTTGTGTAATGCCCACATATTTAATTCTTGTTGCCCCTAGTCAAATCGGCTCAACCTTCTCATGAATGTCATTTGAATTGTATTCGTATATCGTCCGGCCTTCGTCTTCGATAATCATGTTATGTGATATAGTACAAGAATACATAACGTATCTCAATCTTTTTGGTATCTATGCACGTGCCCGATTTTGTATTATATGCCATCGTTACTTTAACACGCCAAACAACCGTTCCACATATTTTCTTGCTACTTCTTGGCACTTCGCATATTTTTTTCTTTCTTCATCAGGGGGATGTATCTAGATCTGGTATACTTTTAACAATAGTCGCAAAGTTTGGGTATATACCGTCAACTAGATAATACTCGTGCTTAAATGACACCCCATTGAGCATGAACGAAGAATCGGGGTCGGTATCTTTGATGATGTTGTCGAAAATCTCAGATCTTAATAGAACATTTAAATCGTTATTTGAACCTGCAACTACACAAAAGGCATGCCAAACCCATAGATCTTGTGAGCAAACGACTACTTGCATTATTGAGGAATGTCCTTGATCACTACTTGTATGTTGATCTCACCATGCATTCGGGAAATTATGCTATGGCCAATGCGTACAATCGATACTTTCTATTAGTTTATTTCTATTAGTTTTTTCCATTTTTATGTTTTTTCAAGTATTTTGGGCATTTTGTTTTTTGGGCTTGTGTTTGGCCCGTTGTCTTTTTTAGGTCTATTTCGAATTTCTGTCTCTATTTATGTATTGCCCTAGTCATTTGAACAATCAGAATTGAATTTTGAGAAAACAGTTTTTTCACTTCAAATTCCGTGGCCTTTGGGGTTACAATTTGGGGGTTGGGGAAGAACTACACGGGTATTTGCAGAATCAACGTGTAATCTTCATTTATCGTACCACGCACTACATCACTTTATGTATTTTTATTGGACTTGCATATTCTCTTTGAGCTTTTCTTTACAACATCGGTACCCATTCGGCCACCTCTAGGGTCTATAATATAAGATGGTGGTTAACTTAGGCCTCTACCTTGCTAACGGCCTCTTTGGTGAAATTATATCCTTTCTTCACAAAGACATGGTCATTACTGTACAAGGGATGAAGATCCAAAGTATTAGAGTTCAACAAAAACAATATTAGGAAAAAAAAAGTATCATTTTTGAAATTTTTAACATAAACTATCGTTTAAAATAGGCAAATTAGATTTAAAAAATCCTAATTTTTTCAATTTGGCCTATAACAATCACAACTCAGTTGTTTGCCGATAATAATCCAAAGTGCTCGACTTTTGACCAATAATAGTCTGCGTTAAAAATAGCTTAACGGAGTTGTATTTCTTAATCCTTGCAAAGCAGAAAATGGTAGAGATATAAACATATATATGATTGACCAGATAAAGGTTCTAAAGTCTAGAGCAGAAGAAAACTATATAATTCGGTTCATATCGGGTTGGGTCATATAACATCAAGCTAAAATTTATATAATCGTCAAAAGTCGTTACAAACATATTTAAGTTGTCGCTCTACGGGTTTTCATTTTTTTAAATCTATCCAAAATATCACCTTCAATGGGAGATATGTTATGGAACTTGGAGTTTGCTTTGCAACTTTATGTGGACGCGACTCGACTCGGTTCGATTCGGTTCGGGTCGACTCGGTTAGGTCCGGCTCAAGCCCGAAGACACGACATTCCTCCGTCGTGCGCCCCAGAGTTCGACACGCGAGGCACGGAACGCCGCAAGCAAATTCCCGCTAACACATCACCATGGCATCACCTTAGTGATGTCATGATGATGTCAAGCATTTGTCTCATATGTTGAATTAATGCAAAGATTGGAAACAGAAACTGTCCGGGCCGTTTCTTCACACATGGGCCGAGGACTTGAAGTTGGGCTTTGTCTTGGATTGGGCTTCAACAACAAACGACGAAACATATTGTAGAATATATGTATGTCGACGAAACAGAATGTGTTTCGTCGACTTTAGTGTTTCGCCGTGCCTTTATGCGTTTCGTTAGTCTATGTCTGTGTCTAGTATAAATACCCTCTCAGTTTCTGTGTGAAAGGTATGAGAGACCTGTGAGACTTAGTGAAACTCTGTAAACATTGTTTGTATATGTTTCGGGTTGTACTCATCCCTAACCAGTAGATATTGAATCTTTTGGTTACGCATGTTCTTCTTGTTAACTTTGTTTGGTTTGCACCGTCACGGGGATTCCGCACCCGTTACCGTGTTCGTGATAAACAAGGATAGGTTTTCGTTATCGATCCACCGGAAAAACGGGACCTACAATTGGTATCAGAGCCTTGGCTCTAATCCTTGTTTAAAACCAAACATTGTTAGTGTTTTTATCAAGTTTGTTTGTGATTTTTCAAAATTTATTCCTTAAAAGTTTATATATTTTCTGGAAAAAGTCACTTAAATCAGTGTTTATCTTGTTGTTTTTGCTAAAAGTTTGTTCAAAAACCCTGTTTATTTGCATGTTTGCATGTTTGGAACTGGTTTTTATTGAAAGTTTATGCAAAATTTATGTTCCGAAAGTTTGTCAGTTGATGCTTTGGCTGAAATCTTCATAAGAGTTCATCCAAACTTCAAAGTGTTGTTCAAAATTTCAACTTTTTGATCTTTAATAAGTTTACTGTGCAAGTTGTTGGTAATTTAAAATCATATTTGTTTGAAATTAGGGTTTTCAAGGAATGATGGGATGGTGTAAGTTTGAAAAAGAGTCTCTTTTGTCAGAAGAAGGATAAGGCCATCTCACCAAACACCAAACACCAACTCCAAACCTTATCCATTCATGTGTTTCGTCGGACAACATTAAGAATTCAGTTTCGTCACATATACATCTTGTTTCGTCGACATATAAGCAAAAAGGAATTATATTGTGTTTCGTCGCACATAATAAAACAACACCTGTTTCGTCGACCAGAGTAAAGAATCCAGTTTCGTCGAAGTGGTTAATCCAAGAGTTTCGTCGTTCAAAATTCTTACAAGTTTGGTTGGTTAAAAAAAAAATAAGTTAAAACAAACAATTTCTATCGGTTCAATCAAGTTAGATATGCTTTTTCATCATCATAATCAAGTTTTGTCATCACATGTATTCTGACATTTCATGTGATCAACTGATTTTTCATAAACAATAATTTAATATATTGAAAGTTAACTTGTTCTAAAAAAAAAATCATTTGATTGTTAGTGGGAATCAAATTTGGTCCAATCAGATTGCCATGTGTTGTGTTGGTCCAATCATATTAATTTGTTACTTTTAATAGTGATCATATCATTCATGTGTTAGTGGGAATCAAATTTGGTCCAATCAGATTGCCATGTGTTGTGTTGGTCCAATCATATTAATTTTTACTTTTAATAGTGATCATATCATTCTGACATTTCATGTGATAAATTGTTTATTCATAAACAATATTTTGATATATTAAAAGTTAACAATCTAAAAAAAAAAAAAAATTGGCCTTCATCTATATGTATATATTTAATTCTGATTGGGCAAATCCAAAGAAATCTGACAATTCACATGGGGTTTCATCAATATTAATTTTCATCGATTAGATCATTCATCACTAAAGGTTTCTTTATTTATTCAAGTGTAGTAAAAAAAAAAAATCAACCGAAGTTTCATGATAAAGTTATCACTTTTATACACCAATCATGAGTTGTACGAACCCATGGGATTGGAATACGGACCCACGACCAGCTCAAAATCAGACTTCGATGGCCGAATATTTAGCGAATTCCATACCTCGACCCCCTCCACATCAGACTTCGATGGCCGCATATTTAATGAATTCCATTCCTCAAGCCCAACCTCAACCTCAAGTTTCCACAACACAACCTCAATTCAATCCAAGTGTCGATTGTGGTCCGGCCATACAGTTGGGAAACGGTGATCAAACAAGAACTGCGTTTTACGTTGAAATTGTCAAGAATGTCAATGATGGTGAATCTTCGGGAAATGACGACAGTTCAGGATATAGTGGCAGTTCGGATGAAGAATCGAATTTGAATGAAAGAACTGATTCTGAAGCTGATAATTTGTCGGATGATGCCAAGGAGACAAAAAGTCAAAAATCTGACTTGATCAAGAAAGCTGATGCTACATCGAACGAAATGGAGAAGATTCTCACTGAAGATGGATCTTTCTCTTCTCAGACTGCCTTCATGGCTAATGTCACAGCTTCTACAAGTTAGGTAAAATTTGAAACTCCTAGCATATGTAGTGATTGTGCTGATATGAAACATAAATGTGCTGAATTGAAACGTGAATCTGAAACGGTTCATAGTCACAATCAGAGTTTGGTTATTGAACTGTCAAAGTGCAAAGACGCAAACATGGCGTTAACTCGAAACGAAAAGGATTTTAAATCTGTAATTGAAACCCTAAAGAAAAGTGTTTCCGAATTGAACAAAGTTGTTTATCATAAACAAGTTAATATTAACGATTACATTAACATTGTTAAGGAAACCAAAAAGGAGTTAGCCATTGCCAAATGCGAGCATAATGCTATCAAGCAAAAGTTGGAGAGTTATTCTAACTCCCGATTTGTGCTCGATCACATCATAGACGTTCAAAAACTGAAAGGTAATGTGAAAGGCGTTGGGTATAAGGCGTGTCCACCCCCTTTGAGACACAACTATACCAAAATGCCCGATGAAGAGGATATGCCTCGGTATGAACCCAGTGTGCCTCTTGATTATGAGGAAGTTACTACTGGCCTAGGGTTCAAACTGGACAATTCATCAGAGGGCTCATCTGATAACAAAGAAAAGTCATCATGTGATTCAGATCAAAGTCCTCCAACCATTGAGGACAATGATTCTTCAGATGATGAATCAGATGTGAATGACCAGGATGAATCACTTGATGAGACGAAAGGAGTAGAAATTCCAATTGAGAATCATATTCTGTGTGATCCTCCAACTCCTACTGTGCAACCTGTTGTCAAGCAAGTGATAGATCCTGTCAAGAATGTCAAGGACGACAAAGAATGTGTGTTTGCTGTTAAGAGCAATAACGTGTTGTATACTTTAGTCGGTGATGCTAAAATTTATTCGGACAATGATTTTCCAATTAAAAATGTCAATCCATCTTTGATTGATAAAGTGTTTGAAGACAACACGAATAAATTTTTGGGAAAGACCATTCTCGGAGTTGTGGTAACACAATGTGATCCTGTTCCAAAATCAGAAATTAGAAAACAATTTGGAAAACAGAAAACACCGACAAGTCAACAACCAATTGCTTTTAAGGGTAAACAACAACAACGAGCTCCAAAGCCAAAGGCTAAGGTTGGATCAAAAGGAGCTCGTTACAAGAAGAAAGCAAAAGATGTTAAATTTGTAGCATCAAATGGTACGGATAAAATTAAGACTTTTGAAAACAAATCAAACACCGATTTTGTTCAACAAGTCAAGATTTTAAAACGTAATAGCGATAACAATTACACCCAACACACAAACGGGTGTGATGAAAGAGCAAGTACCTCAGGTTCTACAGGTTCGACATCTGCTAGTCGATCAAATTCTCCTAAGTTTGTTGAAAGGAGAACGTGTTTTAAATGTGTGAAGTTTGGGCACATCATTAAAGACTGCACAAACTCGCCCAAACCAAATTTTGTTGAAAGAACCCCTTCTGAACAAGGTCACTCACAACGTCGTCCTATTTCTCCAAAACATGATAAACGCACTATTAAAGAACAAGAAACAAAACAACGGCGTCAAAATGTGAAGGTGATCGAAAAGGCTTTAAAACTAGAAACTGTTAAAAGGAAACCAATTTTGTCACAAACGTTAAAACCAGAAAATGTACATAATACACAATCTGGTAAACAAAAACAAGCTTGGAGACCTAAATCGGGTGAAAGTTCATGGGGAGGTGCTGTGTTTGAAAATCATCAAGAAATTGAAATTACATTTCTTGATTCTCAGGGGCAACCCAAGTCTATGAAGGCTTGGGTCCCCCTCTCCAACTAATTTCTGAGTGAGGTGCAGGAAGTTCCGGGAGGAACTATCGATAGTCATAGGATTGTTGATAGTGGAACGTCCTTGCACAAAATAGGCGACAGAAGAAATTGTTGCCTTTGATGGAGAGAAAAAGAAGACAAAAATTGTCTGTTGAAAGAAACTGATAGCTTTGACAAAATGCAAATCATTTCAAAGTGTGATTGTTAAAGGCTTTGAACGGGTCCCCAGGATAGATTCAATCAAAATGTACGCATCTGCAGCACGTCTGAAGTTCAAAATCAACAAGATGAACGTGTAGTGTACATTTCTTCGCGGTGTGATTGAAGAAAATGTGTTTGTTGAACAAACCAACCGGGTGTGCGGATGCCTTGGCATGGATTGAACAACCGCACACTACTTCTTAAAGAGAAAGTCAAAGACCTTCGCTGGTGCAATATGGAAGTCCAGCCGGACCCAGAGGTTTCTGATCTTGTTGCTGTGTAGAGCTATCTCGGATTAAGTGAAGTAGCTACAAATTCGACCTTGAAATCCACACCGGGTGGATATCCAGTTTGGGAGAGTGCTCAAATTCCTGGCAATGCACGAGGAAGTTGCAGGATTACGGTTTTGAATTTCTAATCTCTCCTATACTTGTCGATTTTTAAGTTGCTTTATGAATTATTATCATCTTGTATAGCACTCTTTGGCCTAACACGTTGATCTCAAATATCACCTCACACGTGATTGTTTCACCATGAAACTCGTCAATGTTGTCATGGTCCACACCGCTTACCGACATGCCAACTGATTTTTCCAAAATTCGATAAAATCATTTCAAATTAAACTTATTTTTGGTAAACGGCATTGAGGTAAAACAAGAGTTAACCAACATCGGAAAATCATTTTTGTAAATATCTTTGTGTCTTTTAAATTTGTCTTAGTTTATTGATTTTAGGGGGGAGTAAATCTAAAAATTTGAAAATCCAAAAACATCGAAAAATTTCAAAAGCGCAAAAACATTGGAAAAACAAAAATGAGTTTCCTGGCGAGAAAAAGAGAAAATGATAGTACATCAGTGGTCTGTCTAAACCTCGTTAAACCTAAAATGAAAAACGATAAGCAACTCTATATAAGATGTATCGGTAGGCTCACAATCATTTTAAAGTGTGCAGGGTGATATAAACCTTAAATCGACTGAAGACCAGGTGGGAACCATTCATTGGCATATGGTCTTAGTACCGAAATTTCGTTTGAGAGATTGCCGAGGTTCTGAAATATTCGGTCTTTATGCTGATTATCATCTGGGTATCATGGTTGTATCTTTTACCGAAAAATAATGGGGACGCAAGTCTAGATCTTCCATGATACTATACATACGTGTACATATTGCATCCGACCTCAATAAGTGATAAACAATCACATGTCCAAACAAATAAGTGATAAAATATCACATCTATCCGGGAGTCAAGTTCGTCTCTCTGCTGTATGAAAGTACTGACCTGTTCACGGACTTGCTCCTGTGCCCTCATGCATCGAAAATCAAGTTCCTCATCAATAAGTGATTCTATCACATAGGGCTTGGTTTTCAAATCAAAATAAGTGAGCATATCACATCATATACGGTCAAACAGATGATAAACGGTATACTCACCGGTAAGATGAACCATCGTGCATACCTTGATACGGGAATGTGTCGTGTGTGGATGAACACCGGTCGGTAAGTATAACTCATACCTTAACGTATCCCCTCGCCATGATTACATCTGATTTGTTGAGCTTATGTGGACAACAATACCGATAATCGTTATAGGATGCTTTTCTAAATGTTAACTAAAGGAACAACAAGAGCATTTTGACATGACCGTACACTGATATGATTCTCTTACCCTCGAAACTCACAAAAAAGAATGTCTGTAAATATTTATTTATTGTTTTCCGTCTTTACATTTGAAAAAATGAAAAATTCCAAAAAGATTTTAGGTGTGTTTTAATATAAACTTTATAAAATCCAAAAAGATTTTGCTTCTAGTTTATTTTTGATTGAACGATGTTGGAACTCGAGTCTATCCTACCCCAAAATCCTGATTTTAAGCCAGAAAACAATTGCATCTTCATAAACAGTCGAAGTTAACAGATTTTGAAAGTTAAAGGATTAAAATTGATCATTTTCTAAACTTTCAAACTGTTATCGGTCGGTAGTTGATTGTAAAATGGTCACACGTGTGTCTTTTGTTTATGGAAACTATATTCCAAGCGGTTGTTCTCATTATGCGTTTAGACTTCTTGCATGTGCAGATGCTAAAGGCGAGGAGAACATGTTCGATGACAAGCTTTGGAATGAAGACACGACGTGAAGGCACTCAAAAGATACAGATGATCGAGTTGCCGCTGACCCTTCATCAACACCACAAGGATCTGAAAAATTGACAAGTCAAAAGATTCACAAGCATGACTCAATGGAGAGTTCATTCTAAGGGGGAGTTTGTTAACACACTTCCTACATGAAAAGGGGAGTTTGTTGATACACTTTCTTCTTATGACGCGTGAAGACTTTGAAGATCCTCCGACATGAAAGACACAGAAGAAGACGAACCATCACAGAAGACGAACCATCACGAGTAGCGTCCAAGGGGGAGTTTGTTGATACACTTTATGTGGACGCGACTCGACTCGGTTCGATTCGGTCCGGGTCGACTCGGTTAGGTCCGGCTCAAGCCCGAAGACACGACATTCCTCCGTCGTGCGCCCCAGAGTTCGACACGCGAGGCACGGAACGCCGCAAGCAAATTCCCGCTAACACATCACCATGACATCACCTTAGTGATGTCATGATGATGTCAAGCATTTGTCTCATATGTTGAATTAATGCAAAGATTGGAAACAGAAACTGTCCGGGCCGTTTCTTCACACATGGGCCGAAGACTTGAAGTTGGGCTTTGTCTTGGATTGGGCTTCAACAACAAACGACGAAACATATTGTAGAATATATGCATGTCGACGAAACAGAATGTGTTTCGTCGACTTTAGTGTTTCGCCGTGCCTTTATGCGTTTCGTCAGTCTGTGTCTGTGTCTAGTATAAATACCCCTCTCAGTTTCTGTGTGAAAGGTATGAGAGACCTGTGAGACTTAGTGAAACTCTGTAAACATTGTTTGTATATGTTTCGGGTTGTACTCATCCCTAATCAATAGATATTGAATCTTTTGGTTACGCGTGTTCTTCTTGTTAACTTTGTTTGGTTTGCACCGTCACGGGGATTCCGCACCCGTTACCGTGTTCATGATAAACAAGGATAGGTTTTCGTTATCGATCCACCGGAAAAACGGGACCTACAATCCACCGGAAAAACGGGACCTACATGAAGAAAGATGAGAAGAAAAAGAAGGAGGAGGAGGAGGAGGAGGAGGAGGAGGAGGAGGAGGAGGAGGAAGAAGAAGAAGAAGAAGAAGAAGAAGAAGAAGAAGAAGAAGAAGAAGAAGAAGAAGAAGAAGAAGAAGAAGAAGAAGACAGTGATGTTAGTATGGGTCAAACTATCTACACATCTTAGTTGGCTATCTACACACTTAGGGTTTACCTACACTGCGTATAGGGTTACATGTAACGCCCTGCTTTTTCATACTTTCCATAATTAGAAAGCTCGCCTGGTAATGCTATTTTTGGAAATCTTGTATTATTGTAGTCGTCTTTTCGTTGTAAAATCCGAGACTTGGATCATAAATAAAATTCGTATTTCTTTAAATTCACCATCTACATATTCATACATGTTCATACGTTCGAATTCATTGTACATCGAATCCTTATTTGTAATTCATACTTATACTTATTCACGATTCATGTCCATGCTTGTCCTTATATTGTTGATACCTAAAAACCCCTAATAATATGCTTATTTATACAACGGTTAATCATCTAATATGTGACATATACTTGTCACTTACAAACATGTTACATACTTGTACATTACACTTTTTACCTAGTTAAATCATGTTTTATTTCATATTTCACCTTGTTACAAGTTAGGGGAAACATTGTTGCATATTATTACACAACTTAATTAACAAAATTACTCATTATAATGTTTTAAAAAATAAAAAAAAAATAAAGAAATATGGCAGCCCCAGTTCAGCAAAATTCAGCCCCATATAGTTGGGTTTTGTGGGCTAGTTTCAAGGTGTAACCCCTTCTAAACACTTCCAAAGCCCAACCCATTGAAACCCTAATCCTTCCCCCTATAAATACCACTTATAACCAGCCTCCCTACCACTTTTGCAACACTAAAAACTCTCAAAACATCCTTCAAACCGTAGCTGAAGGCAAAGGTTCGAGCAGATTGACACCCCTTCACGAAAATGAGCATAACTCACTCAATTCTTATCCGATTCACTTGATTCTTTTTCCTACTTGCTTGGATAATCATGGGGTTCGATTCCTAGACTTCTCCTTGGAGAAATCAGACCTGGAAATGCCCCGAAATAGTCCATAAACTTTCTGTTTGATTTTTATGTTCTTCAAAACTTGTTTAAACCTATGCAACTTGTGTCTAACACATCTCATGCCTATGTCCTAATGCTTACAACTTATCCCATGGTTGGTTAAGCTTAAAAAAAAGGTTGAGACATTTGAAATCAGAGGATTAAACCTCATAAACTTGGTGTTTTGTCTAGGGTTTCAACCCACAAATCATGTCATCATAGTCTTTGATACATGAGTGATTATGGAACAACTTGGGTTGTCCAAACATACAATCCTCACATGATTTGATGATTTCTATTAGTTAGTTTACTTTACATACATGTAAAGACCTTAGTTCATGACCCTCCTTGGTTGTTTTTACATCAAGTGTAGTGGTGAACATCAAAGGGGTACCTAAATGGAAGCCTTGTCTTCCTACCCCATCCATGACACCCATGACTCAACTTGAGGTACCTAAATGAAGATGTAATCTTATACCTATTACTTGAATACTTGAACATTTGGACTTAATAATATGTGTATAATATACGACCTACATACTATCTATGTACACTCGAATCTTTGATGTTGAAATCATATTCATTTGTCAAAGTAGTAGGTTATCATCTAAGGACCTAAACCTTGTTATGATTCTTATGGGTGTTCAACTCATAAAATCATTATAACCCATGAGGTTACCAAGTGTCATACAAGTGTTATGTGTGAAGATGAATATTTTGATATAATATTTTCATGTCACTTTCATTCCAAATCTCGACTCTAAACATGCTTGAACTTAAACCCTTACGCATTCAACCTTCCAACCTCGGCAACTTTGTCACATTGGATAATCGGAAAACATATGCAAACTTTGTGAGTATACTCGTATTCCCCTTTTACTTTTATCACTTTTGGGGTGTAACATGTTTTATCTATCAACAAACTTACACATGAACATTTTGCTTAAACACATGAACATTCCTATAACATGCTTGTATACGTGATGGTTTGATACTTTAAACTTGGGTGATTCTTATGTGTTGAACTTATCATTAACTTCGTACGAGCCAAACCGTGACATATGTAGCGCTATAGGATTAACGACCCGCCCTTTATCATCGGTTATGTCATGAGCATATTGCGTTTTCTTGGTTTGATATGTTAGACACATGCCATGTTTAAATGTTTATCTTGAATCACATGCTTGCTACGAGGAATTGTTCAAACTTATCTTTTGCTATGTACGTATCAAACTTGTATACTCGCCTTTGCTTTTGCATTGAACTTTATTTTAAACATGTTACAGGTTGAGGACGATGATGCTATGAAATGAAGTAGCGTTGATGCCTAGATACACATATAGACGTTTAGGTTTAATCGTTGTATCAATGTTGATTATGTTGTATTGTATTTCCTTTGAACTTGATGTTATTTGATTTCTTTGTAATGTTGACAAAAGAATTATGAAATGAAATCGGTTTATTAAATATTGTCACAAATAGCGTTATGGTGACTCTAGCAATCTTCACACTTCGTCTCATCCCGATGTTTCCGCCATTGGTTGGGGTGTGACATTACACCTATACGTTGTGTATAGAGCTATACTCAGCGTATAAAACCATGGATTTCAGAGCCTTATCAGCAATCATTGCACAAAAAACAAGGGTTTATATACGCTGCGTATAGAGCTATACTCAGCGTATATAACCCATTAGTTTTTTTTTTTTTTTTTGCTATTTTGATGTATTTGAGGTATAAATTATCACCCGGTTCCAATGTTAAATCGCTTAAAATATATAACCGTTAATGTTATACCAATAATATTATATACTTTTAAATTGTTTTGGAAAACCTATATACGGTACTACACTATACAATACGATACGATACAATATAACGCACGTATAGGCCTATAGGTGTAGTATATGTCCCTTATAGGCCTATAGGTGTGGTTTAGGTCCCGTGTAGGCCTATAGGCATATAAAAGGCCTACATGGAACCTATACGAGACTTATACTATACACTATATGATACGATGCAACACGATACGATACTATAGGATACCATACAACACTCGTATAAGCCTATAGATGTAGTATAGGTCCCTTATAGGCCTATAGGTGTGGTTTAGGTCCCGTGTAGTCCTATAGGCATATACAAGACCTACATGTAACCTATACAAGACTTATACTATACACTATACGATACAATGCAACACGATACGATACTATAGGATACCATACAACACTCGTATAAGCCTATAGATGTAGTATAGGTCCCTTATAGGCCTATAGGTGTGGTTTAGGTCCCGTATAGGCCTATAGGCATATACAAGGCCTACATGGAACCTATACGAGACTTATACTATACAGTATATGTCACGTATTGACCTCGTATAACCCTATAAGTGTGATATCGTATCGTATAGCGTAGTATATGTCACGTATTGACCTCGTATAAGCCTATAAGTGTGATATCGTATCGTATAACATAGTATATGTCCCGTATAGGCCTATAGATATAGCATAGGTCCTGTATAGGCCGCGTATATGTCCTCGTATATTGACCTCGCATATACAAGACCTATAGGAAACCTATACTATACTATACTATACGATACGATATAACACCCGTATAGGCCTATAGGTGTGGTTTGCGTCCCGTATAGGCCTATCGGTATGGTTTAGGTCCCGTGTAGGCCTATAGGCATATACATGACCTATATGAGACTTATACGCGGCTTATACGAGACTTATACTATACACTATACGATACGATATGACACTATAGTATAGGTCCCGTATAGGCCTATAGGCAGATACAAGACCTATATGAGACTTATACAAGGTTTATACGAGACTTATACTATACGATACGATACTTAAAAATGTTTTTTTTTAAATTCACCCTTTATATACGCTGCGTATAGGCCTATACGCAGCGTATATAAAGGGTCAAAAAAATATATTTTTACTACAGGTTTGGGGTTAAAAATAAAATTACCCTTTATATAAGCTGCGTATAGGTCTATACGCAGCGTATATAAAGGGTCAAAAAGACAATTTTACCCTTGCATATGGCTGCGTATAGCCCCAAATGCTGGGGTAAAATGGTCTTCCACACTATACGTTGCGTATAGACCCATACGCAGCGTATATAAAGGGTCAAAAAGACAATTTTACCCTTGCATTTGGCTTCGTATAGCCCCAAATGAAGGGGTAAATGGTCTTTTTGACCCTTTATATACGCTGCGTATAGACCTATACGCATCGTATATAAAGGTTTTTTTATAAACATTTATACATTATTGGTTTTAGTAAATTTTATAAAAAAAGTTATATCGAATCGTATCGGTGTAGTATAGGTCACGTATCGGCCTCGTATAAGTTTCCTATAGGTCTTGTATATTCCTATAGGCTTATACGGGACCAAACCACACATATAGGCCTATACAGGTGTTATATCGTATCGTATAATATAGTATCGTATAGTGTAGTATAACTCTCGTATAGGTTTCCTATAGGTCTTGTATGTGTATATAGGCCTATACAGGACCTAAACCACACCTATAGGTCTATACGGGACCTAAACCACACATATAGGCCTATACGGGTGTTATATTGTATCGTATAGTATCGTATCGTATCGTGTATCGTATAGACATAGTGTAGTATAAGTCTCGTATCTAAACTTTGTGAAAAAATGATGCTTCAAACCCACCAAAATGATCCCAAAAGTTCAGAGGGTTTATATACGCTGCGTATATATACGCAGCGTATATAAACCCTTGTTTTCTATGCAATGATTGCTGGTCAGGCACTGAGATCCATGCTTTACCTACGCTGAGTATATGTCTATACGCAGCATATAGGTGTAACCCTATACGCATCGTATAGATCTATACACAGCGTATAGACTTATACGTAGCGTAAGTAAACCCTGATTCAACTAGGGTTTGGTGTGCCAATAGGTACACCCTATTCTTATTAATGATGATTCAGGTGTGGTAATGGGGTCTCCTTTGTTCTCCAAGATATTGAAGGAAGATGAATGAAGATTTAATATTTTGTTATTTGTTATTGTTTGATTATATCAACTTTTTTTTCTTTCTTATATTGTTGATGAATTATAATTTCTAATGTCATAAAGATTATGATTATTAAATTTCATCAAGACAGAAAAACCCTTAACTAAGAATTTATCTCAAAACATATTAGAATTTAGGTACCATGAGAGATCATAACTCTGTTCTTACGACATTCTTTAAATAAGTCTACACCAACCTCACTAGGGAACACCTCTTCGTGATCAAAGTTAAAATATTTAATTGAAAAATAGTGAAGAAAGATAAAATCTTTTCACAGGGCTATTTTTCTTAATTTGCAGAAGTATGTTCATGATAAACCAATGCTTTAATATAATTAATTTAAAAAAAAATGTATAAATTACAACGTAAATCATCTCCTTATTATTGAATTGTAAAACTGGTAAAGGTAACCTTCATTTACCTATCAAGTTGTTTGTTGACCGCAGGCGTCGAGAACCACAAGTTAACGGGATATGAAGTCAAAATCTAGGATTTCATATACAATCAAATTAGAATGGTTGAAGGTAGGTGGTCAACTGAGTTTGCAACAGATCAGGCAAATTGATCTATTTAGAAGATCAAATTCTTCACGGTTAACACAAAGAAATCACAACAAAATCAACCGAAAATTAAACAATAGGGTCTTAGGAAGAATCAAAATAACATAACAATAAAAATTCTGGTCGATTTTTACATGGTTTAGAGACTCAAACGTAGGTTGGTTTAGAAGAGGTTATAGGGTTTGCGGCTGAGAAAAAAGAAGCGTGTTTTGATATTAGGGCAGAGATTAGAAGAGGAGAACCCACATCTACACCAAAAAGAGGACTTGTTAATGAAAGGTCTTCGAGAAAACAACAGCTGCAAACCCAAATGTCTGCGGCACAGACATAAGAGGCCAGGAAGCTATTCTTTGAAAAAACAAACAGCCCCTTAGCTTCCACTAACTTCTCTCTATTTAGTTGTTCGGTGCTCGGTTTTCTTTTATGAAAACTATTAAGACAATGATAATTATATTTACTTATAGAAAATATATCGGCAGCAAACTGTAATTCTATAGGAACTTATACAACTGAATCAACAAATTTCCAACTGAGACTTTTTAGATAAACCCAATTGTTTATAGCATATTATATATGTCAGCAGAGAAACCCACCAACAACAAATCTTGTTGAACTTTTTAAAATTTGAATTCAACAAATGGGTCAAACGTCTTGGAAGTCACCCAAAGGGTATTTTGTATAGAAAGAAGCGATTGCTAGACATGAGATATAAAGTAGTTAAATGAGCCTTTTCATGTTTGATACTTTTGTTAATCACGTCATATCTAACATGCTTTACACGATTAGGCGTGTTTTGGCAGCCTTTTTCATGTTTGATACTTGTGTTAACTACTCTATTAAAAAGAATTGATTATTATTGAGATGTGGATAATCTTATAATAATACATGAAGATTATTCGGTAAACGGATAGATGAAACTACAGCTAGTCGGCTCAGAGTCACCACCAGCGAACAGTAGGGTGCGTATTTGATGATCCCATATACAACTACACCACCATGATTTCACTTTCGTTCCTAATATCATTCTGCCAAAATTGAGTTAGCAAAGGAAATAATATTAACTCAAATTACAATTAAAATAAAAATGAAGAGTATTGTTTTCTAAAACATTCGTCCATCATTAGGCCTACTAAATAGTTTAAACATAATAACTGACTCAAGAAAAGGTAATACATGCCCGAAGCTAACAACAGCTAGAATGACGCCCTTTGCTCGAACTTCAAACTGGACTTATATCTATTCTTCGCAGAGACAGTGTCATTACTGTACAAGGAACCAACTCGAACTCTCTCTGATCCAAGGTTTTGGAGCTTAACAAGACTAGGACGATACGTAAGCATACTTGCAAAGATGTCGCCAGGCAAATTCAGATCTAGAATCTTATTCGTGTTAAGACAATACCCCAGCAGACTTGGATTTTCCTCAGGCCAAGGCCAGAAGATCAAAATACTAGTACCATCTGAACCATCCATGAGAAACCTGGGTTCCCACTCTAGCGATTTAAGAAACGGGTCTATGTTTTCCTGGATCACCGCTATCGCTTTATACCAAGATTCCTTCTTCACCCAAAGGTTAAACCCTAATGAAGTCCAAGAAAACAGACTTAAGCTGCCTTTCAGGATTCCCAGCATTTGCATTGATTCTTGATCATCCCCTAGTTCCCCCGGAGGGGACGGAAATGACTCAAATGTCTCAGTGTCCATATCGAATTTGTAAATTTGGCCATGAATAATCCAATAAACATGACTATTCACAAATACACCCGGCGGATCCACAGCCCAACGATAGCTAATGCGGTAAGGGGTTGGTCCGAAACATCTCCATTGGTTGGTTCCAAGGGTGTAAACTTCAATTTTAAGCGCGTAAATCCATATGACTTTGTATTTCCCTGTCATTGAAACTCCGAAACCATAAGTTAATGGGAACCGAACATCCTCCAAATTTGGTTTTGGTGGTTGAGGGAGGATCATGTATTCTTCGTCCAAAGGATTGAATATGTAAGTCGTATCAAAATCTCGGTTGTGCAAGCAGATCAAACCATTAACCGAGCCCACTTGAGTTGTCCAATTACAAGGGTAGGGAACTGCACTAAGATGAAGATTAAGGGTCTTGACATGATGGAGGGTTAAACGGTCGTAATCAACTTCGTGTTCCACTTCTACCAACTCTAATATCGAGCTTGGAGAATCGTATTGGTGAAAACTTAGGCACGGACGCGATCTGGAGAGATGAAGATCTACAAAGTAGGGGTCGGAGACAAGATCACGCCACCTTTTGCACACGCACTTGCAGCGGATTATTGTTTTCAGCGGTAGTCTGGATAAAACTTCGAGGATGTGGCTTTCAGGTAATACGGCGTCTTCCATGGCGTCGATCTAGGGTTTGCTTGATAACTTGGTACAGAAGCTTCTATACGTTTTTTTGAAAAGAAACAGAAGCTTGTATACGTAAAAACAGAAATCGAATTTTACTTTCTGAATAATTACAATCATAAATCAACTTCTTTAAATAAACAAACTAATCCTAATCCTAGTTTAATACGTAACACTTTAAAATAAACACAAAAACAAACTAATCTAATCTATACATATAATAAAAGAAATTAATTGATGGACACATGTCGATATGAGAGGCATCTATTTTTTAGTTTTCCCGCCATACATCTATGTTTATTTTTATCTTAAAAATTACAAGTTTTAAAATAATTTATTAAGTTATCCCATATTTTAAGTTAACGTTTATCTATAACTATATCTCTATATTTATATTTATCTTCTAATATAATTTTTGTACTTATCTTTATTTTATTATTTTGCGAGTAAATTGCACAAAACGTCCTTTATGTTTCCTCAAACATGCAGGTTCTAGCCTTAATGTTTAAAACTTGTTAAAAACATTCTTTAAGTTTATTTTTGTTGTTGGTTTAATCCTTTATGACTAACCAAGTTAATTATCTCAGTTTATTTCCCTCACATGCCTAACATGTGAGGGTCCCACTATCGTTTGATGACCGACATCAACTGACTCGCAAAATGGAACACAATTGGATCTCTTAAATTTATGGGGCCATTCACATGGAGCAAGCCCCTTTTCATTCCGAGCTATCAACATCCACTCGGATGAGAGATCCAACCCGCGTTTCGCTGACTAAATGCCAAACAAGCCATATTTACAGGTTGATAGCCTCACGTTAGTTCTGTATGTGATTTCAAATTGAAAAGTGCATATCATTTTTTGTAATTGTTTTCCTCTTTAGTTTTGATTAATTGATTGAGATTACATGTATTAAATATGGAAGAATAAAAACTAATATTTAAGTACAAAGTAACGGGTAATGAACGGGGAAAGAAGAAATAAGTGGATTTAATGGACTGAATGTATATTTGGATGCAAAATTTGCGTTTCTTTTTGTGAATAGATTCATTTCATACTCAAAAGTCTCTAATGGTGGTGGCCGAGGGAGGGCCTGAGGCTTTTATTTTTTATTTTTTACACTTAATATAAATAACTATTTAATATTTTATTGAGTCGATCACATGTAACATTGACGTTTTTAACCTGTTAATAAATTAAAAAACAACAAAGTAAAATGTTATAATTTTTGTAATACACAAGTTTATAACCTAATAATAGAAAAATAAAAAAACAAAGTAAAATGTTCTAATATGTAAATAGTATATCAAAGTTCTTTTTTTACCAAAAACGTATTTTGACGACTGTGTGTGTTAACTGGTTACATTATATTTATTCAAGCCGTGTAGTACACGTGCTTATTCAACTCATATTATACACAGGTAATTAAAGATGTAACTTTTTTATTATATAAAAATATATTTAATCAACCCGTGTAATACACGGGGTTCTAACCTAGTACTTATGTACTAAAAACTAGGATAATTCAAATAATAATTAAATATACATTTAGTTATTAATTTTACTTAATCAGTCCTTCGACTTTGATCTCCTCCAAACCATCACTTGAGATCTCCCGTCAGGGGCGGACCTAATATAGTCCGAGGCGTAGCCCGGGCTACGGCTCAACTTTTATCCGTTAGTGTAAAAAAAAAAATTTTTTCGATTTTTATACTTAGGACACCCCTCAACAACAACTAGGACACCCCTCAAAAAATTTTACAAACTGAAATTAAGCCCAAAAAAATACTGATTATATTGGCCCAAATAACCTAATGATAGCCCAATACTAGTTAGCCCAAATAGTAACCCAAGTGCATTGGGCGGTTGCAGGGATAATCAAACGTCGGTCGAACAAAATTACAGAATTCGCAGGAGGTCCAGGAGAACTCACGAACTGAGGATTACAATCGAAGGAGAAGGATTAAAAATTACATCGCAGAAGACTTGAAAAATCACATCGCAAAAGACTTGAAAAATTACTTGTCTCCTTCATCTCGCACATCGCACTTCGCAGCCGCACCGCAGGTCAGGAGGATTAAGAATTACATAGCAGGAGGTTGTTTTTTTTAAGTTTCTTTATTGTTGAATTCTTTATTGTTGAATTGTTTATTGTTGAATTTAATTCTTTGTTTTTTTATTGTTGAATACTTGATTTCTTAGTTTTTTAATTGTTGAATTCATAGTTTTTTAGTTTCAGTTTCATAACTTTCTTTAGTTTTTTTATTTCTTTGATCAATTTTGTTAGTTTGTTTAATAAAGACTTTGATTGTTTGAACTTTGAATTGATGTGTGATTGTTTGAATTCTTTGAAGTGATGACGAAACCAAAATCCAAAAAAACAAGCTTTAATTGGGAACTTTTTCAAACGAAAATACGAAGAAATTAATGATGATGAAACAACTCCTCCGAATGTTGACGTTGATTCAAGTCCGAATGTTGATAATGATAATATCCAAGCAAATGATGGTGACGTTGATGCAAGTCCGAATGTTGATCAACCAAATGATGACGTTGATCCTACAACTTCGATTCCAACAACACGAGGTATTATTGATTTGAATGATCTTCCTTCGGATCCATTTGATAGGCCACCTATTGCTAGTTATCACCCAAATCAAATAGATGACATAAGAAGGTCGTATCTTGTTAAAGGGGCTTTTCAACCGCGTAGTCATAAGTTTCCTGTTAAAGACTGTTATGGAAAAAAAAGACGTTTTGTTGTTAGTTGGTTTAATAATTGTAGTTGGTTAGAGTATAGCATCAAAGCAGACAAAGTATAGTTGGTTAGAGTATAATGGGTTAAAAGCGTTGATTTTGAAAGATAACCCATCTGCACATTACATCCATTGTTTTGCTCATCAACTTCAGTTGGTTATAGTCGCTGTTGCAAAAAAACATACTGGTGTGAAAACTTTCTATGAATTCCTTTCCATGGTTGTCACTACGGTTTCAGCTTCTTGCAAACGAAAAGATATGTTAAGGGAGGAAAAAAAGGCTAGAGTGGAAAAAGAGATACTTGAAGGTGAAATTAAAACGGGTAAAGGATTAAACCAAGAGGTTTCCCTAGCACGAGTCGGTGATACGCGATGGGGTTCACATCATAGAACCATCATCAGTTTGCTTAGATTGTTTCCGGAAGTTGTTACCGTACTTCAATACGTTAAAGAAGATGGAGATTGCAGTCAACAACGGACAAATGCAAAAGGTATTCTATCCTATTTTAAAAAACTCGAGTTTGTTTTTTATATGCATTTGATGGGAGATATATTAAGTTACACAAATGCTCTTTCAAAACACCTTCAACAAAAAGGTAAAGATTTATTAGAAGCGGCCAACTTGATAAATGGTACAAAACGAGCATTAAATGCCTTAAGACAAAATGGGTTTGAGCCGATGTTGGAAAAAGTGACTTCCTTTTGTAAAAAAATATGACATTACAATGTTGGACATGACGGAAAGTTATGGTAATCTAAGAAACCGAAAGAATGTCATTACAAATCGACATCATTTTGAAGTAGACATTTTTAATGAGGTTTTGGACATGCAAATTCAAGAATTAGGAAATCGATTTAGTGAGGTAACAACTAGTTTGATAAAAAATATGTCGGGTTTAAATCCTTCTAACGGTTTTTCTAAGTTTGACCCATCAAAGATATTAGCGTTTGCTAAGATGTACCCGGATGATTTTACTACACAAGAAATTGGGAGTCTTTTGGGTGATATTGAGTCATTTCGTCACACAATAAGCGATGATGATAACTTTGAAGACTTGAATGGAATTAGTGATCTTGCGCGTGTTATGGTTGAAACGGGAACGCACAATTCTTGCCCTACAGTTTATCGGGTAGTTAAGCTCGCTTTGCTTTTACCGGTGGCAACCGCAACCGTTGAAAGATGTTTTTCGAAACTGAAGCTTGTGAAGACGGATTTACGCAATCGAATCGGTCCAGAATTCTTGAACAATGCTATGGTTTGTGCGGTCGAAAAAGATTTTTTAAGTGAAGTAAAAGACGACGATGTGATGGAATGATTTCAAGCTATGAAAAAAAGAAGAGGACAAATTTATTAGGTATTTGTTTTACTTTATTTTATGTATTGTTGTTTTTTTTAATATTGTATGATTGCACGGTAAAAAAATTTTTTTTTTTGGGATACCCCTGAATTAATGTTCTAGTTCCGCCACTGTCTCCCGTACCACCCTTAGCACCCTTCCACGACTTTACTGGTCTTCACCGTGTTGGTATTGTTTGCACTTCGACACTCCCTCTCAATACCAACACTCTTCAACCCGAGACACTATCGAAATTCAAACAACTTCTTCAGTTCTTCTTGCTTAACCCTTTGGTCAACACATCAGCTACTTGTCATTCGCTATCAATATACACCAACTCAACTTCTCCTTTCAAAACTTTCTCTCTTACGAAGTGATAATGTACTTCAATATGCTTGGTGCGAACATGAAACATCGGATTTTCTGCCAATTGTATAGCCAAATTATTGTAAAAAAAACAGTTTTACTTTCTTCTTGACTTGTTGATTCTGATCTTGCACTAGCCTAACAAACCACACAATCTCATGCGTAGCTACTGCCATAGACCTATACTAGGCCTCGGTTGTTGAAAGTGACACCGTTGGTTGTCGTTTGCTACACCACGACACCGCGTTTTCACCAATAAAGAACACGTACCATGTGGTCAATCGTCTACTATCCGGTCACCGACATAATCGGCATCACAGAAACCTCTCAACTCGAGATTTGACTCCCTCTTGAATTGAACACCGTATTCCATAGTACTTTTAACATACCGTAATACTCGTCTTGCTGCGAATACATGAGCTCGCTTAGGTTGTTCTATAAATCGACTTAACACCCCAACCACAAACGTTATATTGGGTCGGGTTAATGTAAGATATATTAAACTTCCAATAATTTGTCGATATTCAGTTGGGTTTTCCACACCATTGCCATCTTCCAACCTTAGCTTTGTATTTACATCAATAGGAGTAGCTGCTTCCTTTGCATCCACCATACTGAACTTTAAAAGTAGTTCTCTGACATTACTTCTCTAATGTAAAATTAACCCATCGTTGCCATACTCAAAACCCAAGAACCTTCCAAGTCTTCCTAAGTCTTTAATATTAAAACGAGTTTTGAGATTTTGTTTTAACAACTCAATCTCGTCGTCCAGGTCACCCGTGATAATTAAATCATCGACATACACCAACACTAACACCACCTTATTGTGTTGAGTCTTAACGAATATGCTAGCATCGGCACTTGTATTTACAAACCCATTATGCTCGAGAAACTCCCTGATTTTTCCAAACCATGCGCGTGGAGACTGCTTTAATCCATACAATGCCTTTTTAAGTTTGCAAACATACCCGAGCTGCATGTTTTTCCCATACCCCATAAGTTGCTCCATAAAAATTGAGTGGTTTAAGTCGTTGTATAAAAACGTGTTATCGACGTCCATTTGCCACATATTCCAACCTTTTGTTAATGCGATGGCTAATATTACACGAACTGTGGTGAGCTTTGCTATAGGACTAAATTTCTTTTCGTAATCGAGCCCATATTCTTGAGTAAACCCACGAGCACCTAAGCGTACCTACTTCCATGAGACTAGTTTAAGGGGAGTGGGGGTGGTCACTAGTGATGAAATTCCATCACTCAAAAACATACAATCATGTTCCGTCATGTCAGCAACCACTATTCTATCACTCACAAGCATTCTTTAGTGGCGGTGGTCATCACTAGTGATGGGATTCCAATGTACAAGTATTAATACACAATGTACGAGTCATACACATACAATCAACAATTCTTCAACGCGTGATATTATCAACGCGTTAAAGTTTCCATGCGTTATATATTGTGGTGGCGGCGGTGTGCTAAACTCCATCACAAGTGATAGAGTGTCCATAACGGACCACCCCCACTGGCCTAACACCCTCTGGTTTTGGCACTACATCCCAAGTCTCACTAGCTAGAGCATCTATCTCTTTTCCCATTGCAACATGTAACACCTCGTGTCTAGTCATGTACTGATAGGTGTCCATACTCTCAAAAGTGCCTAAATATTGGATGAGAGTGACTATTTTTGCCAATTATTGAAAGTATGAATGTGGAGGAACTAAAAGTGTCAACATGCCAAACTTTTGTATTTGAGACCTCTTTACGGACTGCAAGCTTAAGAGCTTAAGGACCGCAGGCGCCTTTTTTGTGAATGACCATCGTATACGGACCGCAAGGTCATATACCATACGGTCCGCAAGGATATGGAAAACCATGTGCGCAGACTAGCTTACGGACCATAAGCTTATAACGTATACGGTCCGTAAGGACCTTGCTGGCAGATTGTTTGTTTGGAGCCCAAGTATTTGTGCATGTATGCCACCTATTCGAATTTCTAAGCTTCTTGGTTGCTTCTTAAACGTCCAACAACACTTGGAGTGATCCTAGATCACCTCCAACACCTGTCATCATCTCAAATCATGCATGTTCTTCAAGTATAAATAGGTGTGTATGTTGCAACCATTTCACTTGCACCAATTCTTTAAATCACTCCTTCTCACTCTCTGGAGGTTCCTAATCCTAAAGGAGCATCCCACTGAGTTCTAATCGTTCTCTTGGACCACTTGTAAGTTCTTCATCCTTGCTCTTTCAGTTTATAGGCTTTAATTAGCCAAAAGTCAAGCAAAATTGACTTTTGCTTTGACTTTCGGTTTAGACCATTATGGTCTAGCCATTGTTCGAATCGAACATGGCTATATGATCGTAATTAGGTAGGTTTTAGTCCCTCAAAAGAGCACCTCCTGAAAATCACGTTAACTTGGTCAAAGTAATGATAATTAAAAATTCAAAGGGCAGATTTTCGTAAACTTTATAAAATAAACTTATAAATGTTATAACCCATGTTTTTTACACTAAATCAGTTGGTTATTAATATTAGAACATGTATGAACATGTTCAGCCCGTCATTTCCAGTTTTAGTGTCGGTTCGCAACCAAAGTCGAGCAGTTTGACTTCTGCTTTGACTTTCAATTCTGACCCGATTTAGCAAAGTTAGCTACTGAATTTAAGTTGTATTATGATCACATTGTAATGTAGGATTACCCTCTGAGGTTATACTACTTGATCATAATCAGATTCTGAGTTTTTACACAAGTTCCTATAATATGCCTATTTATGATCAAAATATCCTTTTTGTATAAAACTTGGTTTTAAACAATGATGAACTTGAAAAATGAGTTACCTACTGATGTGTTATTATAATTAACATATTTTGGTATTATAAACCTAAAAAATCAAAAAGAATCAAAAAAATTCTAAAAAAAGTTATAAAATATGAAAAAAATTCTAAAAACTCAAACAAACATATTATAAAATAAGTTTCAAATTCAAAAAATGGCTATATATTCCTCGTCCAGACGAATATATTTTCAAGTTTTATCTATTTTGTTGAGTGAATGTCCGTCTTAGTAATTTTTCTATCAATATATCTATTATATAATGGCTATTTTTTTCTTCATATTTTGATTAAGTGAGGACGTGTCATCTTTATGATAAAGTGAATTATCACTAAAGTAAATTATGTAACATAATGTAATTATTAACTAAAGTAAATTATGTAACATAATGTAATTATTAGACTCACTCACTTTGGGGAAGTGGTAAGATGGTGAAACATGATAGTTATACAGTTTCATTTTCAGTCAGCATCTTGCTAGACTTTGATTTGTATTGTCTTTGGTTTTAGTGGTTCTATCTCATCATGACCACTCATTCCCTTAACAAAATAGATAAAACTTGAAAATATATTCGTCTAGACGTGGAATGTATCGTCATTTTTTGAATTTGAAACTTTAAAATATGTTTGTTTGAGTTTTTAGGTTTTTTTAGATTTTTTAGATTTTTAGATTTTTTTTTAGTATTTTTAGAATTTTTTTTATTTTTTAGAATTCTTTTGATTTTTTAGAATTTTTTTTATTTTTACAATTTTTATGATTTTTTTTTATTTTTTAGAATTTTTTTGATTTTAGAATTTTTTTTGATTTTGAGATTTTTTTTATGATTTTTTATCTTTTCGAATTTTTTTGATTTTTTAGAATTTTTTTGGATTTTTTAGAATTTTTTTTTATTTTTTAGAATTAGATCAAAATGGCAATTAAAAAGATTTAAAATGAAAATCCCCAAAATACCCTTGGAAAAAAATGGGGTTTTGGATGTAGTTAGGGTATGTGATCAAAATAGCAACAAAGGTGAAAAGTCAGAGACCCAGTGGCGAAAAAAAAACTATTTGGACTAAAATGGCAAATTTGGACAAATCTCAGGGACTAAAATGACAATTAACTTAAGACTTTGAGATAACTCTCTTTTAATATATTTCATTCCTAATAATCTCAAAACACCTAGGTAGCGTTTAGTATGCAGGAATGAGAGGTGTAATGGAATGAACCATTGTGATGGAATGAAGAAAAGAGTGTTTGGTTGGTTGATTGAATGGAATCTTCCATTCCAAAATTCATTCCATTCCTCAAAATCATTCTATCCGTCCCCCTTGTTTTTTTTTCCATTCCATTCCCTCTTCACCCTTCATTAACAACACCACAACCCACCACCGTTGCTACCACACACCACCACCACCACCACCCACCACCGTTACTACCACACACCACCACCACCACCGTCACCCACCTCCCCTGCCACCCGCCACCGGCGCTGCCACCACCTACCGCTGCCACCACCTACCGCCGCCACCCACCTCCGCCCTTACCACCCGCCACCGCCGCCACCCACCGTCGCCACTGCCACCTCCGATCATCACCACCACCCACCTTCGATCATCGCCACCACCATTGCCACTGCCACCTCCGATCATCGCGGCCACCCACCGCTGCCACCGCTATCAACCGCCGCCACCCACCGCCGCCACCGCTATCAACCGTCGCCACCCACCGCCGCCACCGCTATCAACCGCCACCACCCACCGCCACCACCGCTACCACCTC
Source organism: Helianthus annuus (assembly GCF_002127325.2). Classification (NCBI taxonomy): domain Eukaryota; kingdom Viridiplantae; phylum Streptophyta; class Magnoliopsida; order Asterales; family Asteraceae; genus Helianthus; species Helianthus annuus. The sequence continues at coordinate 119,534,559 of NC_035435.2, forward strand.
CGACCACCGTCGTCGCTGTTACCACCTCCGACCACCCCTGCCACCACTATCGTCACCGCCGCCACCTACCTCCACCATCATCCACCACCACCGCCAACCACCGCCGCCGCTACAACTGACACCTGCCACCACGCCCCATCATCGCCCATCACTGACCACCGCCATCTGATTTTATTCCTTCATCTTTTTTCGCATACAAAACAACAAAAAGTAATTGTTCATTCCATTCACACATGGTAACCAAACGAGACATGGAATGGTAATGATCAATTCCATTACCTCATCCATTCCATTACCTTGTCCATTCCATTCCCCCGTCCATTCCATTTTCTCATCCATTCCATTACTCCATGTCAAATAGACCCCTAAAACCATTATATAGGCTTTACATAAGTTGATGAAACTAGTAAATAATCTAACCACCCACTAACTTATTATCTACTACTAAACTAACAAAATAAAAGAAATGCATTAGATATAATTAAACTAAAATAATGTAAATGCATGATGGACCAGTTACGTGCGTTTCATGGCACACATCAGGAGGATCACATATTCTTCTACAACAGGATTGAATATGTAAGTGACATCAAATCGACGACTACGCAAGCAGATCAAACCATTGACCGAACCCACTTGAATTATCAGGAAATGAAAGCGAACTGCAGTAAGATGAAGATTAAGGGTCTTGACATGATCGAGCGTTAAATGGTGGTAATCAACTTCGTGATCCACTTCTACCAACTCTAGTATCGGGCCTGGATATACGTATTGATGAAACATTAGGCACGGAGGCGATCTTGAGAGTAGGTGTCGAAAACAAGATCGCGCCACTTTTTGCACACGCACTTGAAGCGGGTGATTTTTTTCACTGGAAGTCGAGATCAAACTTCGAGAATGACATTTTCAGGTAACACGCAGTCTTCCATGGCATCAATATAGGGTTTGGTGGCTGGAGATATGCAGAAAGAACAATACTAAGAATATCTTTTGAGCCTGTTTTTTTAGCGTGTTAAACATTAGGGTATAGGGAGTGGTTAAACACTTTCAATAGGTAAACTTTCAAATCGACCAATCAAACAGTGTCACGTCATTTTACCTATTATGTTTACCTAATGCTCAAAAACGTTGGCGGTGATTACACTTTGGAATAGGTAAACTATTTAAAAAGAAAAATGTGTGATTGGTTGAAAAGGCATGGACCTCACCACACACACCCCTCTCTCTCCCTTTCCCTCCCTCTCCCCGATTCGATGAGCTTTCACCGATTTCTCCCCCAAAATCGGTAATGTTGAACAGTAAAAAAACTTGGCGGTGGTCACCGATCGGTGCCAACCCACCTTTACCGCTCCACACCATAGCCCCTCCCTTAGATAAACATCATAAGACTATTTTTTGAGCCCAATAATATCCTTTTGAAATACACATAGAACTGTCTACAAGCGTTCTTTACTAGAAATAACCGCCCACTTTAAAGATACAAAATACACACATGCCGAAATAAAATCAAACACAAATAAACATGGAAATAAAAAGAAAAGAAAATAAAACAAGCAAGAATTACAACATGGAAAAAAGAACTTTGTCGCATGCATGGAGATCCAAACTAATCTTCTGAACCAGCGTACAACACTAGTTATACATCATCCTTAAACATAAGATATAGTAGATTACAATTTTTGTCACTTAGATGCACACCCACTAGCGCCATGTTTTTAAGTTTCTGGGTCAATTCATGTACGAGTAGTAAAACGGTTTTGAAACTGGTGGCGAACATTTAACGTGTGTTGAACCCTAAAGCTGATTTCAAGCCTTCGGTGCTAATATGGTCTGAGTTAAATGGAAACGAGTTTTTAGGACATAATTAACCTTGTTCTGGGATAGTGGTTAGGTTAATTACGTGTTTTTCTAGTAATGGCTTCCTAAGCATACGAAAGTTGTAATTGTGTGAACTATATATGAATTAAATACAAGTGGTTAGGGGATGGTGTATGTCTGTATGATCAAGTGTTATGAGTTCAGTCGTCCATAAGTGATAATCAAATCGCATGCAACATGATCTCCTGATGTTCTCTAGCATTGCAACGCACTGCAATAGTACATAACAATCCGAAAGGACTCGCAATACAAATTCTTCCCATATCCAATACTTAATATTTTGCACTATTTACACTCTCAAAGAACCCCAAATGATTTTCACATTAAAGTCTTGTCACAAGATCAATTGTGGCGAGTCTAATAGTATTTACCTGAGCATAAAACTCATGAAGAATATCCAGAGCAGAGCACGCGTTACATGAAACATTGTTACAATGTCCTGTTACACTGTCACGTAGTGGTGAGGAATTACGGTAGTGTTCGAATATGGGGCTAAAGACTTGGTCATGGTACATCATCACATATGGGGTTCTAGGAAGTGGAAAAAGGAGATTTATACGGTTATTCAAACAGCAATATGGTGTATTTGGAGAAATAAAAACGACATGGTGTTCAAACGTAAGCAAGCTCATGTCACAAGACTGATGGGAGATATTAAAACATTGGGATTTCTATGGCTTAGAAACCATTCTAAGTCCTTCGGGTTCACGTGCAAGTGGTGGTGCGATTTAGATGTATTATGTATAGGTATTTGATTGTAATGGTGGTTTGTAAGTTGTTCTATAGCTAACGGTTGGTCGGCTGTCATGTTTGGTGTTTTAATAGAAGTGTTTTCCGTTGGTCGTTTGAAAAAAAAAAAAAGTATTCTGGCAAATTTAGGTGTAGAACAGAGAATGTGTGATTCAAAATAATAGTTGATTTTATCCAGACCTCTGCGCCTAACCCTTGGAAACATGTAAGGGATCAACCAACGTCAGGTCAAGGACACCTGAAAGGGACGAATCTAGCGTTACAGCAAACTGCTTAATTACCCTCTCAAAAAAACTCCTACCGATTCTCACGCCTATGTGTGGTGGTCAGTTTCTGTGAGACTGCTGACCAATTGAAAACTTTCAGCAACAGAAGGCAAACCATGACGAGTTTTATATGTAAACGAGTTATTGCAAGTAAAAAAGCAAGACTGCAGGAACGATGATGTCATTTGCGCTGAATGAATATGCTGTACTCATGGCAAATGTAACAATAGTGGCAGTCAGCTCTACTGATACAAGAAAATCAGTTAAGCATGTAAGTTTAATTGATGATGGTTTTTTCATAACGGAAGATTATGAAAATGTTACATTTATCATACCGTATTATACAATACTAACACTTGGGTTAAAACATTTATAAATTATGTATTGTGAATCAAAATGTCACCCAATTGATACTTATATAGACTAAAATACACGTAAAACCTCTCTAATTAGACAAATAAAAAGTTTCTGAGTGAGATATAAACAAAAGTCAAAGTTGATCAAGTTCTATATCTCTTGAAGCATTTCTTAATCCTTGCAATAGTAGATACACAAATGGATTAAACATGAAATGATGTTTGGTGCATTCGCTCGAACTTCAAACTGGACTTATATCTATCCTTCACAAAGGCGGTGCCATTACCATACAAGGAATGAACTCTCGCTGATCCAAAGGTTTGGAGCTTAACAAAACTAGGACGATGAGTACTCATTACCGTCCAGAAGTTGCCCGGCAAATTCAGATCTAGAATCTTATTCGTGTCAAGGCAATACGCCTCCAGACTTTCCGTTCCCTGAGGCCAGAAGATCAAAATACTAGTACCATCTGAACCATCAATGAGATACACGGGTTTCCACTCTAGCGATTTAAGAACCGGGTCCATATTTTCCTCGATCATGGCTATCGCTTTATACCAAGATTCCCCCTTCATCACCCAAACGGCGAACCCCAATGAAGTCCAGGAAAATAGACTTAGGCAGCTGCCTTTGAGGACTCCCAACATTCGCTTTGATTCTGTATCATATCCGGGAGGGGACGGAATTAACTCAAATGTCTCCGCATCCAAATCCAAATCAAAAATCTGGCCAAAGATAACCCAATACACATGACTATTCACAAATACACCGCCCACTTCCCCCGTATGCGTAATGTTAAAAGGGGTTGGTCCCAAACTTCTCCATTGGTCGGTGCCAAGGGTGTAAACCTGGATCTCAACCGAGACTTCAATTGGTACTTGGGAGATGCTCCTACCTAAAATCCGTATGACTTTGTATTCCCCTGCCATTGAAACTCCGAAACCATGACCTAACAACGTTATATTTCTCAATCGTGGTGGTCAAGGGAGGGTCATATATTCTTCGAGGACTGGATTAAATACGTAAGTGGCATCAAATGTGTGACACAAGCAGATCAAACCATTGACAGAGCCCACTTGAATGATTCCATTACTAGCGCGAAATGCACTAAGCTGAAGATTAAGGGTTTTGACATGATGGAGGGTTAAACGGTCGTATTCAGCTTCATGTTCCACTTCTACCAACTCTAATATCGGGTTCAATATCGGGAGATAACAATGAAACATTAGGCAGGGAGGCGATCTAGAGAGATGAAGATGAACAAAGTAGGTGTCGGAAACAAGATCGCGCCACTTTTTGCATACGCACTTGCATCGGGTGATTGTTTTCACCGGTAGTCTGGATAAAACCTCGAAGATGAGATTTTCAGGTAATACGCAGCCTTCCGTGGCGTCGATCTAGGGTTTGCAGCAGAGCGTAACAAGGTTTTATCATTAGGCTGGGATACGATACCAAACTATATCTATATCTATACTATATGATAAAGAAACATGTTTTGGGACACTTCATACTTACCATTCTCTCATTTAATTGATTAAAATTATTAATAATACTAATAACAATAATAATATTTAATCTAAATTAATACAAATTCTTATTATTAATAATATTTAATCCAATCTAAAATATAATCTAATACAAATTTTTATTATCAATAATATTTAATCAAATCTAGAAAAAAATGGTTAAATTTTCACACTTATATTTAGATAAACAAATAGGTTTTTGTTATACGTAACACTTTTTTACAATTTATTCTATATAATACGAAAAAATAGTTAAATCTTCACACTTATATTTAGATAAACAAATGGTTTTTGTTATACGTAACACTTTTTTACAATTACAAGTATAAACTTTGTAAATGTGTCGAATATTATTATATCTGTATACTTATAAAGATAGACCTTTTTTTATATAAAACTAAATTAGAACCCCGTGTATTACACGGGTTGAATAAATGTAATTTATTATATTAAATAATAAAAAGTAATATTTTTATGAAACTCGTATATTGTACGGGTTAAATAAATGTAATTTTATATATCAAATAACAAAAAAAAGTTATATCTTTAAAAACCATGTGTATTACACAGATTAAATAAATGTAATTTTGTAAACTAAATACTAAAAACGTCGTATCTTAAAAAAAAACCCCGTGTATAATCGGGTTGAATAAATCTACCAAATAATAAAAAATTAAATCCTTAAAATCCCCGTATGTTACACGTGTTGAATAGATCTAAAAAAGAGTTATATTTTTAAAAACCATGTGTATTACACATATTAAATAAATGTAATTTTGTATATTAAATATTAAAAACGTCATATCTTTAAAAACCCGTGTATAGTCGGGTTGAAAAATCTACCAAATAATAAAAAAATTATATCCAATAAAGGAAGTTTTTAAAGATATAATGTTTTATTATTTAGTATATAAATTTATTTACTCAACCCGTGTAATACACGGGGTTATAACCTAGTATTTCCACTAAGCCCAACAATGTCTTTTGAGTAGGGTTGCAAACGAGCCGAGCAGCTTGCGAATTACTTGAGATCGGCTCGAGAAAAAGCTTGAAACAAGCCAAGCCTTATCGAGTACGAGCCAAGCTTGAGACTAAAATAAATCTCCTTTGTTTATCGAGCCCGAGCTCGAGCCTCACATGTGAAGCTCGTTAGGCTCGTTGAACCTTATCGAGCCTTAGTGTAAACGAGCCAAGTCGAGTCGAGCTTATTTAAACTTGTTTACAAGTCGACCTCGAACCTAAAAATAAACTTATTTAGTAAACGAGCTCGAGTCCGAGCTTCACTTATCGAGCTCGCGAGCCTAAAATGTCTATTATTTATATTATTTTTATTTAGAGTAAATTTCTATTTTCGTCCCTCAGGTTTGTCCATTTTAACTAGTTTAGTCCAAAAATCTAATTTATAACAAAACCATCCCTAAGTTTTGCATTTCTTAACGTTTTTCATCCCTAAGGTTTGCATTTCTTAACGCTTTTCATCCCTAAGAATTAAATGAAAAAGCACCCGTAGGGATGAAAAGCGTTAAGAAATGCAAACTTCAGGGCTGGATTTGTTATAAATTAGATTTTTGGACTAAACTAGTTAAAATTATTTAATATATTAATTAATAGATAATAAACGAGCCGAGCCCGAGCTCGAGTTTGAGAAAATACCAACGAGCCGAGCTCGAGCGTTGAAAACAAAGCTCGAATCGAGCTCGAGCCTAGTCAAGCTCGGGCTCGGCTCGGCTCATTTGCACCCCTACTTTTGAGCCTCTTTTTAGCCTTATAAATTGATAAGTGGTTTTTACATATTTCCCCCTACTAAGTTTGCTTATTACGTATTTCCCTAAACAAAAAAATATATATATATTTCTTCTCCCTAACCCATATATATTACATATTTTCCCTTTTTATTAAAATTACTCTTAGAATTACCAATTTACCTTTAATGAACTATTAAATGAATATATACATATTTTCCTCTTTCTAATATCATCAGTCAATTACGTATTTCCTTAATTCATATATTATTTTCTCAATTCTTCTACTTACTACTCTTAAAGCATTTTTTTTATAAAATACATTATAACCTTTTAATTTTTAAATGTTTTGTGTTACATGTATTTAACTCTTTGTATTTTGTAGTTTATACCATATTCGATTAGGTTTTTTTATTCAAAATATCATGATATATGTTCGTGTTATGAATTTACATCGAGATAGTTGGTAAATGGGCAACAAGCTGCGCCACTATCCATTTTTTGAATAGCAAAACTAAGTCTTTTAAAAACTACGTCCATAGATCTCGTGGTCATAACATTACTATGCATGAATCGTGATCCTTTGAACTCGACTAAGTAGGTACACAGCCTCTGGCGTCAGAAAACCAAAAGTATCAAAAGCAAACGGGATAAACACGTGCTGGTTGTCAATGCACGCTTTCTCGTGTTTGATCACTTTACCCGAAGCAGACTTTAAAGCAGGCTGACCCATCATGAAAGCACTACCCCCTAAACTCACAAGCGGAGAAACCTGTTGAATCCACATAGGCATGTTTAATATAAAAATATAACCAAGCCTGAAATTGAAATGCAAATGTTGCCCAGAGTGCAAGTCCCTCCGAATTGAATTAGCCATCACTTAGTTCCACGACAATTATATATATTTGTGCTTTGAATGATATGAATAAGTGTAGTAAAATAAATTGAATTGCTTGAATCAATGAAGATGAGTTGAATGATATGAAAAGATGTATATTTATTTTTGAACTTTTTTTGAATTTTGTGTATTTAATAAACGGGTTCAATAAAGCTTAAACCGTTAAACCAAACTGGAACCAAACCATTCGTAACAGTTTGGTTTGGTTCGGGTTTTTTTTTTCAACGGTTCAGTTTCAGTTTTCGATAATTAAAAATCGTTACTAACGGTTTGGTTCACGGTTTGAAATAAAACCATCAAAACCGGATCGTTAACACCCCTACAAACAGACGTTGTCGCCACCACATTACCACCGCACCTCTCCATCACCGCCACCAATGGCAGAGCCACACTTTGAACAACGGTGTCGTCCGACACCATTGAATTTTGTGTAGCAAATACAACGTATAATAGGGAAAATTCGAGCGCACCATTGTTTTTTGACGAGCGACACCATTGTGTTTTTACAAACGACACCATTGTTTTATTATATATTTCAAATGACTTTGTAATTTTATTATGTGTTTTAATTCAATGACATTTAACTTTTACTGTGATATTTGCTTTTATCACGTGATTTGACCCGACTATATCCGAACCGATCCAAAAAAGTTCGACTCTGGGTTACTATAAACCGGGGTATCCATAAAAAATGACACCATAAGAAAACAAATTTGGCTCCGCCACTGACCGCCACCCTTTCTCCCGTCGTCACTCACCATCGCCTCTGATGTGCGTTAGGTGTAATATATTTTAGGTGTATATTTTAAGCCCTTTTTACACTTTTTAGCCAAGTTTTAAATTTATAAAACTCGATATTTACTAACACTAAACACATATATGGGCAAGTGCACCCATCGTGGACGTACTATAGTGTTGGTAAGACACCGAGGTCGTCCAAGGACACAAGAGCTTTTATTACCGGTTTATCCTCAACGTCTAATCAAATCAAAAAAGTTAGAAAAAGATTTTAAACTAGAAAAATAAAACTAACTAAAATGCTGAAAAGTAAAATAAAAGTAAAAACAGATAGACAAGATGAATCACTTGAATCCGACTCGTGTGTAGTGTAACTTTTGATTATTTTCGCACTTTTGCACTTGTTTAAGAGATTATCTTAGTTATTGTAATAGGCCCCTCTTTTGAAGGCGAGGTTACCCTCAACCCAGTAGTTTGAGTCAGCAAGGATACAATCCTAAAGAGTTGGATTATTGAAAGATAATTAATTAAGTTATTAATGCATAATGTGGTAGACCTCTCTTTTGAAGGCGACGTTACCCTCGGCTAAGTAGTCTGAGTCAGCAGCCATACAGTCCTAAGTAGCCGGGTTAAAGTTTTAATAGTAGTTTAACTTATGAGGGGATCAAAGAGTTTGGACCCCCGCCATCCAATACCGGTGGGTATTGAAGGAGGTCCTACTAAATTTAACCCAGGTCCTTTGCAGGATCTATACACTGAACAATGGCAAGACTCTTACCAAACCGTTCCCTTAACCCCCGACCAGGTAGCCAACATACCTCCATATAGACCGTGGAGATATGAATGGTGAAACGCTTTATTTATTTACAATCCTATTCGTCATGATTTATTAAAAACGCTTCATGAGATAAATTGCTTATTAGGGCATAACATGCCTCTTTTAAAATTCCACTTATATACAAGTTCACATACCTCACGGGGGATTACTCAACACTCGGCCGAAGGTGTATTTTTAGTGAATCACTCGAGAGCGGCATGTAACTTACTCCTACCATAAGAAGCAATCAGTCCTCCTCCTCTTTAACTATATACCTTTGTAAATATCAAGAGAACTTTTTGGGTGAAGGGTTAGGTTTGGGCTAAAGGTGGGTGGTTGGGTTAGTGGTTAGTAAAAGGGCGAAAAGCGTAAAAAGCGTCGGTTTTTGAAAGACTTTTTATTTTTTGACAATTTTTTTTTCCGATGAACCATTTCTTTCAAACAAAGTTAATTTTTTTTTATAAACTTGTTTGTTTAATTGGTTTAATCATCATTTTTTTTAGTCATAAGCAAAACCGAGCTTTGTTACTAAAAGAAAGGGTAAAAATAAAAAAAGGTTTAGGTGGGTAAAAAGGGTGATTATTTTGGGTTAAGAAATGAAAAGGTTTAGGCTCAAAGGGGTTAACAAGGGGGATTCTGGGTAGGTGGTAAAAAAAATAATGGTGTAGAAATAAAAAAGGTTAGTCCTAATGCCTCCATCATTTACTTACTCGGGTTTAAGTTGGTAAGGACCGGGAATGCATTGTCGTGACAAGTTCTAAAGTCGTAAGAACCAAGCGGCTATTCACACAAGAAACGAAAAATGAGCATTTAGTGTAAAGATATGTATTTGTATGCTCAATAAAGGCTCAAAACTCACTTTTTGTGGGAATGGGTTTTTATGTGATCAAGTATATATAATCAAATTTTAACTAAGCTTGTCATGTCGTTTCATAATTTTCTTATGTTGGTTTTTTTTATCACGACGCTATCGGTTGTAAATTCGTAAAAATATAACCTTTTTAGAATTTGTAATTCCCAAATTAAACCAACACAAGTAAAAAAAAGAAAAGTTTTTGAAAAAAAAATGGGGGTGATTAGCGGTTCCAATAGAGTTTTGTGTAAGGCTTGTAATTAGGACTTGCAAAATTCAAGGTTTTAGCATCCCCCCACACTTAAATTACACATTGTCCTCAATGTGTCCCAACAATAGAGGAGCGTCATTAAGGATGACAAAGTCGGCTGTGATTACCATTTGATTTGTTTGGACCAAGACGTCCTCAACTATACCGATTGATTTTATTATTTTTCGATTAGATAGAAAAATGGGTATTTGAAGTGGAGAAAAATCACTAATACTTAATTTTTTGAAAATGTAATTAGGCATTATGTTAACACAAAGATCTTTATCAGTCGTGATATTACTAATAAAGGAATTTTGAAAAAAAACATGGAATCGGTGTAATGTTGATTTCAAAAGGGTCTTCTTTTATTAGTGAAGTTTGATCATTAGTTAACTTAACGCTTACCGTTTCGTCAATTTTTGTGTTAGTGTTTAACTCTTTTAAAAGCTTAGCATGAGTGGGTACTAAACAATGATTTTCAAAAGAAGGTGACAAGAGATTAATTTCTTCAAAATTAGACTCTTCTTGAATTTTAACGTTATCGGCCTCACCTCTTTCGTTGTTTAACTCATGTGTCGGTTTTTCACTTATTTGTTCTACCATTTTTAACTCTTCAACTATCTTTTCTTTATTTAACTCTTATCTTGCACAGGACTCCTCTTCCCTTGTGCGAGATTCTTTTATGTATCGCTCGATAGTTTTAAGTTTTTCTATTATCCTATCGGTCACTTCGGCAATAGAGAAAGGATCGGGATCCTCAAAGCTTGAATCTGGTTGTTCGATCCTTGGTTCCTCATAGTACTCATATGAAGTAGATGGTTCATACCATTGTTCTTCATTGTAAGTATATGATGGATAAGGGTCGTAATTTTGTTCTTCATAGTACTCATATGAGGTGGGTTGTTCACGCCATGGTTCCTCATAATAAGAGTATGAAGGTGGTGGCTCATATCTTGATTCCTCAAAGTATGAGTATGAAGGCTCATACATTGGTTCATCAAAATATGAGTATGAGGGAGAAGGTTCATACCTTTGGTCTTCATAGGATGTGTATGAAGTTGATGGCTCGTACCTGGGCTCCTCATAATAGTTGTATGAAGTGGATGGTTGAGATGAGTTGTAATATACTGAACTGACTACGGGTTACCACAATTAGTGCAATAGTCTCTCCTATAATCATCCTCCTCATAGGTGTAGTTGAAGCCTCCTGAGTATTGATCCATAAGAATCACTCAGCAGACCACAACAGAGTCTCGGGACCAGAAAACAGAAATTAAAACGGAAACAGAGACTGGACACGGCCCTGTGTTCAGTGGACACGGCCCCGTGTTCAGGGTCTGTATCTGGGCGTTTAAATAAAAGTTACTGGTCTTGTTGCGCACGGGGGCGTGTTCAGTGAGCACAACCCTGTGTTTAGACTCTGTATCTAGGTGTTTTTTAGACAAATGTGCAGCACGGCCCCGTGTTCAGCGAACACGGCCCGTGTTCAGGCTACTGTAAATGCAAACGAAACTAAAATGCAGAAAAATGTGCGCGCGTTTTGAAAAAAGTTTTGAAAAAAGTTTTGAAAAACTGATTAGGCCGTCGATTTTAAGCTTTCTTAAAATCCTTGTGTCCCCGGCAACGGCGCCAAAAACTTGATGTGCGTTAGGTGTAATATATTTTAAGTGTATATTTTAAGCCTTTTTTACACTTTTTAGCCAAGTTTTAAATTTATAAAACACGATATTTACTAACACTAAACACACATATGGGCAAATGCACCCATCGTGGACATAGTATAGTGTTGGTAAGATACCGAGGTCGTCCAAGGACACAAGTGTGACACTCTAGGTTTTTCCGAACGAACACCTTATAATATTTTTGTGTATATATATGATATTAAATGAAAACGTGACTTTTTACATGATATGTGTGTTGTGTATGTATATATATATATAAGTATACGTGTATAAACTAGTGAGTCGAGACCGTGACTCGCAACCACTCGGTTGCGAGTGGGCCACTCGGTTTCGAGTGGGCCTCTTGGGCCGTAACCGGTTTGGGCCGAAACCCCCTAAGCTTATTTTGGAACCTTGTATATAATCCCAACCTTTCCCCCACTTCCTCCATTTTACACACACAAACACTTCTATTCTCTCTCAACTAGAAAACCCCAAAACAACAATCCTTTCTCTCCCAACTCTCGGTTCAAGCTCAAGGATCTCGGACAAGAAACTCGGTCAAGATCATCACTCGGACACTCCATCTTCTCGGTTCCTTTCTCTTTGTTTTCGGCTCCTTCTTCACAACCGGTTAGTGTTAGCTATATGTGTAAAAGATTTATGAAATGTTTATGAACTAGGGAATGTTTAGTTAGAATTGTTATGCATGATTTTTAGGTTGATTTGTGAGTTTCACTATATGTGTAAACCATTATGTGTAAAATACTTGTAACATGTTTAAAATGGCTAGAAAATGGTAGTTTAAGAGAATTTATGGCCAACCAAACCATGCTTCTTTGTTTCTTGCAAAATGATATTGTTAAATATAAGATGTCGGCTACAAAATGCATGTTTTCTTGTTCTTGCATGATGATCTTGATGAAATATGTAAGTTTTGGTTCATAAAAATGTATGGTTATGTTGGATATAAAAACCCTAGAATGATGAACTTGTGATGAACTAGTTGAATATGACTTGAAGATTCAAAAAGGGCAATGTTTGATCCAATTTTTATTAATGACAGTTTAGGAAAACTTGTTAGTGAAACCTTATTGGCCATTTCTTGATTTGGGTCTGATTACGTAGTACTATTTGGACTGATGTATCTGCATCATCACGTGTACATGAAAGGGACAGCATTACGACTCGCAACCGCACCGTTGCGACTCGCAACCATAGCATGACAACTCGAAACCACACGATTGCGACTCGAGACTACGACGGTTGCGACTCGCAACCACAGCGTGATAACTCGAGACCACACGGTTGCGACTCGCAACCACAGCGTGACAAGCCGAGACCTCCTGGTTGCGACTCGAGATCACCTGGTTGCGACTGGGCTGTCCACTTTGGTTATTGGGCCATAGTATGTTTAATATGGGCTACCTGTTGATTGATCTGCGTGTTACTGTTTAACTGTGTAAATGCTAGGGCCGGCCCAATAACCCACTGTCTATATTTTTATGCATGCAACGTGATAGTTATGTGTAGATTTTACGTGTTTGTTTGTACACCAAACCTGACCTATACCGGTAACCATGTTAGGACGTGGTGACCAACGTGTTTGACAAGTAACCCAATCTGCCGAGCAACCCAAGGTGAGTTCACACACTAAAAGCATGCGTCCCGCGGAGGGACACGAACAAACTACCAACTTTGGGAAAAACACTGTTGACCCATTACTCCGGGGGAAACAGAATGGGTAATTACTATCTCCGGGGGAGATACGTTTGGATATTATTTATAAATCACAACTAGCCATGCTAAACGAAACTCTATCACTTTAAGTCCCTGCTTACAGTACCGATTAATCGCCGGGGGCGAACGGGTTATTAGTTGATAGCGCTATTAGGTTTGACAACCTCACACCGTGACCGGGGGAGATCGGGCGTGAACTAGTAGACCTTGCAACATGGTCAATGACGATAGACATTGACTCGGGGCACGAATTTATATTCCGTCAACAGTTTCGGTATCTACAGTTTAGTGAGCTTACAGATGGGGTAGCTCCCCACAACGTGATTATAAATGCTTTATCTAAACAACTTAAGTTTTTGGTAAACTAAAACTGGACAACTAGTGAACTCACTCAGCATTATTGTTGACCCCCTTACTGCATGCTTTGCAGGTAACCCGTGACTGAGGAGCTGCTGCTTGGGGATGTGTAGTGTTCGTCAGAACCCGTGTGTTGGGTTTATTTACTTTGAACTAAGGACTATTTTTAAAACTACTTTGGTTTATGCTTCCGCTGTTTTGTTAAACTAATTATCGAACTTAAACTACGATGTTGCTAACTACTTTGGATATTAAATATTTCTACTATTAATTCAATGCTCAGTATAATTGGTGGCTGGATCCTGGTCAGTCACGCCCTCAAAGCGGGTGTTATCCGCAGGTGGATTTTGGGGGTGTGACAGATTGGTATCAGAGCCATTGGTTATAGTGAACTTGGTTTTAAAAAGGGGAAAATCTTTTTGAGAAAAACCAGACTATAACCTGTGACTCGCGACGACACTACACTCCAAGTGCAAGGCTCAACACTTTTGACCTCATAGCTCGGACCAGTGTTTACTTGTTTGCTTACCTTATGTTTCCTGTTTTACTATACGTACTAGTGTGCCTAATTAGATAGATACACCTCTCTCTTCTATCTCATTCTCGCTACATCACACTCATACTGTGTTTTCTGGTTATGAAGATAATGAGTGGACGTGGAAGAGGAAACATCAACATGACTCAGGCTCAGTTCACTAACCTGCTCAATACAGTGGCTGCAGCTTTCGCAGCTCACCCTATAGGTAAGCTCGTTGTTTTAGGATGTTTAGATCCTACCGTCACATCGTCTTTTCGCCTCTAAGTCTATACGCTTCGCTTCTCACGAACAGGTCAGCATGCACCTGCGCAACCACCCGTGTGTACTTTCAAAACTTTCATGGATTGCAAGCCTCTCCCTTTCAACGGCACTGAGGGTGCCATAGGTCTTCTGCATTGGATTGAGAAAGTTGAAGCTGTCTTTGCTGTCTGTGAGTGTCCCCCTGCGAATTGGGTGAAATTTGCTACTGCTACGCTTGAAGGAAACGCGCTTTCTTGGTGGAAGGCGCAAATTCAGATGTTTGGATTGGAAACTGCTAATGCTACGGCATGGGAGGATTTCAAGGACATGATTAAGGAGGAGTACTGTCACCGGGATGACATCCACAAACTTGAAAACGAGTACTATGCACTTAAGATGGTCGGGTCAGAAATTGAAACTTACACCAAGCTGTCCAATGACTATGCTGCTCTTTGCCCAAACATGTCTCGACCTATGTACCGAAGGATCGAACTGTACATCAAGGGTTTGGCTCCAGAAATTCGAAGCCATGTAACTTCAGCCAACCACACTACCATTCAGCCGATCGTTCGACTTGCTCACAAACTTACTGATCAGGCCGTAGAAGAGGGCAGGTTGCCCAAAAGGATCAGTGCTACTGTCGGAACTTCTAGTGACAACAAGCGTAAGTGGGAAGGAAATCAAAGCAAGGATGCTAACCCCACTCAGGCCCCAGCACAGCAAAGGAAAACTGAAAACAACAAGGGCACTCAACAACAGGGTGGCTATCGCGGTAACCACCCTAAGTGCAACAAGTGCAATCGACATCACAGCGGGCCGTGTGGGAAAGGTCAGTGTCAGCGATGTAACAAAATGGGGCATGAGGCCAAGGACTGTAGGAGTCCATGTCCCGTGGGGCAGAACCAGCAGCAACAACATCACGGGAATGCCAAGGGTTGTTTCCAGTGTGGAGCTGAGGGGCACTTTAAGAAGAATTGCCCTGAACTGAACCAGAACCGCAACAACAATCAGGGAGCTGGAAACAACGATCAGAACAACAATGCTGGGAATGGTGCTAGAGGAAGGGCTTTTGTGATTGGAGCTGGAGAAGCAAGGAATGACCCCAATGTCGTGGCGGGTAAGTTCCTACTCGATGATCGTTATGTTTCTATATTATTTGATTCTGGAGCCGATGCTAGTTATGTGTCCCTACGTATTAGTAAGAAGCTTAAGCGTCCGCTTTCGTTACTAAGTTCGCATCATATCGTCGAGTTAGCTAATGGTAGAAACATCGAGGCCTCACATGTTATCAAAGGCTGCAAACTAGAATTGTCTGGTCAGACATTTAGTATCGATCTTTTCCCTGTTACTCTTGGAAGCTTCGACGTCGTTATTGGTATGGATTGGTTATCCAAGCATCGCGCTGAGATCCTCTGTCAAGAGAAAGCAGTTCGTATTCCCCGCCGTTCTGGCAAACCCCTCATTGTACAAGGTGGCAAAGGTGGAGAAATCTCCGGCGTTATCTCGTTCTTGAAAGCCCAGAAGTGTCTACGAAAAGGGCACACCGCTATCTTAGCACTCGTCACCGACACCCACGAAAAGGAAAAGAGGATTGAAGATTTTCCAGTAGTGCGTGACTACCCCGAGGTATTTCCTGAAGAATTACCTGGACTCCCTCCCCACCGTCAGGTCGAATTCCAAATCGAGCTAGCTCCCGGAGCAGCGCCTATAGCTCGTGCACCTTATCGGCTAGCCCCCGCAGAATTGAAGGAACTCTCTACTCAACTACAGGAACTATTGGATAAAGGGTTTATTCGCCCTAGTTCATCACCCTGGGGAGCACCGGTACTCTTTGTTAAGAAGAAGGATGGCACGTTCCGAATGTGCATTGACTATCGTGAGCTGAACAAGGTTACCATCAAGAATCGTTACCCTCTCCCGCGAATCGACGACCTATTCGATCAGTTGCAAGGATCGAGCTACTATTCTAAAATTGACCTGCGATCAGGCTACCATCAGCTAAGGGTCCGTAATGAAGACATCTCCAAAACTGCATTCAGAACTCGTTATGGTCATTATGAATTCCTCGTTATGCCCTTTGGAATGACCAACGCGCCTGCAGTATTCATGGATCTCATGAACCGAGTATGCAAACCCTACCTCGACAAGTTTGTGATCGTGTTTATACACGACATCCTGATCTACTCGAAAAGTCAGGAAGAGCATGAACAGCACCTACGCCTTATCCTTGAACTCCTTCGCAATGAGCAACTGTATGCCAAGTTCTCGAAATGCGACTTCTGGCTTCGAGAAGTCCATTTCCTTGGGCACGTGGTTAACAAGGATGGAATTCACGTCGACCCTGCAAAGATCAACTCTGTAAAGAATTGGCCTACCCCTAAGACTCCGACCGAAGTCCGCCAATTCTTGGGACTGGCGGGATACTATCGAAGATTTATCATGGGATTCTCCAAGATCGCTCAGCCTCTCACGGCTCTTACTCAGAAGGGTATGGTTTATAAATGGGGTGAAGCTCAGGAAACCGCGTTTCAGACACTAAAGGATAATCTCTGTAGTGCTCCTATTCTCTCGTTGCCTGAAGGCACTGACGACTTTGTGGTTTACTGCGATGCATCCATCCATGGGCTCGGTTGTGTGTTAATGCAACGCGACAAAGTTATTGCTTACGCCTCTCGACAACTTAAGACTCACGAAAGGAACTACACTACGCACGACTTGGAACTAGGAGCAGTGATCTTTGCGCTTAAGATATGGAGACATTACCTGTACGGTACCAAGTGCACCATTTACACCGATCACAGGAGTCTCGAGCATATCTTCAAGCAAAAGGAATTAAACATGCGACAACGTCGATGGGTCGAACTTCTGAATGATTATGAATGCGCCATCAAGTACCATCCGGGCAAGGCCAATGTCGTGGCAGACGCCCTCAGCCGAAAAGACACTACGCCCAAGCGCGTGCGAGCATTGCAACTTACCATCCAGTCTAATCTCCCTACCCAGATTCGAAATGCTCAGATTGAAGCTCTGAAACCGGAAAACATCAGGGTTGAGTCCCTGCGTGGATCGAGACAACGACTAGAGCAAAAAGAAGACGGCGCCTACTATGTGGCAGGGCGCATTTGGGTCCCACTTTACGGAGATCTACGAGAGCTTGTGATGGACGAAGCCCATAAGTCTCGTTATTCAGTACATCCTGGTTCAGATAAGATGTACCACGACTTAAGGACCACTAACTGGTGGCCTGGCATGAAAGCCCTCATAGCAGCTTACGTTAGCAAATGTTTGACCTGCGCAAGAGTCAAGACTGAGTATCAGAAACCAGCAGGCCTACTCCAGCAACCCGAAATCCCGAAATGGAAATGGGAGCAGATTTCCATGGATTTTGTTACAGAGCTACCTAGATCCCAACGCGGGAATGACACTATTTGGGTGATAGTAGATCGATTGACTAAGTCTGCACACTTTCTGGCCATTAAGGAAACAGACAAGTTTTCTACTTTAGCAGAAATCTATTTAAAGGAAGTAGTCTCCAGGCACGGGGTGCCAACTTCTATTATTTCCGACCGAGACGCTCGTTTTACTTCCGAGTTGTGGCAAGCTATGCACAAATCCTTTGGCTCACGTTTGGACATGAGCACCGCTTACCACCCACAAACGGATGGGCAGTCTGAACGCACCATCCAAACCCTGGAAGACATGCTTAGAGCATGTGTGATCGATTTTGGCAAAAACTGGGAGAAGCATCTACCGCTGGTGGAATTCTCCTACAATAACAGCTACCACACTAGCATTCAGGCGGCACCTTTTGAGGCATTGTACGGTCGTAAATGCCGATCACCTCTCTGCTGGGCGGAAGTCGGTGATAGTCAACTCACAGGCCCAGAACTGGTGGTAGATACAACGGAAAAGATTTCCCAGATCAGGCAACGCATGGCGGCAGCTCATGACCGTCAGAAAAGTTACGCTGACAAGCGTAGGAAACCACTAGAATTCCAGGTCGGGGACCGGGTTCTACTTAAAGTCTCACCCTGGAAGGGTGTGGTTCGTTTCGGTAAGCGAGGCAAGCTGAATCCACGATATGTTGGACCATTCGAAATTACCGAGAAAATCGGTAAGGTGGCTTATAGATTGAACCTGCCTGCAGAGCTGAGTGCAGTGCACAATGTCTTTCACGTGTCTAATCTGAAGAAGTGCCTGTCAGATGAAACACTCATAATTCCTTTCAAGGAACTCACTATTGATGAACAGCTACACTTTACTGAGGAACCGATTGAGATCACGGATCGAGAGATCAAAACCCTCAAACATAGCCAGATACCTCTCGTGCGAGTTCGTTGGAACTCACGACGTGGCCCAGAGTTTACCTGGGAGCGGGAAGACCAGATGAAGTCTAAGTATCCCCAGTTGTTCCCAAACGAAAACCCCAGCACTGAAGCTACAACTGAATTTCGGGACAAAATTCCAAACTAACGGGGGGATGATGTGACACCCCGTTGAAACACGCTAGCTTGGCAGTGGCTGCCTTAACTTTCGGGACGAAAGTTCTTAAAACTTGGGGATAATGTGACACTCTAGGTTTTTCCGAACGAACACCTTATAATATTTTTGTGTATATATATGATATTAAATGAAAACGTGACTTTTTACATGATATGTGTGTTGTGTATGTATATATATATATAAGTATACGTGTATAAACTAGTGAGTCGAGACCGTGACTCGCAACCACTCGGTTGCGAGTGGGCCACTCGGTTTCGAGTGGGCCTCTTGGGCCGTAACCGGTTTGGGCCGAAACCCCCTAAGCTTATTTTGGAACCTTGTATATAATCCCAACCTTTCCCCCACTTCCTCCATTTTACACACACAAACACTTCTATTCTCTCTCAACTAGAAAACCCCAAAACAACAATTCTTTCTCTCCCAACTCTCGGTTCAAGCTCAAGGATCTCGGACAAGAAACTCGGTCAAGATCATCACTCGGACACTCCATCTTCTCGGTTCCTTTCTCTTTGTTTTCGGCTCCTTCTTCACAACCGGTTAGTGTTAGCTATATGTGTAAAAGATTTATGAAATGTTTATGAACTAGGGAATGTTTAGTTAGAATTGTTATGCATGATTTTTAGGTTGATTTGTGAGTTTCACTATATGTGTAAACCATTATGTGTAAAATACTTGTAACATGTTTAAAATGGCTAGAAAATGGTAGTTTAAGAGAATTTATGGCCAACCAAACCATGCTTCTTTGTTTCTTGCAAAATGATATTGTTAAATATAAGATGTCGGCTACAAAATGCATGTTTTCTTGTTCTTGCATGATGATCTTGATGAAATATGTAAGTTTTGGTTCATAAAAATGTATGGTTATGTTGGATATAAAAACCCTAGAATGATGAACTTGTGATGAACTAGTTGAATATGACTTGAAGATTCAAAAAGGGCAATGTTTGATCCAATTTTTATTAATGACAGTTTAGGAAAACTTGTTAGTGAAACCTTATTGGCCATTTCTTGATTTGGGTCTGATTACGTAGTACTATTTGGACTGATGTATCTGCATCATCACGTGTACATGAAAGGGACAGCATTACGACTCGCAACCGCACCGTTGCGACTCGCAACCATAGCATGACAACTCGAAACCACACGATTGCGACTCGAGACTACGACGGTTGCGACTCGCAACCACAGCGTGATAACTCGAGACCACACGGTTGCGACTCGCAACCACAGCGTGACAAGCCGAGACCTCCTGGTTGCGACTCGAGATCACCTGGTTGCGACTGGGCTGTCCACTTTGGTTATTGGGCCATAGTATGTTTAATATGGGCTACCTGTTGATTGATCTGCGTGTTACTGTTTAACTGTGTAAATGCTAGGGCCGGCCCAATAACCCACTGTCTATATTTTTATGCATGCAACGTGATAGTTATGTGTAGATTTTACGTGTTTGTTTGTACACCAAACCTGACCTATACCGGTAACCATGTTAGGACGTGGTGACCAACGTGTTTGACAAGTAACCCAATCTGCCGAGCAACCCAAGGTGAGTTCACACACTAAAAGCATGCGTCCCGCGGAGGGACACGAACAAACTACCAACTTTGGGAAAAACACTGTTGACCCATTACTCCGGGGGAAACAGAATGGGTAATTACTATCTCCGGGGGAGATACGTTTGGATATTATTTATAAATCACAACTAGCCATGCTAAATGAAACTCTATCACTTTAAGTCCCTGCTTACAGTACCGATTAATCGCCGGGGGCGAACGGGTTATTAGTTGATAGCGCTATTAGGTTTGACAACCTCACACCGTGACCGGGGGAGATCGGGCGTGAACTAGTAGACCTTGCAACATGGTCAATGACGATAGACATTGACTCGGGGCACGAATTTATATTCCGTCAACAGTTTCGGTATCTACAGTTTAGTGAGCTTACAGATGGGGTAGCTCCCCACAACATGATTACAAATGCTTTATCTAAACAACTTAAGTTTTTGGTAAACTAAAACTGGACAACTAGTGAACTCACTCAGCATTATTGTTGACCCCCTTACTGCATGCTTTGCAGGTAACCCGTGACTGAGGAGCTGCTGCTTGGGGATGTGTAGTGTTCGTCAGAACCCGTGTGTTGGGTTTATTTACTTTGAACTAAGGACTATTTTTAAAACTACTTTGGTTTATGCTTCCGCTGTTTTGTTAAACTAATTATCGAACTTAAACTACGATGTTGCTAACTACTTTGGATATTAAATATTTCTACTATTAATTCAATGCTCAGTATAATTGGTGGCTGGATCCTGGTCAGTCACGCCCTCAAAGCGGGTGTTATCCGCAGGTGGATTTTGGGGGTGTGACAACAAGAGCTTTTAGTACCGGTTTTTCCACAACATCTAATCAAATCAAAAAATTTAGAAAAAGGTTTTTAAACTAGAAAAAGAGTTAACTGCCATTTTCGTCCCTGTGGTTTGGTCACTTTGGCCATTTCAGTCCATTTTTCAAAAATGCGCCATTTTACTCCCCGATGTTCTGGAAAGGTGTCATTTCAGTCCAAAAATCATAACCCAGTTAAGTCGGTTTGTAAATAAGGACTGATTGTGTAAATTTGTAACATAAAGGACCATTTAATTAAAATGTATAAATATTAATATAATTATAATATATATAATAAATACATATATATATATACAATGTATAAACACCGGGAGAGGGAACCGGAGCTCCGGTGGTCACCACCGCCGCCGGAACCGGAGCTCCGGTGGTCACCACCGCACACTCCATCACAAGCACCACCTGCAACTATTGTTGTTCGCTATTTCCGTAACAACCTCCGTCACCACCGCACACTCCGAACACCAAACTCCGATTATCATCTCCGGTCGTCATTCATCTTCATCTACCTTCATTACCGTCGACTTGCAATCATCATTAACCACTGTTCAACAAACCTCTGCTGCAGTCGTCACCTCCGTCACCGCACCCTCCGTCATCATCCTCTGTAACGTCGGCGACCAACGACACTGCCATCTTTCTTATCCGGTCACTTTTGTCCACCGACCACCGTACAATCCCGGACGCCGACTTCGTTACCTGCAACAACACCGACGAACCACCTCCGACGCATTTCAATAACCACCGTCGATCACCACCTTCACCATTAACTCCATCTCTGTTTCAGATCATCATCTCCGACCATCTTGTTCACCTTCGTTCGCCTTCTCTGTTCGTCACCATCATCATCTCCGTGGTTCACATTCTTCGTCGAACCACCACCACTTCACCATTCATCATCTTCAGCCACAGTTCCGTTCACCGTACACCGTTCATCATCTTCATCAACAGATGTTCCGGTGGGGGTCAGGCGGCGGCAGTGGTGATGAAGGTCTGATGATGATGATGAAGATCGCGATGATGATGATGAAGGTCGATGATGATCGATGATGATGATAACAGATGATGACGATGATGACGTTGATGGTGGTGGTTCCGGCGGCATCGGTGGTGACCACCGGAGCTCCGGTTCCGGCGGCGGTGGTGACCATCGGAGCTCCGGTTCCCTCTCCCGGTGTGTATACATTGTATATATATATATATATATTATAATTATATTAATATTTATACATTTTACTTAAATGGTCCTTTATGTTACAAATTTACACAATCAGTCCTTATTTACAAACCGACTTAACTGGGTTATGATTTTTGGACTGAAATGGCACCTTTCCAGAACGTCGGGGAGGAAAATGGCGCATTTTTGAAAAATGGACTGAAATGGCCAAAGTGACCAAACCACAGGGACGAAAATGGCAGTTAACTCCTAGAAAAATAAAACTAACTAAAATGCTGAAAAGTAAAATAAAAGTAAAAACAGATAGACAAGATGAATCACTTGGATCCGACTCGTGTGTAGTGTAACCTTTGATTATTTTCGCACTTTTGCACTTGTTTAAGAGATTATCTTAGTTATTATAGTAGGCCCCTCTTTTGAAAGCGACGTTACCTCAACCCAGTAGTTCGAGTCAGCAATGATACAATCCTAAAGGGTCGGATTATTGAAAGATAATTAATTAAGTTATTAATACATAATGTGGTAGGCCCCTCTTTTGAAGACGATGTTACCCTCGGCTAAGTAGTCTGAGTCAGCAGGGATACAGTCCTAAGTAGCCGGGTTAAAGTGTTGATAGTAGTTTAACTTATGAGGGGATCAAAGAGTTTGGACCCCCGCCATCCAATACCGGTGGGTATTGAAGGAGGTCCTACTAAATTTGACCCAGGTCCTTTGCAGGATCTATACACTGATCAATGGCAAGACTCTTACCAAACCGTTCCCTTAACCCCCGACCAGGTAGCCAACATACCCCATATAGACCGTGGAGATATGAATGGTGAAAATCTTTTATTTTATACAGACAGTAAAATAATGCCAAGACACCACGGACAAACGATAAGGAAGAATCACCTTCAACATAAGAAACTAGTTATTAAAGTCATTAATACATAACCAAATAAAAAGTGCAAAAGATTAAAAATAAAAAGTATTACACTAAACACTTGTCTTCACCAAGTGATGTAAGAGACTTAGGCAAACATGGCCTTTGATTGTCAAGAACTCTTACGATCAATCTTGGATCCCAAGACGACTCATACACTCTATGATGGACAATGGATGATGGTGGTGGATGATGGCGTTGTGATGGTGGTGGGTGGTGGGTGAAGTGTGAGAGACGTGGTGTACCAAGGGATGAGTTGCAAGAGCTCCAAGCACTCCTATTTATAGGCTGAACAGAAGCTCGGGCACGGCCCCGTTTCCCATGGGCACGGCCCGTGTCCATCCTCCTCTCTTTCTTCATTAAATGTAGTTTGTCTGCATTTGTTGACCACGCCCCCGTGTCCGCTGAGCACAACCCCGTGTGCAGAAGCATATTTGTACTATCAAGATTTGCCTGGATTTCGCGAATCTTATAGTTGACCACGGCCCCGTGTCCGCTGAGCACGGCCCCGTGGTGGGCAATGGAAGCTTCTACCACTTTGTCTTTTCTGCTGACACTTGGGCACGCCCCCGTGCTCATTGAGCACGGGGCGTGTTTAGCCCTCTGTTTCCTTGTTTTGCTTGGGAAGATGCTGTCGGGCGGTCGGGCATGCCACGTTTGTTTCCTTTTCTTGTATTTTTGTTAGATTTAATTGTCTTTTAACTTCTTTTGTTCATCTGATCTCATTTCATCCTGAAAATACAAAAGGAAGACAAAAGCATACTTTTTCCAACATTAGTACTAAAAAAAGGGTTAGTTTTATGCCACAATTGATGTAATTTATATGTTGCATTTTGTGCACATCAAATACCCCCACACTTGAATCTTTGCTTGTCCTCAAGCAAAACTCTTTACAATGTGGCTTTTTCACTCCCAAATGGAATGGGTAGAAGAGAAGGTTTTTGGGCTTGTCATGGAGTGTCGGGATTTCCATGATTCTTTATTAAGTTTTATTTTTATTTATTTACAATCCTATTCGTCATGATTTATTAAAAACGCTTCATAAGATAAATTGCTTATTAGGGCATAACATGCCTCTTTTAAAATTCCATTAATATACAAGTTCACATACATCACGGGGGATTACTCAACACTCGGCCGAAGGTGTATTTTTAGTGAATCACTCGAGAGTGGCATGGAACTTACTCCTACCATAAGCTTGCCAAGCAATCAATCCTCCTCCTTTTTAACTATATACCTTTGTAAATATCAAGAGGACTTTTTGGGTGAAGGGTTAGGCTTGGGCTAAAGGTGGGTGGTTGGGTTAGTGGTTAGTAAAAGGGCGAAAAGCGTAAAAAGCGTCGGTTTTTGAAAGACTTTTTATTTTTTGACAATTTTTTTTTCCGATGAACCATTTCTTTCAAACAAAGTTAATTTTTTTTGATAAACTTGTTTGTTTATTTGGTTTAATCATCATTTTTTTAGTCATAAGCAAAACCGAGCTTTGTTACTAAAAGAAAGGGTAAAAATAAAAAAAGGTTTAGGTGGGTAAAAAGGGTGATTGTTTTGGGTTAAGAAATGAAAAGGTTTAGGCTTAAAGGGGTTAACTAGGGGGATTTTGGGTAGGTGGTAAAAAAATAATGGTGTAGAAATAAAAAGGGTTAGTCCTAATGCCTCCATCATTTACTTACGCGGGTTTAAGTTGTTAAGGACCGGGAATGCATTGTCGTGGCAAGTTCTAGAGTCGTAAGAACCAAGCGGCTATTCACACAAGAAACGAAAAATGAGCATTTAGTGTAAAGATATGTATTTGTATGCTCAATAAAGGCTCAAAACTCACTTTTTGTGGGAATGGGTTTTTATGTGATCAAGTATATATAATCAAATTTTAACTAAGCTTGTCATGTCGTTTCATAATTTTCTTATGTTAGTTTTTTTATCACGACGCTATCGGTTGTAAATTCGTAAAAAATAACCTTTTTAGAATTTGTAATTCTCAAATTAAACCAACACAAGTAAAAAAAAGAAAAGTTTTTGGAAAAAAAATTGGGGTGATTAGCGGTTCCAATAGAGTTTTGTGTAAGGCTTGTAATTAGGACTTGCAAAATTCAAGGTTTTAGCATCCCCCCACACTTAAATTACACATTGTCCTCAATGTGTCCCAAAAATAAGTTTTTCGGTTGATTAAAATGTGTAAAAGTGGGTTAAAAACAAGATTTTATGTCATTAGGTAGCTGAACACGGGGTGGTGTTGGCTGAGCATGGCCCCGTGTCCAGACTGCAAGTACCAAAAGTAAACAGAAGGCTGGGCACGGGGGCGTGTTCAGGGAGCACGGCCCCGTGTCCAGTTACCTGAACTGGCATTTTCTGCAGAACCTTGGGCACGGGGCATGTTGGGTGAGCACGGCCCTGTGCTGAACTTGCTGTAATGAAGAAAAATTGTCGGGAGGCTCTGCTTTTGTGCATGGGGTGTGGGTTCAAGCTTCCCTTAGTAACTTCCACCATTTCGAGTGTGTTTTATTCCTGAAAAGTAAAACTAAACTAGAAAACATAAAAGTTAATCTAAACTAAAACTAAGGATAGTTCCGCGGAATGCCTCCGTGGTGCGCCACCCTCCTTATCGTGTGGTTCTGGCTCATCTTCAATTAGGGGGTCGTCATTGCCGATTGGATATTTCATTGATCGTTCAAGATCGACACATCTTTTGAAGGCCCCTAATTGAATGGATAGATTATTGTACTTCCGGTTTTTCAAGGGTTCGTGAGTTTTTACAAAAGGTCGTCCCAACACTAGAGGAGCGTCATCAAGGATGACAAAGTCGGTTGTGATTACCATTTGATTTGTTTGGACCAAGACGTCCTCAACTATACCGATTGATTTTATTATTTTCCGATTAGATAGAAAAATGGGTATTTGAAGTGGAGAAAAATCACTAATACTTAATTTTTCGAAAATGTAATTAGGCATTATGTTAACACAAAGATCTTTATCAATCGTGATATTACTAATAAAGGAATTTTGAAAAAAACATGGAACCGGTGTAATGTTGATTTCAAAAGGGTCTTCTTTTATTAGTGAAGTTTGATCATTAGTTAACTTAACGCTTACCGTTTTGTCAATTTTTGTGCTAGTGTTTAACTCTTTTAAAAACTTAGCATGAGTGGGTACTAAACAATGATTTTCAAAAGAAGGTGACAAGAGATTAATTTCTTCAAAATTAAACTCTTCTTGAATTTTAACGTTATCGGCCTCACCTCTTTCGTTGTTTAACTCATGTGTCGGTTTTTCACTTATTTGTTCTTCCATTTTTAACTCTTCAACTATCTTTTCTTTATTTAACTCTTCTCTTGCGCGGGACTCCTGTTCCCTTGCGCGAGATCCTTTTATGTATCGCTCGATAGTTTTAAGTTTTTCTATTATCCTATCGGTCACTTCGGCAATAGAGAAAGGATCGGGATCCTCAAAGCTTGAATCCGGTTGTTCGATCCTTGGTTCCTCATAGTACTCATATGAAGTAGATGGTTCATACCATTGTTCTTCATTGTAAGTATATGATGGATTAGGGTCGTAATTTTGTTCTTCATAGTACTCATATGAGGTGGGTTGTTCACGCCATGGTTCCTCATAATAAGAGTATGAAGGTGGTGGCTCATATCTTGATTCCTCAAAGTATGAGTATAAAGGCTCATACATTGGTTCATCAAAATATGAGTATGAGGGAGAAGGTTCATGTCACACCCCAACCAATGGCGGAAACATCGGGATGAGACGAACAAATTGCTCAAAACAACATAACACTAATTGTGACAATATGAATTAAATCATTTTATTAAAACTAGAAAAGTAGTACAAAGTCTCAAATATTCAAACATAAATCCAAACATTAATTAATTGCTAAAATGGGTTTCTAAGTTCATCCTAGCTTGTTTTCTTGATCATTGCGTCTATCAACCTGCAACATGTATTAAAATAATGTCAACAAAAGAATGTTGGCGAGTATACAAGTTTGAATACATAGCATAATAGTTTAAGCGTTTAAAAACTCATATCCAACATGAACATTACAAAAATAGATTCAGCCATGCTAGTTCATGCAGTCCAAGTGATAGCCCAAGTTTCCAATGCGTTAAAGTGCCTGTCCCAAAGTTTAACGGGAGGTTATATGTCTCATCCTAACAATACCCCAAAAACTAACGGGGAGGTGCATTACCCCTATAGCGCTACTATTGTTAAGGCGGAACTACACACAGGGATTAAACGTTCACATAGCATAAAAGTCTCAAGTATCACAAGTTTCATGTTTCATGTTTAAATGGATAGAGTATGTTTCAAATAAGTTTCAAGTGTCAAGTGTCGTATGTTTTTGATATAGAATACATATTGCATCCCAAAAGTGTTTAAAACAAAAAGGGATCAAGTATACTCACCGTGGTTGCGCTTGGAGATTCCTTGTGAAATAACACACGAGTAAAAGATTGGGAAATCCAAGAGAACGAAATGGTTATCCTAAGTAATTAAAATAATACATAACGAACTCGTTAATAGTTGTAGATTAAATATAATTCCTAATGTTTAAGATTTACCATTTATTTAAATATTATAATATAGTTTAACTTATTATATTAACATTCAATGTTAAAAGAAATTATAATAAAATGCATACAAAACCACTTAACCGAAAAGTTGTTTTGTAAAGTGATTTGTTTTGTACAAAACTTGTACAGTAAGTCAATGTCATCATCTTTTGCTTTTGTTAAACCAAGGACAGAAGCAATACATGAACAAAACCCAATGTTCTTAATTTTTCTTAACATAGCAGACATAAAACAAAGAGTATGAATTGTTGGGAACAAGGTATACCGAGCAGAAAGGAAGACCCATTGGTTCCAGCGACTTCGGGTTCCTCCAGCGGACTTGCAGGTTTTTCTCCGGCGGCTCCCAGTTGGTGAGGGAGATAGAGAAAAGGTTGGATTGTGTGAGGGTTGTCGAACAGGAACATGAACCAGAAAGAAACAACACATTCACTGTTAGCGATACTTGTGTTAACCCACATCTGAAATGACTCGAAAAAGAAATAGAAAAGGGAATAGAAGATATACCGAACAAGATGTAACGATTTCGTTGCGATGACCGTAGATCTCCGGCGAGTTCCGACGAGGATTTCGATGTTGTCTTCGAATTAACAAAACCAAAGCGATAACCACCAACAAAACGTTGGTTCACGAGTTTCGTCAAAAAAAACTCTGACGACTTTTCTTGCTCCGGCGAGGTTTCACAGGTCTCTGGTATGTCTGGGATCTCCGGCGAGCTTCCGGTTGTGCGAAGTTATGCGGAAGGTATTGCGGAATTATGAGGGTGAACGAGAGAGAGGAGGAGAGGTGGCAGACGTGGGGGTTTTAAGGAATTTATTTTTGAAATGAGAGTGTAAAGGAGACAAGGTCTGGGCTGCATTCGTGATTAATACAATTTTATGGAAAGTTCCAAGGTTTAGTTTTGTGAGGAATCAAGATTTATTTAAAATGTGAGAAACGAAAAGGCAGTGGAAGTTAATCATGAAGTGATGGCCTACAAATACTAACAGTCTCAAACTTTTATTTACTCTTAATGATATGGTTGTTTTAAGTTTTAATATGGACAATTGACCATCTCCCTTAAACTCAATTTAATAGCAATCAACTCATTAAATTATGTCATGACATAAAAATAAAATAATAATAATAATTTGAAATTGCGAAAAGATTAATTAAATTAGTTAATTAACTAACTAAATAAATACCTTTATTGATAATTAGATAGAAAGCATAGAATCTCTCAATCGGTTAAATAAATTCGTGAAAATTTCTGAGGTTTCAAATGTTAGGATTCGGATTTTCAAAACGGGTCGGATTTTGGGAACCCACTTTGACGGATGTTACAGTTCATACCTTTGGTCTTCATAGGATGTGTATGAAGTTGATGGCTCGTACCTGGGCTCCTCATAATAGTTGTATGAAGTGGATGGTTGAGATGAGTTGTAATATTGAACTGAGTGCGGGTTACCACAATTAGTGCAATAGTCTCTCCAATAATCATCCTCCTCATAGGTGTAGTTGAAGCCTCCTGAGTATTAATCCATAAGAATCACTCAGCAGACCACAACAGAGTCTCGGGACCAGAAAACAGAAATTAAAACGGAAACAGAGACTGGACACGGCCCCGTGTTCAGGGTTTGTATCTGGGCGTTTGAATAAAAGTTACTGGTCTTGTTGAGCACGGGGGCGTGTTCAGTGAGCACGACCCCGTGTTTAGACTCTGTATCTGGGTGTTTTTTAGAAAAATGTGCAGCACGACCCCGTGTTCAGGCTACTGTAAATGCAAACGGAACTAAAATGCAGACAAATGTGTGCGCGTTTTGAAAAAAGTTTTGAAAAACTGATTAGGCCGTCGATTTTAAGCTTTCTTAAAATCCTTGTGTCCCCGGCAACGGCGCCAAAAACTTGATGTGCGTTAGGTGTAATATATTTTAGGTGTATATTTTAAGCCTTTTTTACACTTTTTAGCCAAGTTTTAAATTTATAAAACACGATATTTACTAACAGTAAACACACATATGGGCAAGTGCACCCATCGTGGACGTAGTATAGTGTTGGTAAGATACCAAGGTCGTCCAAGGACACAAGAGCTTTTAGTACCGGTTTTTCCTCAACATCTAATCAAATCAAAAAAGTTAGAAAAAAGGTTTTTAAACTAGAAAAATAAAACTAACTAAAATGCTGAAAAGTAAAATAAAAGTAAAAACAGATAGACAAGATGAATCACTTGGATCCGACTCGTGTGTAGTGTAACCTTTGATTATTTTCGCATTTTTGCACTTGTTTAAGAGATTATCTTAGTTATTGTAGTAGGCCCCTGTTTTGAAGGCGACGTTACCCTCAACCCAGTAGTTTGAGTCAGCAAGGATACAATCCTAAAAGGTCGGATTATAGAAAGATAATTAATTAAGTTATTAATGCATAATGTGGTAGGCCCCTCTTTTGAAAGCGACATTACCCTCAATTAAGTAGTCTGAGTCAGCAGGGATACAGTCCTAAGTAGTCGGGTTAAAGTTTTAAAAGTAGTTTAACTTATGAGGGGATCAAAGAGTTTGGACCCCCGCCATCCAATACCGGTGGGTATTGAAGGAGGTCCTACTAAATTTGACCCAGGTCCTTTGCAGGATCTATACACTGAACAATGGCAAGACTCTTACCAAACCGTTCCCTTAACCCCCGACCAGGTAGCCAACATACCTTCATATAGACCGTGGAGATATGAATGGTGAAAATCTTTTATTTTATATAGACAGTAAAATAATGCCAAGACACCACGGACAAACGATAATGAAGAATCTTTTATTTTATATAGACAGTAAAATAATGCAGGATCTATACATAACCAAATAAAAAGAGCCAAAGATTAAAAACAAAAAGTATTACACTAAACACTTGTCTTCACCAAGTGATGTAAGAGACTTAGGCAAACATGGCCTTTGATTGTCAAGAACTCTTACGATCAATCTTGGATCCCGAGACGACTCACACACTCTATGATGGACAATGGATGATGGTGGTGGATGATGGTGTTGTGATGGTGGTGGGTGGTGGGTGAAGTGTGAGAGACGTGGTGTGCCAAGGGATGAGTTGCAAGAGCTCCAAGCACTCCTATTTATAGGCTGAACAGAAGCTCGGGCACGGCCCCGTGTCCATCCTCCTCTCTTTCTTCATTAAATGCAGTTTGTCTGCATTAGTTGACCACGCCCCCGTGTCCCCTAAGCACGACCCCGTGTGCAGAAGCATATTTGTACTATCAAGATTTGCCTGGATTTCGCGAATCTTATAGTCGACCACGGCCCCATGTCCGCTGAGCACGGCCCCGTGGTGGGCAATGGAAGCTTCTACCACTTTGTCTTTTCTGCTGACCCTTGGGCACAACCTCGTGCTCATTGAGCACGGGGCGTGTTCAGCCCTCTGTTTCCTTGTTTTGCTTGGGAAGATGCTGTCGGGGGGTCGGGCATGCCACGTTTGTTTCCTTTTCTTGTATTTTTGTTAGATTTAGTTGTCTTTTTGCTTCTTTTGTTCATATGAGCTCATTTCATCCTGAAAATACAAAAGGAAGACAAAAGCACACTTTTTCCAACATTAGTACTAAAAAGGGTTAGTTTTATGCCACAATTGATATAATTTATATGTTGCATTTTGTGCACATCAGCCTCCACTAATGCCTACTCCCCTCTCCACCGCCCACGGTTGTGGCGAGGTTAATGGAGAGGGGGTCGTAGTAGCTGGATGTCTTACCTCGATATTTCCACATAATTCGGTGGGCCCGGTATCATCAAAGACAATTAAACACAGTTATAGTACAGCGAAAGTCTTGGAAGGATATTACTATTAAAAACCGAATGTTCAAAATTCAAAGTAATAAATATACAGACGGTTGTAGAAACAAATCCACATGCGGATCTTAAATAAAATACAAAATAATGTTTAACAGACTTTAAGGTATCTTAAGGACTTGCAAGATCCTCTATTTACACCAAGTAGCTCCCAGCCTATTTGCGTGTAGTACCTGTCACTTAGTCTTTTGAAAATAGGGAAAATGTCACACAAATGTAACCAAGTTTGTCAATTGTTTTAATTAAGTCACCAGAACTTTTTTTGTCTCTTTAAAATAACTAAACTTTAATTTGATGTTCTAATATTATGTAATTACCAGGTCATCAGGTTACCACCTTTTTCTTTTGTTTTTTTGTTTTCTTTTAATGCTTAATTGGATTGGATTATATTTAGATTAATTGGTTCTAATAATATACTTAGATTATACTAGTGGGGAACCCGCGCATTGCGGCGGTGTCGAAAATTTTCCATAATTTCTCATGCGTTTCATTTTATGTTGGTTATGAATCACTTACAAGACTAATAATCTTGTACAAATAAGTGAGTAAAGCATCAAATTGAAATGAAAAAAGATTGGTCTTGACTTTACATGTTTCTAAGTCATTAAGATTAGTATCCATGTTATCCCCTGTTTCTACATTTCACATATAATTTCTAACTTTTAAAATTGCATATAGAAAGTGTTGCAACCATGATGTGATGAAGGACCAATAAACATAACTCTTGATGGTAAGTTGAAGGTTTGACGGTACATGATCTAAATGTTCCAGGTTTTTTTTCGGGTTTTTTGGGTCGGGTTATTCGGGTTTGGGGTTTTCGGGTATTCTCTAATTCGGGTTCGGGTGACTTCGACCTCGGGCCGGGTTTTGGGTTTCGGATAAAAACGAACAGCCCTACTCCTGGGTAATTGTCAGCATGCGTAGTTTTTAACGGGTCATTCTAAGCCAAATTAAAACATTTTTTTAGTTGAAAACAGGTTAAAATGAGCAACTACTTAAAATGGGTAAGGGTGTTAGAATGAACATTGCTTCTAATACAGTTCTACAGCTGTCATTAATTCTTTTCTTTTCACAGTGCGCCCAAGCTCATGTCTCAAATCACATATGGGTGTGCTAATTGGTTTCTACTCTATGTCACTAATTCCTAGCCTCATCTAAGCCATAACAATTGCACCCTTTTATTGAAATGTAATTTTGAAAATAAAAGATCATACCTTTTTTATGTATTTCAAGAGCAAGAAGCCAAATCAAGTGAGTCATAAGTTTGAATTGATGAAACAGAACAGGAACTAACATCACAGTAGGAATATGGTTTTACCTCAAAAAGAAAAGATTTCAACTGAGCTGGAAGTAGAGTTAGCACAAAAACATCTATCTGTATAGTAGAGCTAGAGAGAGAAAACAAGGGACAATTGCATCACCAAACTTTCAAGAGCATGAATCGAAGGAGCAAGCAATGGCATATAGACAAGTTAGTTCAGTCTGTTAAGCTCGTTATGTATTTTATAAAATTATAATAGTTAACTTAAAGGTTTGGGTGTGTGTATATACCTTCCCGCGTCACTGGTTTATAATCCGAAACGCACCCAAGCTCCTCGACAGACGTGTTGACCATCTTAGACATGCTTTGGCCGCTCATTGACTGACTTGACTGAGACCCAATCATCTCTTGTATACATGAGAAAACAAGAATGTTGTTTAAGTTGCTCTTAGAGTTGAATGCGCAAGTATTTTGATCCTTTACCTCAAATGTTCGTTATAATACGTGTCACCCTTTAAGGTTTTTAAAGAACCGGTATCAATTGCTAGCTCTTCTTAAGAAGGTTAATACACGTAATCAGCCACTAATGCAGCTCCAACTGCAACCGAACTCTATGCAGATGCCCATGCATCCGTGTAAACATGCTCTAAACCACCACCATTGCTGCCTTTTTTGATTTCTAGTCATTGCCGAGTAATCCAAATGCAACTTTAACCCCCATTAAAATGTTATATAACTATATATTCGTCTTGAATCATTTTACTGCAGGAAGTATAACTCTAGCAGCTCTTAGAATATCCTCTTCTTTAAGCTTTAGTTCTCTCTTGCTTTCAATCCCATTCCTGCAAGTTTGTGACTCCAAAGGTTACTAAAGAACAGATTATTATCCATCAATTTTAAAGATTCTGATAGTAAACTATTTTTCTAACCTTTGCGCAATCATGTTGGAGATGAACAAAACACACAAACAGAGAAGACCCAATTGAGATACCAAAGCAACCATGCTGAAAACAAAGATAAAACACTTTAGTTCGGGTTTATTGTAACATCTTCAGTGTATTCCTATATAAAGTTGATCAATAATGTACAATATATTATGCGGTTTTCATTATTCTGTACCCTTGATAAAACTGAAATTTTGTAAGAACCAAAAGAGGCGTAAGAGGATGAATTACCTGAAGCTAACACCGGTTGTGAAACAGGATGACAGGATACAAAGTCACCCAAACCCGAATCAAAGTGTTGATTTTGCCACATCATTCCACATGATCAGATCATTAACCAGCATCTATAATATCTCCCTCCCTCAGTCAACATACCTGCACCGTCATCACAAAAAAGAAGGAAAAAGATATTAAGGAAAGGTCTGAAAGAGAAGACATTAGGGCCAATTTCCCTGCAATTTTAGTGTGTCTTAGCACCAATTCCCTTACACTACTCCTTACCCTACTTCCCAAATTACACCCACCTGTTTAGAAATAACCCTAATCCATAAAATAACAATCAATTATAAATCAATTTTGCATAAAATAAATCCACTAAAAACAATTTGCTCAAAAATTACACTTGCAGACATACATACATATAACCAAATTGAATCTGGCCCGCCAGATTAAGGAAGTTAAGAGCCCTAACCCCAATTGTAGAACAATTCCAGATCAATTATCATAATTCTAAGCAATATTAATTCGGAAACAGCGATCAAAAATAGCAACCTGCTGACTGCAATCGGAGCACCCACAATCCCGGCAGAGGCAGGCGGTGGTGGTTCGTTGGTTCGCACCGAGAGCAAAGCAGAAAGGCTATGTAGTGTGTATGGGATTGGAGAGGTTAGGGGAAGATGAAGTGAAGCGGGCGTCTCTTTACTTTTTGTTGGAGAGGCTTAAATGATGGAATTCAGTTATTCAATTATGGTGATGGTGAAAGACGAGCAGAGTTGGGATACTTTTGATTGATGAAGATAGTAAGGGTAGAGATGGAACATAATGGTAAAAATATAGGTCCTTAAACTTAACTCTTTATCTCCCATCTTAAAATTTTTAAGGAAATTACTTATTTGTACATGGGAAATGCTTATATATAGTATATAAATTAATAGAAATGCATCTTAAATAATCCCTTTAAACCCTCACAACCTACTGGCCAACATTTCAGAACCCCGATCACCACACCGGTAGACCCTTCGACTACCTCCTAACACAACCATGGCCCTCCGGCGACCGACGACTGACCCTCCGAGGCTCCGGCGACCGACCAAACCTTCGATGATGACCAACAACTTTCGATGATGACGACCATATATGGTTTCTTTCTTCGGAATCCCAGATTAGTGTGTTTTTTTAGATTGCTTTTTGCGTTTTGGTTGAATCGAATGGTATTGTATGACAAATAATTGGAAGGATTGTAGATCCGTAGTTGAATGTTCTGTGCAATTTTGTATCTGTTTGCTAATGCTTAATCAATGTATTGTTATTTCATCATCTTCTACGTTTGTATCCCCTGTTTTGAAGATATCATTTTTTTCAGAACTAGTAACAGTAAGAAGTAGAACTAAAGAGTCCCAATTGACTTCAAATTTACTAAAAATATAGGAAATTTATTATTAACTTATGTTTTTTTAGTATAAATCACTACAAATACAAACTAAAAAAATAGCTTTACGATTAAAAAATATATGTTTTTTCAATCTTAATATAAAAATCCTTATTTAGTAAATTTTAGAATAAATATATGATTTTTTATACTTTTTTTAGTTTCAAAATACATGTCATTATATATATTTTCCACATAATATTAAAAATTTTAAAAAGTTAATGAAACCTGACACATCATCATTGGTAACCCAATAACATTATAATTACATAATATTAATACAACAAATGAAACTTCAGTGACTTTAAAGAGATAAAAAAAAGTTTCAGTGACTTAATTAGAACACTTCATAAACTTGGTTACATTTTTGCAAAGTTACCCCTTGAAAATACATCAATTTACACTGGTAAATACAATTAACTGACTCATTTGAAAATGTTTAAGAAAATTGGTTTAAGTGCACAAGGCACGAAAAATTCTTTTATAACTTGGGACAATTACATTTATAATCTTGTATACAGATTTACATGTTTGTCACACATATGGGGTCCAATATAGAAGCCGAAACATGATTAATCGACACACCACTTTTATAAACCCATAAAGGAGTTATCCCTAACTTGTGGGTAATTTAAATTTTAGCATTTATATTTGTCAGGTGTACGCCTACACCCCGTGCATAGGTCTTGGCCATTTGCAATTAAATGAGTCGAGTATATCCAGGACACGGTCACGTTAACCCCCAATGTTTATGTTATCAAACAATACGGATTAAAACGGGTTATGCGGATTTGTTAGTCACAATACGACCAAGTGATCCCATACCCGACCAAGCGGTAATAATTTACCGTACCCAAGCCTGTATAAGGGAAAATAAGTTAAAAGTATTTACCTGGGTTTTAACTTTGATTATATAACCAAGAGTTAAACAAATCAGTCGTATAATATACTTAGACTTGCGAATGTAGTTTTTACTAGGGCTTCCTAGTCTGGAATGAAGGTAATATTAACCTATTAAAATACTCACGAGTCTTATTTAAGTCGTAGACTTAGACCGGTTAACTTAAAGAACGATTTACGATACGATACGCTAGATTAAGCGATGACCGGAATGGAATGTAATTTAGACCCAACAAGTATGAAGACTTGTATAATATGGGTAAACTAAATACATTTTGGATTTTGAAGTTTAAATGATAAGGTCAAACCCGTTTCAGTTAATTTATGCAAACTAGTCACATAAACCAAACCGAACGTGTATAGGCATTAACGGGTAACCGGATGAGTCGTATACAAGTTCCATATATTATTATGCTTAAAATATGCTATGACATCAGTAGGATATCAACATGTATGCCCATAAAGGTTTTGAAACCGAATTAAGCCCCCTAAGGGCATTTTGGTCATTTTATGATTTATAAAAGGAGCTTGCATGTAAACTGAAGTTTTGGTCATAAACATTCTGTAAAAATATTTAATTTAAGATATTATATCAGTAAGATATCAAACATATATGTGGTTTATGCTTTATGGCCAAACTATGCATCGTAGGGGCATTATGGTCATTTCATAGATAGTTTTAAGGAGTTATTTGGGATTTTGAGTTCATGACTTATATCTACTGTAAAAATATTAAAAAAATGGTTTATAAAATCAGTAGGTAATTAGTCTTGGGTGCTAAGTATGGTTTAAAACCATACTATGCACCTAATTAGCGTAAAAGTCGGTAAATGACGTTAATTTCGAAGTTTAAGTAATTATGAGGTTATGACTAGCTTTGAACAGACAAAATATTTTATTTCTCATAATATATCAGTAGTAAAAAGGTTTTGCATGTATATTATGTTTAAAACCCAATTCATATGTAAAAAGGGTATTATCGTCATTTAATAACATAATACAAAAATATATGCATAAACTCAGTAAGTAATCTGACTTGAGATCCCAATTAATCCTAAATATGATATCATAACAGTAGGTAATTGTAACACCCCAAAAATCAAATATTTAATACGTAGGTATGTTGCCATGTTAATTAAATGAAATATAATAACTTGGTTATTATACCTAGTTAAATGCCTAACAAGATAAGTAAAGGAATGAAATTTAGTGGCAATTATGATGGTGTCATAAACTTAAGGGACTAAGGTTACCAAAGTGGAAATTTGAAATTAAATAAAAGAAAAAAAAGAAAATTAAACACACACAATGTTTGTGCGTGTCTGGTGGATCGAACACAACAGGAGAAAAAGGAGAGGGGTGTAAACCCTAATCCATGAAGAACCTCCAAATTGACAAGGAAATTAGGCTCAAAATCGGAAGCATGAACTGAGATTATGATTATTCAGGTGTTCTTCACCTCAAGTAAGTTGTAATTTATGATTTGGTGATTTTGTAAGAAG
This sequence comes from Helianthus annuus, assembly GCF_002127325.2. Taxonomy (NCBI): domain Eukaryota; kingdom Viridiplantae; phylum Streptophyta; class Magnoliopsida; order Asterales; family Asteraceae; genus Helianthus; species Helianthus annuus. The sequence goes on from NC_035435.2 coordinate 119,572,809, forward strand.
TGGGTTTTTGATCAATCCACGAAATTGAATGAAATTAAGCAACATTATGTGTTAGAATCACCATACAGAACATGTGTTATGTATGATTTTGATCAATTAGGTGTTTGGAGGTGAAACCCACCATAGATGATGAAGATGACGACATGGGTATGTCACCCATGTCTAATCTTTGTTCAATTCTTGATAAGTTATGTTGTATATGATGAATTCTTGCAAGTTAGCTTGAATATGGTATGAAATTAGTTGATGTTTTGTTATGTTGATAATTAAAAGTAAAGAACTAGGAAGAAAAAGAAGGAAAATACTTGTACATTAGGCTTAGATGGTAGTACGCACACAAGGTGTATGATGAAATGTCTAGGTGAAGTTAGAATGAGAGATATTTAGAAAAGATTTGATGAAAACTAAATCTGTCCAGAAAGTTACAGCCGAATGTAATCGGCTGTAACTGGGTCAAATCTTGTCAAAAACTGATGTTTATTGAGTTTGTGATGAACTTCTAGGAAAAAACTTTCAAACCCAACTAGAATTGCATTTTTTCAACGAAAAATGAACGTTTTATGAATTTTTTCGTGTCGAAGGTTCAGGCTGCGTTTTCTGACAGAATTTGCAGCCCATTACGAATGTCATAACTCAATTTAGGAATTGGGTTATGATCTCAAATTTTTACTGTAGGTAGTTTCAGGTGATTCCAAAAATTTCCAACTGGAATTTCGTCAATCGGATAAACGAATAATTTTAAATGAATTTTTCCGTAAGCTGCAGTCAGAAGTGACGAATCAGATTGCAGCTTAGTAAATGAATTTTTAAAAATTTTTGGTAGAGAGTTAGACTCTAAAAATTTAACATAGGTGTTTACCCCTCCGAGGGGCACGTCATATAAAAAGATTGTAATTTTTGCAAGCTCGTAAGTACAGTAAACGGACGTCACAAAACAACCTATTTTCAGTGAATTGAGCTATACATGTTAGTGAATGATTAATTAATGAAAGTAATGTTACTAAGTGGTTATATGTTTATCGGATTGGAAGTGTGTATGATTGACAGTTGACTTTTTAGAAAGTCAACAAGGTATGAATAATAAGGTTAGACTCCTAACACTATTGTGAGAATAAGGAGATCATGTGAATATTTGCTAGTTTATTATATGACGTACATGACGGTAAGTTGAATTGGTTATGTTATGAATGATGTGATAATGGATCTAGGCCATATTATGTTAGCAGTTGCCTACTAGTAATGGTCTATGGCATTACGAATTGTAAATTGTATGTATTGTTATGTAATCATTGGTAATTATGCATGTATGAATGTATTTAATTTAATGTATGGTGGAATGTGTACTATAACACGCGTATGTGGTATATAGAACCATGTGTAGAATTTCTCGATGTATGAATAAAGTAATTGATAATATGAGTTATAACGTTTGCTAATAACGACATGTAAACGTGGACATGAAAGGATATGTACATGCCATTTTGGGCGCGAACTCGGGAGACAACGAGACGAACATATGGAATACGTATCAACTACTTACGGGTCAAGGTAAGTGCTTCTTGCACTTAATAGTTGTATGCAGGAACATAGGTTTATTGTTTGCAGGTTCTTGTACTTGTATACGTAGAACATCTTGTGGTTTAATGTGGAACTTATATGAGAATATTAAAGTATGAAATGTTAAATTAGAGGTATTCATAGGAGAATACCATGGACAAGGGAATCATAACCCACGAGTATGGTAAGTATCTATATCATAAATTTGAAACTATTTAATTGGTAAGATGAATTCAAGTCATGGGTACATGACTTGCCTGGTGATTATTATGTTTTTTTTTAAACTAAAGGTAGAATTTTAGATGTGTTGATAACGGTTAATCTAATAAAGGGTTGTTGACTTATTAAAAGTCAACTTAGTACGTGGCTTCCAAACCACAATCTTAATAAATGGGATGCTTTGGATTAAATAAGTACATATGCACATGATTCCAAGTTGTGTACAAATATCATAACCATGATGTTTATTTAGTAAGTGGATTAGATTACAGTGGTAACTGGTTAAACTATTGTCTCGAATTATTTAACTTGGGGTAAGTAAGTAGATTTGGGTCACTTGATCCACATGAATGAAAACGATTTGGATTCTGGCTAAGTAAAGCATTAATGAAATCTTTGGATCTGTTAGAAATAAATATTAATGGTCTAATAGTTGAATGAGATTTTTATCACAGGTGGCTTAATTGTGAATTCTAGTGGAGGTTGATTCACAAGTTGGAAGCGATAGTTGACTATGAAATTAATGGAGTCGAGTTCGTTGGAAGTTTATGAAAAATATAGATCAGAATCCACCTATTTGAGTTATCTAATATATATTATACATAGAACTCATAATGTGCATGTTGGATTTCAGGTATAATGGGAACTAGAGGTTCGCAGACTAATGAATGGAACAAGGTTTGGCGACAAATCCGAGATCGGGTCAGTAATGTCGGTTTGTCCATCCGTCAGGTTATATCGCCGACTTAGACGGGTCATCATGTTTTACTTGCCTTTTTAGGCATTCGGTAGTTTTAAACCGTGTAAGCTTCATGAGTCAGACGTAGTGTCTTGTTTTATTTATGTTCAAGTTTAGAGTTGTAAAATGGATTGTAAACAGGTTTTGTTACCGTAACGGTTATCCGTATTACGAACGGGTCATGCCGAAATTTTTATAAAAATTGGCATGAAATATGTAAGTGTTTAAATGATGGTAACTATCAAATGAAAGTCAAGACACTATAATTGTTTCTAGAAATTGAAGCTAAAAAAAGGGGCCTACATTCCGCATAGTAAGAATGTTTAGAAAATTTATGGGCGTTAGAGTAATGAGTTTTATGTTAAAATTATGTTTAAAACTCAATCTGCATGCAAAAGGGTATTTTAGTCCTTATAAAAGCATGTTTTACGATTTATTATGTAACTTCAGTTAATGACCAAAATGTAAATGTCAAAATGTGCTAAACATATTTACAAATCAGTACTTAGTTCATTTGCATGCTCACTTATATTAAAAATCTTATATTTAAACAAAAAGGACATATTAGTCAACATTAAGCATAATAACGGAATCAAGTAAACGAACTCAGATTACTAGGTGATTTTGTAATATAACCTCAGAGGGTTATACTACAACATAATATGGTCACAAAGGAACCTTAAGGTATAAAGAAATTATGCTAATTCGGGTCAGAACTAAAAGTCAAAGCAAAAGTCAAGCTTTTGCGACTTTTGGTTGCGAACCGACCTTAAACCTGGAATTGTCCGGTTGAACATGTTTATACATGTTCTAATAATATTTATCAAGTTATTAAAGTGATAAAACACATTTTATAACCTATGCATTATCAGATTTGATTTATTTTAAAAACTGACCCGTTTGACCTTTTATTTTAATAACTTTGACCCGACAATTGACCAAGTAAACATGGTAATTAGGAGGTGCCCTTTTGAGGGATTAACACCTACCTAATTATGATCACATAGCCATATTCGCCTCGAACAATGGCTGGACCGTTAAGGTCTAAACCGAAAGTCAAAGCCTTTTTGCGAAAATTTGACTTTCGGCTTTTAAAAGCTTAAAAACCGAAAATCAGAGACTAGGGACACTTACAACAGGTCCTAGCTCAAAGATTGAACTTAGGGGAGGCTCCTTTATGATCAGGGATCTCCAAGAATGCCAAAGCAAATGAGAAGAGAAGTGAATTTGAAATAAGCAAGGAAGAATGGCAACCAAAGCTTCTATTTATACTAATTCATGAGATTCTAGGATGAAGCCAGGTGTTAGGGTGGTATTAAGATCTTCACAAGTGTCCTAGCTGATTGCTAAAACCGTCGAAGAGCTCCATGTTTCGAGTTGTGAGTGTATAGGGTGGTATGTGTGGGCAACAAGGAATGAACTTGCAGTTGTCATAAAAATTCTGCCCAGATACACCCGTCGCGTCGCGCGACTGCAAGGGGGGGGGGGTGTCGCGCAGTGCGACCCCTCATGGTTTCAGCAAATCAAGTTTTAAACTTGACATTTGTGGTCCCTTAACCTTTTAATTCAATATATCTTTCGTAATTGGCACATTTGACCCTCCTAGTTAAGTTGTAAGTGTTCTTGGAAGTATAACCAAACACCGTTAGGCTTCAGGTTTCGTTAAAAGGTCACTCAGAGGTTAAATTGAACATGTTAACGCTTTTAACCCCTTGATTCCCAAACTTATGATTTAATTCACAAACGGCATCGTATTTCCAACATGTGGCTCGTTAATGAATACAAATACCATAAAAGGTCATTCAGAGGCATAAGTTTTGCATAATGACGCTTTTAGTCCCTCCACATACATCTTTTCATCGTTTGACAACATTAGTCCTTCATAGTCAAAGTTTGACTTCATTAGGGTTTATGACATGTGTGTTAACATTATTGGACACGATTTTACCAGGTGTTACACTGGAGGCGGTGGCGACTGGGGATAGAGGACTGCGGTGATGAGGCAATATTATACCAGTTATATGTTATATGATACATAGTTATAAAGTGTAACATTATTCCCTATGCAGAGACCCCTTTTGTAATCATGTTAGAAACATAATCAATATATAATACAATACAATTCATGATTTAACTAACAAGGAACAAAGGGGTGTGTGGCGTGACCAAGGCCGAAGGATGCCGTTTATGTGGTATTCATAAAATAACTTATCTTAACATGACCTCAATCTTATCAAGACCCAAAACAAGACGATACTTTTTAAAACAATCCATTACTCGTGTTAACTCGAACCCGTTTTAATTTGTTACACGACCCACCCTTAAAATCCCAAAGTCCAAACACACTCAATTATGCATATTGTTGAATGTTAATATTAATAACCCTCTTAAATTTTAACAAACAACCCCAAACACCAATCACCTCAATTTTTTTTTCGTACACTATATTGCGGTAGCCACACTGAAGACGTACGACTGGTTTGACTCTCGCTCTAGCTACCAAAACGACGCCGGAGAGAGAGAAAATCAACGCTCATTCTACTCTCCATTCTTCCGTAAAACCCTAAATATCATCATCGTCATCATTTGCAAAAGGTAATTTCGCAATGCTCGTTTTCAATTTCTGTAGAACGATCCTCACTTGATCTTCATTTCTATCCGTCATTTTGTTTTCGAGTGTTATAACTGCTTAAACTACCTGAATTTTTTATAAAAATTTCAATCCTTGTTGTTGTTTCTAGGTCATAGTCGTTACTTCAACCTTTTGCTGCCTGATTGTTACTTTCATATGCTTTTTTTTGGTGTTTATGATCTGATTTTAGGCCTCTAATTTGTTTTTACTGGTTGCATTGTATAATTTTGAACACTTATGGATGTTTTTAGGGTTTTCTTATTTGACAGACCTGTTTTCAAGTTGCATTGTATAATACATGTGAATTTTGGTAGTTCAAGCTTTTGATTTCAATATTAAGGTTATGTAAAATGACTGAGTGATGATCTTTCTGTATAGTACTAAATTACTGTTTGGCTTTTGGTGCCGTTCGTTAACTTTTTCTACGCATTTGTCTTTAATGTTGTTTTCGACACATTCAGTTATGTTATAAATTTTGTTGAAGGCGGAGTTGTATCCAAAATAGAGTAAAATATTAGGTATCAGAAGTTATAGCCACTTACAACCGAACAACGTTGGTACTGGTGTTACTATCGGAACTGATACCGGTATTCGTTTTCATGGTCGATATCCTTTTGGGCATATCCCGCTGCCGCAGTGCGCAGGCGAATTCCACTAGTGTATTATATAATAAGTGTCAACATGTAAATCAGCTTGTGGCGAAAATAGCATTCGACTTTGTGCACAAGTCGCAAGTAATAGGGAGACCCGAGTTTGCATGAACCCTGTGTCTATATTACAATACTTAATAAATAGCTGAATGCTTCTTTCTGTATTATCCGTATGCCATCTTATTACTTCTTGTGTCCTGCATCCCTATTTATACAGTAATTTCTTCAAATCATCAAGGAATCCTGTGGATGTAAAAGATGGAGACGGTAAATGGTGAAGGTGCTAACGGTTCCTCATGCTTATCACCCCCAACATCCGCACCTTCGCCAGAAGTTATACAACTCGACGTGGAGTCAGATCATGAAGCAAACACTCCTAACCGTTCGGTTATCAGTAGGCCTGGATTTGGAAGCAACGGAAGACACATTTCTTTGCTTGCTAATCACTTCAAAGTTTTTGTAAACAATCCAGATGCGATATTCTACCAGTACAATGTACGGTATTTAAGTTTTAATTGCTCATAATCTTTACAGTCAAGCACATATTTGACTATTACCTATAATGTCATGTCAATGCAGGTGTCAATAACTTCCGAAGATAACATAGTGATTGAGAACAAAGTTCTAGGAAGAAAAATACTTGATAAACTTTACCAAACGTACTCATCTGAACTTTCTGGTAAGAAATTTGCATATGATGGAGAAAAGAGCCTGTATACTGTTGGGCCTTTATCGAAAAACAAGTATGAGTTCACGATTGTTTTAGAAGATTCTTATGCAAACCGGTGTGGAAGCCCTGCTGATGATGGGATTCTCAGTGAATCTGGTAAAAGGGTAAAACGGTCTTTACAGGAGAAGAGTTTTAAAGTAGAGATCAGTTATGCTAAAGAAATACCCTTAAAACCGGTTTCTCTTGCCGTTCAAGGATTTGAGCCTGAAAAACTTCAAGATGCAATAAGGGTTCTTGATATTATACTGAGACAACAAGCGGCTCAAAGGCACGTCTTCGTTTTTTCTTCAAAAGTGCTTGTCGGTTTTTATTTTTTGTTATCTTTTTAGCTTATTACGTCTATTTTTGATGCAGAGGATGCCTTCTGGTTAGACAGTCGTTCTTTCATGATGACTCGAGGAACTTTAGTGATGTCGGAGGGGGTGTCACTGTATGCAGTGGATTTTATTCTAGTTTCCGGTCAACACATGGCGGTTTATCACTGAATATGGGTAGATTGACTTTTCTGTTTACTCATGTTGACTTTACAGTTTACTTATGTTTGTGTTTGTTTGTGTAGACGTATCGTCTACAATGATTCTTACTCCTGGGCCAGTGATTGATTTTTTAAAATCTAACCAAAATGCACGTGATGCTCGGTCTATTGACTGGCTAAAGGTAATAAAAAGGTTATACGTAATTACGTATCATTTTCTCTATATATATTTACTTGCACCTTATGTGCTTTTCTTGACAGGCGAAGAAAACTCTTAAAAACATGAGAATTAAAACGACACATAGCAACTGGACATTCCGGATCACTGGGATGAGTGAAAAGCCGTGCAATCAACAATTGTAAGTTTGTATCCTTTTAGTTGTATGTAGGGCTGCAAACAAATCGAATGAACACGATTTGTTAAGGAAATATATGTGTTCATTGTTCACGAACTGATCATGAACACGAACAAGATTTTACGTTCGTGTTCGTTCGTTAAGGAAATGAATGTGTTCTTGCTCGTTTGTTAATTTAGGTAAAGAATGCAAATGAACGTTCATGAACACAAACTGATGTCGTGAACACAAACAAGCGTTCATGAACAAAATATTAAATATATAATACTCTGATGCTTGTTAAATATATTATTTATCGGAATTTTGAAGTATATAAATAAAATATAAAAATAAAAAACACTAATAAACTATCGAACACAAAGAACACCTTATCGAACGTTTAGGAACATAAATGAACGAACACGGCCTCTATTCATGTTCGTTCATTTAACTAAACGAACGAAATTTTTGTTCGTGTTTGTTCATTTATTAAATTAAATGAACAAACACAAACGAACTTCCCGCCGAACTGTTCGCTGAACGTTCGGTTCGTTTGCAGCCCCGATTGTGTGACAACTGATATGCTTTGTTTATTTTAAGGTTTCCTTTGAGAGTGAAAAAAGACAACGGTACATATGATGACCAGACGATAAACATTACAGTGCTTGATTATTTTACCAAGCACCGTAAGATTGAAGTTACTTACTCTGCTTACCTACCATGCATAGATGTCGGTAAACCAAATAAGCCAACCTATTTGCCATTAGAGGTTGTATGCTTGTATCTTATTTTTGTTAACTTTATTTTCATTCTCTGTACGCTTGACATAACCTTCTAACGATGTTATTATTTTCCCATGGGTCCCAGCTATGTTCTCTTGTGTCACTTCAACGGTATACAAAGGCGTTATCTACATTGCAGAGAGCGTCTGTAGTTGAAAAATCTAGACAAAAACCTCAAGAGAAAATGCAAGCTATAACAAATGTAAATCTAGACAAAAACCTCTAGTCTTTGTATATTCGTTCTCTTTTTTTATATTTCTGTAGTTTGATCAGTTGTTTAACCTATCAGGCTATGAAGAACTATCATTATGATGATGACCCATTACTCTCTTCATGTGGAATTTCTATTGAGAAACAACTTGCTCAAGTTGAAGGTCGTGTTCTTGAACCACCAAAGGTTGTTATTCACTTTTATATTATAATACATTTCTCTATTCTCGGAAATGTGATCACGATATTGTTCATATTTGATATCTTTGCAATTGTAGTTAAAAGTTGGCAATGGAGAAGAGTTTTCTCCTAGTAATGGGAGATGGAGCTTTAAAAACAAGGTATTTCCTAGGGTATTTAATTCTAGGTGTGTGCACAGTTTGTTTTTTTTAAAATCGTTTGGTTTCGGTTTTTTCGGTTTTAGAAATGGTTCGGGTTGGTTTTTTCGGGTTTTTTTTCCGGTTTTTGAACAGAATTACTCGAGATTTAAAAATAAAAAGTATAATCCAAAATTTAAAAATCTTTCTTTGCATTTAAGTTATTATATTTAACCTTTTTAATTAATATTGTTCACATAAACCTAACCTTATAAGGTTTAAAAGAACGGAAACGATTTTCGAGGCGTTTTTCCTTCGCCTCACGAGGCGTAAGGCCGAGGCGGTATTAATAAATAAATATAAAAATTATATATATATTATAAAAATAATAATACTAACTAATTTCATCATCAGATTCATCAAAATCATCAAAAACACACTTAAAAAGACATGAAATGCTTGAAATTGCACAAAAAGTAAAAAACATCAAAAACAGCTATCAGAATCCCCTGAGGCGCAGCTTTCTTAGCGCCTCAGCCCCTCTGAGGCGCATTTACATTAAAAACACCATGAGGCGCGCCTCAGACCCGTTTTTTTGGCCGTTTCGCCTTGAGGCGCATGCCTCAAACGTTTTTTAAAACCATGCTTATAATCCATTTTTATGTTTCTCTAAAGTTTTTGTTAAGACATTTTCTTTTGTAATACTTGGAAAATCATTCAGTTTTTATGTTAAATTTTGTTATTTCTTGTAGGTAACAGATAAATCATTTCAAAGATAAATAAACATGTTAAAAGTTTTTATTATAAATACTTAACATTCAAGAATAAAATTAATAGTTCCTAAATCAATATAGAACAAACACAAAAAATGATTTTTAGGTTATTCCGTTTGGTTTTCATAAAATGCAAAACCTTAACCGAGCTGTAAATTTCGGTTAAGTTTTTTTTTTTTTTTTTTTGGTTTTTTGTGCGGTTCGTTTTTTTTTCCAGTTTGGTTAAATCGTTTTTTTCGGTTTCGGTCTGGTTTTTTCGGTTTTCTGCTCACCACTATTAAATTCCACAAAGTCATGTTACCATTTATATTATTCTTATATATGATCAGTTATAAAGAATTACAACTAATGGAGATTCTTGTTCTTTTTTTCCCAATTTTTTTTTTCTTGCAGAAGCTTTATAGTCCCACCAAAATAGAATTTTGGGCAGTTGTTAATTTCTCTACGAAGTTTGATGCAAGTTATCTTTCCCGAGAACTCATAGATTGTGGAATGAATAAAGGAATCGTAAGTGAATCCTACGCTATACGCAAATTGGTTGTCTGGTTTTATTTCAAAATGTATTGATTTTGATTTTGGTTTTTATTTTTCTCAGATTATTAATCGCCCATTTTCCCTAATGGAGGAAGACCCACATAACCGAAAGTACGGGCCTGTAGTACGTGTGGAAAAAATGTTTGACCATATTTTAGCAAAGTTCACACGTGCTCCGCAGTTTCTTCTTTGCATATTACCAGAGAAGAAGAATTGTGACCTATATGGTAATTCGTTTATCTGTTGTGTACAATGCGTTGCATCTATAAAAAAAATAACACCTATTTAGCCTTTATTTTTATTTTTTGAAGGTCCTTGGAAGAAATTGTGTTTAAGTGATCATGGAATTCCTACACAATGCATGTGTCCACTTAAGGTCACTGATCAATATCTCACAAATTTGCTTTTGAAAATCAACTCAAAGGTATTCAACTTAAATTTTTATATTTATAAATTTGAGTAAAATGCCATTTTCGTCCCTGAGGTTTGGCTAGTTTTGCGACTATTGTCCAAAGGTTTGGTTCCGCATCTGGATCCAAAAGGTTTGAAATCTTGCCATTTTTATCCAGCTCGTTAACTCCATCCATTTCTTCTTTTTTGTTAACTTAAAGGGCAATTCGGTCGTTTTTTACTTTGTGTAAAAAGACTGAATACCTCTGAAAAGGACCGAATTGCCCTTAACGGAGATACCCCTGACTTAATGGAGAAAAATGGATGGAGTTAACGAGCCGGATGAAAATAGCAAGATTTCAAACCTTTTAGATCCAGATGCGGACAAACAAACATTTGGACGGAAGTCACAAAACTGGCCAAACCCCAGGGACGAAAATGGCATTTTACTCTAAAATTATATACCTTTTCTGTTCATCTATAAACTTAAATCAACTTATATGTTATTTTGTTTTTCTTTTTCTATTATTTAAGCTTGGTGGGATCAATTCTTTGTTATCAATAGAGCAGTCATCGCGTATACCCCTCATACACGACACTCCAACAATGATAATGGGAATGGACGTGTCTCACGGGTCACCGGGACGGCCTGATCTCCCATCAATAGCTGCGGTACTGTTATACTGTATACCTTCATGGGCTATTTTATTTCTTTACCGGGTGAATATTTATTATTTTGTTGGTTAAAATGAGCACATTTTTTAGATTGTTGGATCTCAATCTTGGCCGTTGATATCAAGATATAAAGCATGTGTTAGGACTCAATCATCGAAAGTGGAAATGATCCAAGGTTTGTTCGAACCACAAGAAGATGGAACCGACAATGGCATGATGAGGTAGTTCCACACTGCTGTTGTATTGTATATTTGTCCTGATGTTTTCTTTATTGACACGGTGTTATTTTTACAGTGAACTGCTTCTGGAGTTTTATCGAACAAGCAATAAACGCAAGCCGACTCAGATTATAGTATTCAGGTATTAGTATTTTCGGTTTTCTTTTATGATGAAAAATTGCACCTCTTCACATACTTCTATGCAATTGTCTTCGTTTATTCTCAGAGATGGTGTGAGTGAATCTCAGTTTAATCAAGTTCTGAATTATGAGTTGGATCAAATGATCAAGGTATGTTTCTCATGTACGCTTTATCCAAGTGAGTCAAACGGGTCAAACTAAAAAGTGTTGGCTAAATGCAGGCTTACCAGTTGCTTGGTGAGGCTGATGCACCGAAGTTCACAGTGATCGTTGCCCAAAAGAGGCACCACACGAAGTTCTTCCGAGCTAATGGCCCTGAAAATGTTCCTTCTGGTCTGTTTTTTTTATAATTGTTACTTTTACGTGTGTGTTTTTTCTGTTTAAACAATGAATGGTTTCACTCAAATTACTTTTACGTGTGTGTTTTTTCTTGTTTAAACAATGAATGGTTTCACTCAAAGTAAGCATGTTCTCTTTTCATGGTCATGCATGTTCAGGTACCGTAGTAGACAATAATGTGGTGCATCCAAGAAACTATGATTTTTACATGTGTACTCAACCGGGATTAATTGTGAGTTTCCTAATACCTTTTCCTTATTTATTTAATTTGTATTTTGTAATTAATATGTCTAGTTCTATTTGCTTTCTTAATCCACTTGCTGGCACTACATATTAGGGCACAATTTAGGGGTGAGCAATAAGTGAACCGTTAACCAAAAACTGACGAAACCGAAAACCATATTAACCAAAAACTGATTAACCGAAAACCGAATTTTCCCAAGATCGGTTATTGGTTTTTTTGTACCCTTGGTTAACTGAAATTAACCAATTAAACCGAACCCCATTCATATAACCAAACCGAAAACCGACAAACTAATCGAATAAACCGAACTAATTAACCGAAATCCGAATGGTTAATAAATTAGATTAGCCGATCACTTCGGTTTCGGTTTCAGTTAAGGCTAATAACCGAACCGTACCGTGAACACCTAAAGCATGTTTACTTGGTAAAGGATATTGATACTTGTGTTTCACCTTTAGATGGCAATACCGATACATGTACTTGAGAATGCGGTGATTCGTGTAATTGTGTTATGTGTGATCTTTAATGGGTCAAATAGATAAAACAGAACTATTAGCTTAAAAGGTTGAAAAATCTTCCTAAAGTATATAATGATGTATAACACCTTCTAGGTAACTTTATGAAAAAAAAAGATTATTATTAACATTATATAGTTTTTTAATCGTAACTAACAGTGACACGCTCTTTATTTATATAAAACTTAGGACTTATTTGTATAATTTTTTATTTGCAGGGCACTTCTCGTCCCGCGCACTACCATGTCTTGCTTGATGAGATTGGTTTCTCTCCTGATGCCCTGCAGAATCTAATCCTTACGCTATCATATGTGTGAGTATTTTTGTCAAGTTTATAAGTTTTTTAGCTCGAAAGTTCAAAGAATTCAATAACTACATTGGTCATTTTCTGAAATTTTCATGACATGAAACATCATAACCCTTTCAAACTATAAAAAATTAATTTTATTCTTAACATTTCCAAATGTCATCACAGATCCCAAAGGGGCAGCGCCGCAACTTCAATAGGTACTTTCTTCATCTGTAACGCACCTCTTGCATCTAGCCTAATAAGAGCCCAGAGTTTTGGTCCGTTTATATATAAATGGGCTCTTTTGGGCTATGTTTCATCTAACGGGCCAAATGGTTTAAAAGTCTCTTAAAGAGTATTTTAATGCATAAAACCACTTGAATCATTTTATCAAAAAGTTATGGTTATTGTTGAAACTAAAACAAGTTATTTTGCAGTGGCACCCGTTTCTTACGCTCATCTAGCTGCTCGACAAATGGGCCAGTTTATAAAATTTGAAGATTTAAACGAAACTGCTTCTGAAAAGGACAGCTTCACTTCCGTAGGAAGCATACCAGTCCCCAAGCTACCAAAGTTGGATGAAGATGTTGAGGATTCCATGTTTTTCTGTTAAGGTGTGACATTTAATTACATTTTTTGACCATGGTGCACACCTACTAAAATGTCTAGAATTCTTAATCTTAGTTGTAAATCTGTAAGGCGCGTAGTCATTAACGTCCCTCATGATGCCACCTGGTAGAGACAAGTATGTGGTGAATAGTCTAGTCTTTTTTGGGGGTCGGTTTGTGTAGCTGATTGGAGTAGGAGTGACTCATCTAACTGTTTTCTTGTTTTGGGATCTAGAAAAGGTTTTGAGATGTTGGGTGTTTTATAGGCAGCAGTCATGTGGGCTCTTGAAACGAGTCATAACTTGAGCCATAATGATATGGTCCTTTGGGACTCTATTAAAGTGCACATGTTGCTTTACTTGTATTTGGTTCTACCTTTCTAATTAACAACCAACTTTAAAATCTACACATATATATATATATATATATATATATATATATATATATATATATATAGGGGAAGGTTCAAATGAAAACCACTAGTTATTGTGAAAATTAGAAAACTAACTAAAACCCACTAAAAAGGAGGGGGGGGGGGGGAGAAGACTTTTAATGAAGGAGGGGTAAAATTGGAACAAAAAATATATAACTTTTCAAACATTTCCCATTTCTCCATACGTTATCATTTTAAAACAAAAATGGCATCATAAGATCACAAATTTTCTTATCTTTCATTCAAGTATTTTCGAGCATATTTTTTATGACATAAAAAAAGATTTATGGTGTCGTCTTGTTTTCAATACTATTATTATAGTAGTGCACATGTGCAATATAACATGTACTACAATGTGCATTACATGCTTAAAATTAGCTTTTTGAGTCTAGTTTAGCTTTTAGGGTTAGTTTTTTTTGGAGGTTTAGGATTAGGATTAGGTTTTTGGGTGTGGGGGGAGTGGGGTTTAGGTTTTTGGGGGGTGGGGGTGGGGGGGGGGGGTTAGGTTTTTTAGGGTTTATGTTTAGGGTTTAGTTTTAGGTTTTCGGGAGGGTGGGGGGGTTTAGGTTTTTGGGGGTGTCGGTGGGGGGTGGGTTAAGTGGTTTAGACTTTCTGTATTAGTGCACATATGCAGTACAACCAAAAAAAAAATTTTTTTTTTGAAAATTTTTTTCCATATATAAAAAGTAGCGATTTTTCTAAAAAAAATTGTAAAAAAAAAAATTTGTATGTTTTTTAGGCTTTTTTAGTTAGTTTTCGAGTTTTCACAATAAAAGTGGTTTTCATTTGAACCATCCCTTATATATATATATATAGAGAGAGAGAGAGAGAGAGATCTGTCGAATTAAGTTTAAATAAAGAACTACAATGAGTACTGTATAAACACATATATCTATTATTTTAGATATATATAGAGAGAGATATAGAGTGAAAAAGGGTGTGAGAATAAAATATAGGGATGTAAGAATAGTAAAAGCGTTATTTGTGTTTATAAATTGTTCACGGTTCAACTATATACTTATTTTAAAGGAAATTATATGTTTTTTTTTATTATTTAAAAGGTAAATTTTCCCGCCCAAAGGGGTCTTACGGGTAGAGGTGGAAAAAAGCCGGTTCCAGTTTGACCCGGTCTGGAATCTACCCTACCTGCCAACTTGAAATCGGTTTGTGACCCAATGCTTTAAAATCGGCTTCAATCCGGTCAAATCAAACATGACCGGTTGTAACTGGTTTCAACCCGGTCAACACTTGGTTCCAAGAAATACTGGTCCTGATTTTTGTTGACCCAAACCGAAACTCTGATTCACGCTTGAGCCAGTTGGAGAAAAAACGCCCGGTTTCTACACCTCTATGTGTGGCATGCTTGAAATTTTTTATGTACAATGTACAGATTTGAATTCTGGGTGACACCCTAGGTTTTCTTTTACGGTAACACCCATGAAAAAAAATGTTACCGTTGACACCTAAACAAACTAATTTTGATTTTTGATTTCACAAATTTCAACTTATCAAAAAATAAATATACAAATAAAACCTAAGATCACATCAGTCTTAGAGCATTCACATCCAATCCACTAAAAATATACATACATTCCACTAAAAAACAACTCCTATATCAATATATTTCCACTAAAAACAAATACTTTTTCTCTCTCCTTTTCAATATATATTACATTTTCTCTCTCCTCCACTCACAACCACTTTCAATATATATTAAAAAAGTATAGGGGGTGAACAGTGTCCCCCCAAATATACAGATGAACAGTAACATTTTCTCTCTCCTCCACTCACAACCACTTTTTATACTTCTTATATTTTAAAAACCCCCCACACAGATTTTGATGGTTTGGATGAGAATGCTCTTAGTGAATTACCCGCTACCCTAAGACTATGGGGTGTGGGGTGTGGGGCGTGGTTGGGGCGGCGAAATGCATTTAACACTGGCTAGACCACACCCGGCTAGCGTTGGCCATGGCGTTGCCCCGTTGGCGTGGGGGATTGAGCCTGGCGGGTGGCTGAGGTGACATGGCTGGCTTTGATTGGCTAGTATTTGATGACCGTTGGGCTAGCCGTTGGCCAATGCCGCCTAGCCACGCCCCTTCCACACCCCACTTTTTTGGGTGTGGACTGGTAGAGCCCACACCTGTCACATGTCAAGCAATGCCTCCAACCCAAGCTCCTCCATACCCCATAGTCTAACCCCAAAAAAAGGTGATAGTTTTCATCTCTAAAGAATATAGTGTGATGATAAGATATCTTTCCTCTGTTCATGAGGTAAAGTGTTCAAATCCAGCAAAATAGATGTATGTAATTTCTTAGAAGTAGCTTGATTTGTCCTTAAAAAAACGTGATGATTCCCACTAACTTCCGCGCAATGGTTTGCAACTCCTTTTTATTAATGTAGGTTTAGATATAGGTCAATTTCCACTCATGATCCTTATATGTCATTTTCATCTTTATTTATGTTTTCTCTACATCACCTTCTTCACGATCCATAACAAAACCTTATACAAACGAGTCAGTTCGGTCTACAAGAGATTATGATAAAATCATTATATCATTACTCTCTAACTGGGAAAATCAAGAAAATAGGCATGTTAACCAAGGGTTTTAACAAAATAGGATTGAATTTGTAGAGTTGTAAAATAAGCAAACCAATAAGAGAAGGATAAATAAGCAGAGCCGGCACCAAATGGCAAAATAACCCACACTCCGACTTTTCAGCATCTTTTTAGTTGCCAATATAGACAGAAAAGGTTACATTTGGGTCCACATCTCACCCAAATAACCAATCAAAAAATTACAAGTGTTAGTGTCAGCTCTATTTTAGCCGGCGGGCTAAAGGAGCTACCACTATTTTTGTCGTTGAAAAAAAGGAGGTCCACCAATCAAAAAATTACAAATGTAAAAATTCCGGCACTATTTTAGCCGGCAGGCTAAAGGAGCAGACAATATTTTAGCCAACACAAAAAAAATCTCTCTTTTCCAGTGCCGGCACTTTACACTTGTAATTTATTTATTGGTTATTGGGTGAAATGTGGATCCAAGTGTACCTTTTTATGTTTTATGTGCCAACTAAAAATGGTGTTGGAATGTCGGAGTGTGGGCTATTTTGATGCCGGCTCTGCTTATTTGTCCTTCTCTTATTGGTTTGTTTATTCAGTTATTCTACAAGTCAACAAATTCAATGCGTGTTTTACTAAAACTCTTAGTCAATATACGGATTCTCATCATTTTCCCTTCGTAAATATGTGCTTCGCGTTGGTGAATTTTTAATATGAATATCGGTTTGCCCTCTTTAAAAGAACATAGTTATATGTGCATGACATTGATGTTATAATGCAAGAACTATGTTCTTGTACTAAACCTTGTAGTCAAGATACCTATTTTCATGATTTTCCCTTCGTAAATATGTGCTTCTCATTGGTGAAATTTTAATACGAATATCGAACTGTGTTCTTTTAAAGAAGGCAAACCGATATTCATTTTTTCTAACACCTAGTATGTATTTAGATTTTGGTTAATAAGCTTTCAAAAATTATCATGATGTGATTTAAGACAGGGTAAATAAATTAGGGAATAGGGATAATAAGGTAAACGATATGTCCACGAAACATGAGGAAACAAATTTGAAAACTAATGTGCACAAAATGCAACATATAAATTACATCAATTGTAGCATAAAACTAACCCTTTTAGTACTAATGTTGGAAAAATTGTGCTTTTGTCTTCCTTTTGTATTTTCAGGATTAAATGAGCTCAAATAAACAAAAGAAGCAAAAAGGCAGCTAAATCTAACATAAATACAAGAAAAGGAGCAAACGTGGCATGCCCAGCCTCCCGACAGCATCTTCCCAAACAAAACAAGGAAACATAGGGCTGAACACGCACGGGGGCGTGCCCAAGTGTCAGCAGAAATGACAAAGTTGTAGAAGCTTCTATTGCCCACCACGGGGTCGTGCTCAGCGGACACGGGGCCGTAGTCAACTATAAGATTCGCGGAATCCAGACAAATCTTGATAGTACATATATGCTTCTGCACACGTGGTCGTGCTCAGCGGACACGGGGGCGTGTTCAACTAATGCAGACAAACTGCATTTAATGAAGAAAGAGAGGAGGATGGACACGGGGCCGTGCCCGAGCTTCTGTTCAGCCTATAAATAGAAGTGCTTGGAGCTCTTGCAACTCATCCCTTGGCACACCACCTCTCTCACACTTCAACCACCACCCACCACCATCACAACACCATCATCCACCACCATCATCCATTGTCCATCATAGAGTGTGTGAGTCGTCTCGGGATCCAAGATTGATCGTAAGAGTTCTTGACAATCAAAGGTCATGTTTGCCTAAGTCTCTTACATCACTTGGTGAAGACAAGTGTTTAGTATAATACTATTTATTTTTAATCTTTTGCACTTTTTAATTGGTTATGTATTAATGACTTTAATAACTAGTTTCTTATGTTGAAGGTGATTCTTCCTTATCGTTTGTCCGTGGTGTCTTGTCATTATTTTACTGTCTATATAAAATAAAAGATTTTCACCATTCATATCTCCACGGTTTATATGGAGGTATGTTGGCTACCTTGTCGGGGGTTAAGAGAACGGTTTGGTAAGAGTCTTGCCATTGTTCAGTGTATAGATCCTGCAAAGGACCTGGGTCAACTTTAGTAGGACCTCCTTCAATACCCAACGGTATTGGATGGCGGGGGTCCAAACTCTTTGACCCCCTCATAAGTTAAACTACTATTAAAACTTTAACCCGGCTACTTAGGACTGTATCCTTGCTGACTCAGACAACTTAGCCGAGGGTAACGTCGCCTTCAAAAGAGGAGCCTACCACATTATGCATTAATAACTTAATTAATTATCTTTCAATAATCCGACCCTTTAGGATTGTATCCTTGCTGACTCAAACTACTGGGTTGAGGATAACATCACCTTCAAAAGAGGGGCCTACTACAATAACATCACCTTCAAAAAGGGTAAAAAGTGCTTAAAATATACACCTAAAATATATTACACTACACGCACATCAAAGACTTGTTTCCCCTGATCGGGGAAATGAAGGATGAAGGGCCACCAAAATTTATACAAGGGTATGTAAAACAAAAAAATCAATTGACAAATACTGTGTAAAGAAGTTACTTTGAAGTGGTAAGAAGATTGTGAAGGATATGATGTTGGTTAAAAGGGGCTGCAGCACAGTTTGTTGCGCATTTATCTTCTGTCTCGATGTAGTTTTCATTTGGAGTCTATATATATATATATGGAGAAGATCATGAGAAAACTACATATAAATGAGAAAACTAGAAAATTAACTAAAAAACTAAAAAAAAAAGCTAAAAAACATACCAATTTTTTTTACAATTTTTAATAAAAAATCGCTAGTTTTTATGCCTAGAAAAAAATTAAAATTTTTTCTTTTTGTTGTACTGCACATGTGAAATATATGTGATTATATGTGTACTACACATGTGCACTATATCCGTAATAGTGCACATGTGCAATACAACCAAAAAGTTTTTTTTTTTAATTTTTTTTTTTGAAAATTTTTTTCCATGCATAAAAAGCTGCGATTTTTTTATAAAATTAAAAAAAAAAGTTTTGGCATTTTTTTTTGGCTTTTTTAGTTAGTTTTTTGGTTTTCTCATTTAAACTAGTTTTCTCATGATCCATCCCCTATATATATATATATATATATATATATATATATATATATAGTGGAGAGTTCAAATGAAAAGAAATTTTTTGTAAGAAGAAAAAAGAACAAATTTCAACCGATAAGAATGCTTTATTTTACTTCATTTAATATAAGTATTTAATGTTACTACAAGGGTACATTGGTAAATGTATATAGGTCATTAATTTATAGTCTTCCTCTTTAATAGCTAATACATTAAATTTTTTGTAACTTATCTTCAAAATATATATTTTTTCAAAAAAATAAAATAACATAATTTAAAGTGTAGGATAAATTAGAAGTTGTGTAGGATAGATTACGAGTTGTGTAAGATAAATATCAACGTGTAGAATGAATTTCGAAATATGTAGGACAACTTTTTGATGTGTGTAGCCAAAAATAGTTAGTGTGGAGGATAATAATCTTTATGACTAATTAATTAGTAAAAAATGATAATAAATGAGATAAGTGAAAAACTATTTAATGTTTTACAAAATTACCCTTTGTTCTTTTTCTTCTCAATTAAATTTTCTTCTCAAATGAAACTTCCCATATATATATATATATATATATATATATATATATAGGGGGCTGCTAGAATGAGAATCACCCCGAGTTGTAAGAACCGCGAGAACTACACCCCACAGAGCGCCGTTCGCCATGATTTTTTTTTACAAGTAGATGTGTGTATTATAAACACAGCCGTAAAAAATCATGGCGAATGGCGCTCCGTGGGGTGTAGTTTTTTACACCACAAGTTTGGTGTTTTTTAATTTTTTTTCTTTTTTCTTTTTTTTTCACCAAACTTGTGGTGTAAAAAACTACACCCACGGAGCGCCGTTCGCCATTATTTTTTACGGCTGTGTTTATAATATACACATCTACTTGTAAAAAAAATCATGGCGAACGGCGCTCCGTGGGGTGTAGTTCTCGCGGTTCTTACAACTCGAGGTGGTTCTCATTCTAGCGGCTCCATATATATATATATATATATATATATATATATATATATATATATATATATAGTCCAAATTACATATAAAAATCTCAATCCGATTAATCCCTATTAATCCCGATTAATCGCTAGTCGGTACCCCACCGCCCGACTAGCGCCTAGCGATCCCGATTAATCGCTAGTCGGTACCCCACCGCCCGACTAGCGCCTAGCGATTCTTACAACACTGCTCACGAGTGAGCCAAACTATATCATCGGTTCAGAATGTCGTACAGTGTATCATTGAAGATGTTAGGAGTTCACAACCCAAAAAGATATATATGTATTACGTGATTATCTCCCCGCACATGAATTATTGGTAAGTGATTAATTTTCATCCAACCCAACATATGATGATAAGAGTTTTAGGCAACATTTTCGTAGACAAGGTTTTCTAAGAATAGGACACAATTTAGAAAGTAAATATGATTTTTTTCCAACAAAAACCCGATGCGCGTGGTAGCATGGGATTTAGACTTTCCAAAAAGGTAGAGCCGCGATTAGACAATTGACTTATGGCACTAGTTTCGACATAATGGATGACTATTCAAAAAATGTCTGAACAAATGGTAAGGAAAAGTCTTCACTATTTTTGTGTGTGTTAGTGAACTATACGTAAAAAGATATCTGAGAAAACCTACGTTTAATGATATGAACAAATTTTGAAGTTTCGTGAAAATAAACATGGTTTTCCCAGGATGATCGGTACTATAGATTGTATGAAATAGGAGTGGGAAGTTTGTCCAACTGCGTGGCGCGACCGGGCCAACTAGGGATATGAGCATGGTACCGGTATCAAAAAACGGGGAAAACGGGTACCGTTATTTACCGGTAAATCAACCAAAATATTAGTACCGAAAAATGGAGAAAATGGGTACTTGTACCTGGTACCGAATGCTCATTCCTAAGGCCAACACACAAGTGGACATCATAAAAACCGACTATGATGTTTGAAGCAGTTGCATCACAAGATCTTTGGTTTTGGCATGCATTCTTTGGCGTGGCCGCTTCAAATAACGATATAAATATTATCAGTCAATCACCCATTTCAACGACTACATAAACGATGTTAAACCGAAGGCCTCTTTTATGTAAACGACGTGGAGTACAAATACTAGTATTATCTAGCGGATGGAATTTGCCCTTAATATGATGTGTTTGTAAAAGCGTTTACACGAGATATTAGATGAAAATAGAACAAAGTTTAATGTAGCTCAAATGACGGCAAGAGAAGACGTCGAACGAGCTTTTGGTGTTTTGTAGAAAAGATGACGCATTTTGAGCACGATGTGTAGGATTATGGAAAAATATAGAGTTAGAAATATGATGTACGCGTGTATTATTTTACACAACATGATTTGATTTTGGATGACGAAGGATGCACAATTTGCAAATAGTATGAGGAGGATACGCAACCAAATATTGTAGACATTGGTAAAGAAGCGAGACGAGTAAACCAACACGGAATTTTTCACAAATAGACGCGTCACAACCTTCGAGCGGATTTAGTTGAACATGTTTGTAATCTTCCACGATACAATGACGATGACGAGGAAGATGATTAAACTATGTAATTCTGTTTTTTTATGTATCTTTTTAGTAGAATTGTTATCGTCTTTATTGGTTTAATTAACATAAATGTCTTTCTATATTTAATTGTTTTGTTTTTTTAAAGAATTACAATAAAAAAAATACAAAAAGCCCCCATTGTCCTTGCCCACCAACACATGGTTTTGAGGTTTTGGAGGGCACAACCCCTCTGCCTACGTGACAAACATGTGGCGGGATTTGCCTTCTTGCTCTTACCCACCACACCGAGTAGCCTTAGACGTGTTAAAAGAAGGCTTTAAATCTTGCAAGATAGAGTTTTTTGGGTTCATTGGCCAAACTTAAGGTTTAGACCCAAATGGTGACATTAATCCACTTTCATGTGCTATTGTTGAAGTAGAATACTTGAATTCATGAATTTTGTTCATTCAATGTGTTGCGGATGCTTTGCACTTCAGCACCAACTCAAATTTAACATTTATTTTTGACAAGCAAAAGATTAATAATCATCACAACTTTTTAACAACAGTTTCATATTTATGTGTATCTAATGCCATATACATGATACTTGCAATTGCCAAAACATTGTCTTGTGCTAAGCATAAGTATTGCCTTATACACGTCCATCGCCTGAGACACGTCCATTGGAAGTATACAAGTGGTGGGTGGGGTTCTAGAGTGAATACTAGTGTATTTGCGAACTGAGTGAACAAATCCTGGCCATTGATTTACACACGTGTATGGCTAGGATTTCATCATCAAATCCTGGCCATTGATTTACACACGTGTATGGCCAGGATTAGTTCACTCAGTTCGTAAAATACATTGGTGATCACTCTTAAACCTAATCAGTGGTATACACACCCCCCATGATATCATTTCACATGTAAAAACCCATTTGTTGTTTAAGTTGTAATTATTATGATGCCGCAAATGTAATGTTGGATACTAGGCCATCACGCCGGCCACTCACGCCACAACGGATGAGATGATCTGCCTATTTTTTCACACGTTTAAGCCTTCACCTTTTTTTTTTCACACGTAAGATGAGGAGGTGGGATGTGGCCGACACATGAGGCTTAAGCGTGAGACAACACGCGGCAATAACCAAAACATACATTTAAAAACAAATCAACAATTACCAATCACCTCAATTGATTTTTCGAAATAACTTCTACCAATGCAATGTTGTGTAATTTTATTACAAACATTCCGATATAAATATGATTGAAAATCGGTTTGGTTTGAATATAAAGTATTTTTCATCTCGTAAGTGGCTTTGATGCGTATATCGGTAACGTTGGTGTAACATATGTACGCACTTCAACTACCCAACGCGATGAGGACTAGATATATATGTGTATGTATTTTGTGTTTGCGTTATTATAAATTTGAAAACGACGATTTCATCTAGCCAAAGACAAATTGTACTTCAAGTGAGTACAATAAAACGATTCTTTTCATATTTGTTATTTAAGCGGCATAAGAAAGAATAGTCAACTCATCGTTTATTCAAATTACATTTGTGTATTTTTTTTAATTACAAATTGTTAAAGGCCTTGGTTATCCACACATCCCATTTTATTTGCACATCTCTTGAACCATATAGGAACCGTATAGGGCAATACGGTTCTTTTGGGTCCAAGCGTATTGAGCAATACACTTCATATATGTGTATTGAAGTATAAACTTTTCAGAAGATGATCAGCTAATGATTAGGGGACCAGGAGAATCATATAGGGTTATACGCTCCCTCAAGGGATTTTGTTTTTCAAATGACCAGGGGAATCATACAGGGCCATACGTTCCCTGGAGGAATTTCATATAGGGCCATACGCTCCCTGAAGGATTTTATTTTTCAAAAGACCAGGGGAATCATATAGGGCCATACGTTCCCTAGAGGATTTTTTTTTTTTTTTTTTTTTGCAAGAGCAGCATATTCTTATTAGTATCTTTTTGAACTTAATTTTTTTAATTAATTAAGTTGTTTTTTTTTTGTTATAAAATGATGTTGGTTGTTTTATTAAAAATTTGTAATAGACGTAGTGATATTAAGCAATCCAAACAAACTAAACATATCCAAATTAAACAAAAAGTAAATTACACTTTGTGTCCTTTATGATTACTAGAATTATGAAACGTGCCTTTTAAATGATTTAATTTCGTCCAAAATCTTGGTTTTTCTAACAGGTTATATCCTTTAAATCAAACCCAGGTAAATAACTCAGTTAACTTTAACTTAATGAATGATAATATAGGTATTTTACAAACCATTGGATATTAGACCCCAATCTTTTCATCCATCATCTTCCCCAAATCAAATTAGGGATTTGAACATCATAAAAAAAGTTGGTATCTCTTTCTTTCTATCTCTCTATTATACGATTTAAACAAGTGTGTTGTATTTTTAACAAAAAACAAATAAATAAAAAAAATTTAAGTGGTAGTCGACCCCACCTACCCTTTGTGTTAGGGTGTGTTATGACTGCACGGTGTGGTGAGGCATGAAGCGTCACGTGGCAGCTACATCAGCAGGGGTTTGGTAAAAAAACATGGACGGAAGGGGCTTGAAAGGGAGCGTTTAAAAAAAATAAACAAATAAAATCCATCCAATCAATCAAAACAAACCCAAACATCAAACACCAATCGCATGCCTCCACGTCACCACTCCCCTCCACGCCAGTGGAACTCTCCATGCCCTCTTTCCACGCCACCACAACGCCATGGTATGGGGCGGTGTGCCGGCGTGGTGGAAGGCTCCATGCCATTCCAAGCACAACCACATCGTCTGGTCTAAAGAGGCACCCCCTTTAGCGCCCACGATACAATGCTTGTTAATGGATGAGGTGGTATGGGCTACCATCCCACAACATATAGCCTTAGTAACAAAGAATGGTGAGCCTATGACATTATAGGCTAGTGTCATCTTATGGGTGGGATAAGGCTTAGGGACCATTAAGTTATGAGTTTGATTTTTATAAGAGGGTTTTCCCATTTTTATTGTGTTTGCTCCTGAATTGGTATATAGGTATTATTGTCTATTAGAGATAGATATGATCGGATGGTTTCGCTGATTGTACTATAATACTCCAATGACCAGTCAGTGATCCAAATTTATCGTTAAAAAAACAAACAATAGTGATACAAACATTTATATTTTACGTATTTTTTGCCCTCATCAATATAGGAGGATAGATTTTTCTTTTTTCTTTTTGAATTGTTTAAAGTTTACTAATTTTCGTTTCCAGTGCGGTAATAAACCTAATAAATATTAATTAAATAAGAAAAATTCAAAATTTAAATTTAAATTTAAATTTTACTTAGGGTAAACAAAGAGGGTGAGGGGAGGAGCTTGGAGAGCTCGGGGCTAAAGAGGAACACCGCCCCTCTCCTTTGGGGCTGATGAACAACTTCACGATTTGGGGGTAGTCCCCGAACTCATTGGCAATTCAAACCGTTTGATGCTTAATTGGAAAATGTCTTTTAAATTTTCTGATCAGTTGTAAACAAGCCAATCAGTTCGGTTTGTTTGTAAAACGAACCAAGCATGAACAAAGGTCCTGTTACATTGATTCGGCTCGAATTATTTTTTTAATTTATCGTATATATATAATTAGAAACGGGATCAGGAGAAAACGCTCAAAAGTGTGAGAACGGTGAGAACGCATCCTGGCCCAACACGTGTCACGCGGCATAGAGAAGGGCGGAGGGGGGTTTTTGTCCTTTCATCTTCTGCTTTTCCAGTTCCGCTTTTCCCAATATTGTTTTAATTTTTGGGGTTTAAGATTTTTGGCGTTAACCAAATTCAATAATTAATGGCGTTTAATAGTTTCATTGTATTAACATTTTGGCGTTTATGGCGTTTATTCAAATCGTATGCCATTGGAACCCAGGGGGTCAAGAAATCTATCTGAATGACGTTTTTCAAGGCGTTTTAAACAAGATGGCCCATTGTTCTATTATTTTTTATATACATTTTTGGCGTTTGTAGTATCTTGGCGTTTTACAATTGTTAGATTATATTTCAACCACAGGAAAAAAAATACAAGCGAAGAAAATAACTTAAAAATCCTAATCGGATCTCTCTTCACAATCTTCACTGTCATCAGTCTCTCTCTTCTTTAATAGTACAAGAACTGTCACCAAATATATGGCGTTTTATGTAAAACTTAACAAACCGATCGGTTTGATTATTTTGTCTGCTCGTCTGTTGAAGTGGTTTTTATTGTGGATGTTTGGGGACATAGATCCATGACATGTGGGTGGGTTTTCCCTTTTTCTTCATCTTGATCTTCATCTTTATAATCATCCCACTCTTCAGTGTCATTGATCTCTTCTCCTCATCCAAGCCTTCCTCAAGAACAAAAAATACAAAATGTCATATGACTGGCATCAGTATCTTTTTTTTGATTTTTTGTCCATCTCATGCAGCAAAATCTTACTGAGTTACCCCCCTCTGCTAACAATTCATTCAATGAAACTTCACGAAGAACAATACTGAATATCCAAAAAAGCATATTAGCCATCTTTGATTTTTTTTTGGTGTTTTACAGTGAGTGGTATTTAGTAGTATTGACGTTTGTTTTTTTGGTTTGATCAAATGGAAGTTGCTGAGACGTATCATTTTATAGGATGTCTTTTTGGCGCCTAAGTTAGGCGGTGCATTATTATAATAATGTATTTGTCTTTTCAGTTACTGTTTGTAATTATTGTTTTTTATAAGCTTTATCTCTGAAGTCTGTAACACGTCCCATCTTTCAAGTTTAGCGTTTTAGATTCTAATATAATAAATTTTCCCTATCTTCAGTATTACTGATTTGTAGTTACAGTTTCTAGTTACAGTTTCTAGTTACATTTTCAAGTTTGTTTTTTATTTATTTTATTTTTATTTTTTTGGTTTTTTATAATACTTGTCCAAAGTAATTTTATTATGGTTTGGTAATTTTTGTGGCGTTTTATGGCATGTTGGCGTTTTGACAAGCATTTGGCTTTTTGGCGTTTTTGTTAGATATGGCGTTGTTATTATATAACAATCAACTGAAAAAGAAAATTAAACAAAATAAATATTGATCTTCTAAATCTTCACTGTCACCAGTCTCTTTCTTCTTTTGAAGCATCTTCACTAGCTGTTTCGACTTTCGTATGATTTTTTTTTATTTTTGTTTTTTGAAGTAGTTTTTTTGTCGCCGTGTGGAAGCACAAAGTCTGAAATCAGCCTCTTTTTCTATAATATTTGTCCATCTGATGCAGCAAAATGTTATTGAGTTTACACCCTTTCAGCCAAAATGTTATCTTTTTTGGATTTTTACCGAGAAAAAGAACGCCACTAAATAAACCATCTTAAAAGTGTAAATTTGATCATGCTAAGATCAATAAAGTGTTGTTGTGTGGTGATAGACAACATTGTTAATCCTCTGTTAAGAAAGATAACTGACAATGTTGTCCACCCCATACAGCTAAACTTTATTGACAACAAACCTCAGTAATGTTTTTGTATGTTTTGGTGTTATAAATTGGATGAAAGTTGAGGATAAGTCAATAAGATTTTACTCAATGAAATGGACAACATCTTTACTTAATGATTTTATCCATTACATTGAGCGAAAGCTTACAGACAACCAAACTGAATTTCTAATAAACGTTTTGGGTTAGAAGATATTTGATATTTGGGTTTTCTGGCGTTTATCAGACGAATGGTATATATTAAATATGGCGTTTGGGGTTTTGTGTGTGTTTTTAATTGAAGGTCTGAGTTGTTGTATATATAGGATTTTTTTGGCGGTTTTTTAAGCGGAATTTTATTATAATTAAGTTTGGCGTTTTATATCTAATGGCGTTTTTAATTAGAATGGTGTGTGAATTTTGTTTAGCATTTTATTTTCATGAGACTACGTTTTGTTTGGAGTTATTGATGTGCACAAAATGCAACATATAAATTACATGAATTGTGGCATAAAACTAACCCTTTTTTAGTACTAATGTTGGAAAAAGTGTGTTTTTGTCTTCCTTTTGTATTTTCAGGATTAAATGAGCTCAAATGAACAAAAGAAGCAAAAAGGCAGCTAAATCTAACATAAATACAAGAAAAGGGACAAACGTGGCATGCCCGACCCCCCCCCCCGACAGCATCTTCCCAAACAAAACAAGAGAACAGAAGGCTGAACACGCCCCGTGCTCAATGAGCACGGGGACGTGCCCAAGTGTCAGCAGAAAAGACAAAGTTGTAAAAGCTTCTATCACCCACCACGGGGTCGTGCTCAGCGTACACGGGGCCGTGGTCAACTCTAAGATTCACAGAATCTATGGAAATCTTGATAGTACATATACGCTTCTGCACACGGGGTCGTGCTCAGCGGGCACGGGGGCGTGGTCAACTAATGCAGACAAACTGCAATTAATGAAGAAAGATAAGGAGGATGGATACGGGGCCGTGCCCATTGGACACGGGGCCGTGCCCGAGCTGTTGTTCAGGCTATAAATAGGGGTGCTTGGCTTATTTGCAAACCATCCCTTGGCACACCACCTCTCTCACACTTCACTCACCACCCACCACCATCACAACACCATCATCATCATCCACCACCATCATCCATCATAGAGTGTGTGAGTCGCCTCGGGATCCAAGATTGATCGTAAGAGTTCTTGACAATCAAAGGCCATGTTTGCCTAAGTCTCTTACATCACTTGGTGAAGGCAGTGTTTAGTGTAATACTTTTTATTTTTAATCTTGTTGTACTTTTTATTCGGTTATGTATTAATGACTTTAATAACTAGTTTCTTATGTTGAAGGTGATTCTTCCTTATCGTTTGTCCGTGGTGTCTTGGCATTATTTTACTGTCTATATAAAATAAAAGATTTTCACCATTCATATCTCCACGGTCTATATGGAGATATGTTGGCTACCTGGTCGGGGGTTAAGGGAACGGTTTGGTAAGAGTCTTGCCATTGTTCAGTGTATAGATCCTGCAAAGGACCTGTGTCAAATTTAGTAGGACCTCCTTCAATACACACCGTTATTGGATGGCGGGGGTCCAAACTCTTTGATCCCCTCATAAGTAAGCTACTATTAAAAATTTAACCCTGCTACTTAGGACTGTATCCCTGCTGACTCAGACTACTTAGCCGAGGGTAACGTCACCTTCAAAAGAGGGGCCTACCACATTATGCATTAATAACTTAATTAATTATCTTTCAATAATCCTACCCTTTAGGATTGTATCATTGCTGACTCAAACTACTGGGTTGAGGGTAACGTCACCTTCAAAAGAGGGGCCTACTACAATAACTAAGATAATCTCTTAAAAAGTGTAAAAGTGCGGAAATAATCAAAGGTTACACTACACACGAGTCGGATCCAAGTGATTCATCTTGTCTATCTGTTTTTACTTTTATTTTATTTTTCAGCATTTTAGTTAGTTTTATTTTTCTAGTTTAAAAACCTTTTTCTAACTTTTGATTTGATTAGACGTTGAGGATAAACCAGTACTAAAAGCTCTTGTGTCCTTGGACGACCTCGGTATCTTACCAACACTATATTACGTCCACGATGGGTGCACTTGTCCATATGTGTGTTTAGTGTTAGTAAATATCGTGTTTTATAAATTTAAAACTTGGCTAATAAGTGTAAAAGGGCTTAAAATATACATTAAAAATCTATTACACTACACGCACATCAAGTTTTTTGGCGCCGTTGTCGGGGACACAAGGATTTTAAGAAAGCTTAAAATCGACGGCCTAATCAGTTTTTCAAAACTTTTCAAAACGTGCGCACATTTTTCTGCATTTTAGTTTAGTTTGCATTTACAGTAGCCTGAACACGGGCCGTGTTCACTGAACACGGGCCCGTGCTGCATATTTTTCATAAAACACCCAGATACAGAGTCTGAACACGGGGTCGTGCTCACTGAACACGCCCCCGTGCTGCATAAAACCAGTAACTTTTAATTCAAACGCCCAGATACAGACCCTGAACACGGGTCGTGTCCATTGAACACGGGGTCGTGTCCAGCCTCTGTTTCTGTTTTTATTTTTGTTTTCTAGTCTCGAGACTGTTGTGGTCTGTTGAGTGATTCTTATGGATCAATACTCAGGAGGCTACAACTACACCGATGAGGAGGATGATTATAGGGAAGATTATTGCACTAATTGTGGTAACCCGCACTCGGTACAATATTGTAACTTATTTCAACCATCCACTTCATACACCTACTATGAGGAGCCCAGGTACGAGCCATCAACTTCATATACATCCTATGAAGACCAAAGGTATGAACCTTTTCCCTCATACTCATATTTTGATGAACCAAGATATGAGCCACCACCTTCATATGCTTATTATGAGGAACCATGGCGTGAACAACCCACCTCATATGAGTATTATGAAGAACAAAATTACGACCATTATCCATCATATACTTACAATGAAGAACAATGGTATGAACCATCTACTTCATATGAGTATTATGAGGAACCAAGGATCGAACATCCGGATTCAATCTTTGAAAATCTCGATCCTTACTCTATTACCGAAGTGACCGATAGGATATTAGAACACCTTAAGACTATCGAACGATACATAAAAGAATCTCCCGCAAGGGAAGAGGAGTCCCGCGCAAGAGAAGAACTAACTTGTAATAAAGAAGAGATAGTTGAAGAGGTAAAAATGGAAGAACAAATAAGTGAAAAACCGACACATGAGTTAAACAACGAAAAAGGTGAGTCCGTCAACGTGAAAATCCAAGAAGAGTCTAATTTTGAAGAAATTAATCTCATGTCACCTTCTTTTGAAAATCATTGTTTAGTACCCACTCATGCTAAGTTTTTAAAAGAGTTAAACACTAACACTAAAATTGACGAAACGGTAAGTATTAAGTTAACTAATGATCAAACTTCGCTAATAAAAGAAGATCCAGTTGAAATCAACACTACACCGGTTCCATGTTTTTTTCAAAATTCCTTTATTAGTAACGTCACGATTGATAAAGATCTTTGTGTTAACATAATGCCTAATTACATTTTCGAAAGTGATTTTTCTCCATTTCAAATACCCATTTTTCTATCCAATCGGAAAGTAATAAAATCAACCGGTGTAGTTGAGAATTTTTCGGTGCAAACAAATCAAATGGTAATCCCAACCGACTTTGTCATCCTCGATGACGCTCTTCTAATGTTGGGACGACCTTTTGTAAAAACCCACGAAGCTTTGAAAAACCGGAAGTACAACAATCTACCTATTCAATTAGGGGCATTCAAAAGGAGCATAGATTTTGAGCATTCAATGAAATATCCTTTTGGCAATAATGACCCCATAATTGAAGATGAAGATGAACCACCCGATACAAGTGAAAAGATTGACCACTTTGTTGAAGAAGAGGTCGCTGTCACACCCCAACCGATGGCGGAATCATCGGGGCGCGGCACTGAGCGTAAGTCGATCTTCGAGAAACATGATGCACCTTGTAGTTGATCAAATAAATCGTCGATTCGGGGCAAGGGGTATCAGTTTTTAATGGTTAGCTTATTCAATTCCCGATAGTCGATGCACATCCGGAACGATCCGTCCTTCTTTTTGATGAAAAGGACTGGCGCACCCCAAGGAGAGGTGCTTGGGCGAATAAAGCCTTTTTCGAGTAATTC
The DNA here is from genome assembly GCF_002127325.2 of Helianthus annuus. Lineage (NCBI taxonomy): Eukaryota > Viridiplantae > Streptophyta > Magnoliopsida > Asterales > Asteraceae > Helianthus > Helianthus annuus. The sequence continues at coordinate 119,604,478 of NC_035435.2, forward strand.
CTGGAGTTGGTTCGAGAGTTCCCTCATTTCGGATGGTGCGAGTCGGTAAGGGGCTTTGGCAACAGGGTTAGCTCCAGGAATGAGATCGATACGAAAGTCGATATCACGACTTGGCGGTAGTCCGAGGAGATCATCAGGGAACACCTGAGGAAATTCACGAACCACTGGAACGTCTTTGACTTCAACTTTCTTTTTCTTTTCCTTTTCCGCTACTACAATGTTGGCCAAGAAGGCTCGGTATTCCTTGCGGAGATACTTGTTAGCTTGAACACACGACATGAGCTAAAGACCTTTCGATGTTGTTTCACCGTACACACATAGTAGATCACCATTTGCAAGCGAGAACCGAATCATCTTTTCAAAGCACACGCTTTCAGCATGGTTTTCGCGAAGAAAGTCCATGCCTACTATGACATTAAAGCTTCCGAGTTGAATCGGAATAAGGTCGATTGGAAAGATGTGATTGTTGAGCTCGAGAGTACAATCACGGAGTACAAAATTAACGGCAACAGTTCTTCCCGTAGCGACTTCGACTTCGAATGACGAGGACAGATAAGAGTGCTTACCACTAAGGAGCTTCTCGAATTCAAACAACACAAAGCAGTTATCGGCTCCAGTATCAAACAAACATGATGCATAAATATCATTCACAAGGAACGTACCATTAACCACGTTGTTATCCGCCTGAGCCTGACGGGCATTGATGTTGAAGGTTCAGGAATGGGCTGCTTGCTGCTGTTGCTGAGGCTACTGTTGTTGTTGTTGCTGGGGCTCTTGCTTAACCACCCTATTCGGGCACCTGTTTGCAAAGTGGTTCGGGTCACCACACGCGAAGCAGACTCGAGCATTGGCTGCTGGTGCTTGAGCTGCTTGTTGGCCTTGAGGGGCAGGGAGTAGAGCTTGGTTGACAGTGGCTTGAACTGGGGCTTGACGGGGACCATAGCGACAGTTCGCAGTGAAATGACCGTAAAGGTTGCAGTGGGCGCAAAAACGACAGGCTAGACCCACTGGGTGATGATATGAGCACGTTGGGCAGAGTGGGTGAGGGCCTCTGTATGCACGCTTCGCTGGCGGTGCATTGATCACCGGAGCTGAGCGGTGTTGTTGCTGCTGTTGAGCTGGTACAGCTTGTAGAGGAGCAGCAGCGGTTGTCACAGCACAGTTCTTGTTGCTAGAGTTGTTGTTGTTGTGCTTCTTCTTTCTTCTCGATGACTTGGAGGATTGAGCAGATGAGTCGGTGGGTGCTGCGGTGGCTTGGTGCAGAGACTTGGTTTGCTTATCCCAAAAACCAGACTTTACTCGCTTGTCATTGATCTCAGCGGCGAGTAGGTAGGTTTCTTCAATCGTTGTTGGCTTGGCGGCGTGAACAAAGTCGGCTACACAGTCATGCAGGGCTCGAATGTACTTCTTGATGGCTTGATCTGAGGTCTTGACTTGGTCAGGACAAATGATGCTAAGCTGCTTGAAGCGAGCAGTGAGAGCAGCGTTGTCTCCATCCTTCTGCTTGATTACCCAGAACTTGTCCTCCAGCTTTTGGCGTTCATGAGGAGGGCAGAATTTGTCAATCATAATTGCCTTCAACTCCTCCCGTGTTAGCTCGTAAGCTGCATCATTTCCGCGCTTGTTTCGTTCAGCCGTCCACCAGTCTAGAGCACGGGACTGGAAGACGCCTGTAGCGTTGAGAGTGCGGAGATGTTTAGGACATCCGCTCTAGCGCAGAGTGACTTCGACTGAGTCGAACCAGTGAAACATGGCTGTAGGACCATCTTCGACAGTGAACTCTTTTGGTCCGCATGCTTTGAACTGCTTGAAGCTGAAAGCAGCCTTGCTTGAATCCTTAGGGTTTTCAGCTCGGGATTCTTCAGACGTTTTGCTGGCATTTTCATACACCTCACTCACGGCTTTCGCCACTTGCTTGGAGATGATAGCAGCGAGGCGTCGGTCTCTCTTTTCTTGGCGAGTCAGACAGTGTCGGGATCCAGATGACGACGTGGTCTGCATTAGACATCGTCACGAGACTCAACACGACGAAATCGAATCTCACCTCACACGTCTACTACTATCTAATGCTTAGAATCACGTCGAATTACGTCACATATAAGCACAGAATCACATATACACCTAATCATGGAGCACAGAAGCACATAGAGCACATAGGTCACAAAAGCACACAAGCACGTAGAGTACAAAAACACAGAAGCACATATACTCATACACATTAATCATAGAAGCAGTCGGAAAACAGAAACCTATTCTTCAAAGCTCGCGTGTCGTTCGGATAGCATATCGAATAGCATCATATAGCCTAACTTAGTCGTATAGCATAACATAGTGTGATATCGTCTAGATTTGCGACAACTGGATGTCGAATTGAGATAGAACAGCAAATGCGAGTCGTGTGTGTTGATCGAAATGACAGCAAAATCGAATAATGTCCAAAATATAAACACGTAAACAGATAAAGCACACAGAAACACATAAAATCAACGAGTCATCAGAGTACGCGGCTGCGGTTCTCAGAATCGAAACACATAAAAATCGAGAGGTAGATTGTCTGCGGCTACTAGACATCGACTACCCAAAGCGATTCGACTATTTGCAACGGACTTGTTGTCACTTTCAACGTTCGGGCTTGTGTCCTTGCCTCGATTCTTGGGCATTGAACACGTATTCCCTAGGTCATACTTTGTGAGTTCAGGTCGTTGGAGTCCATCGAGGCCTTGGTGAGATGATATAATGTCCGGAATAAATTGCCGAGGTTAGGGTTTCACCCCTGGCTTAGCAATTTCTTCCTTGTTTTAGTAAAAATTGAGGAAGTTGAGCAGCTAATTCGGTCGATAGTTTGCGGTTTTCACACCTATTCTCGATGAATAATCTCCTCCCATTTGTGAATAAATTACAGACGGAACAAATAATTTAGTCGAGAGTTTGAGGCTTTCTGTCACACCCCGATTTCCACGTGTCACCGGTGGGCCCGGTGGGGGAGTATCGTGACGTGGTTGGCAACGTAATAGTCAAACAACACAACATAATAATGCACAGCGGAAGCAAATTAAAATATGATACAACCGAATTTATTTATTGTAATCAAAGTCACAATATCCGGATGTTTATCCACAGTAGGATCGAAACAAAATTATATTTATGGTTCAACAGAATTCAGGCATCTTGAGTTTGCGAGACTTCTAATGATGCTTAGGAGAAATCCCAGCCCATTTCGCTTAGTACCTGCATTTAATCTTTTTGGGAAAATACGTCAGTTTACACTGGTAAATACAATCAACTGACTCATTTTGTAAAATGATTGAAAATTGGTTTGGATGCACGTGGCATAAACATTTTTGTTTAACTTAGGAGAATTATTTAATATTATAATCTTGTGAACTAATTACATGTTACTTATGCGTTCAGTAGCCCGAATCTTGTCCGGGTTAAAGATCAATAGACACACCACATCATAGAGTTATACACGGACGGTGTACGCCTACACCCCGTGCTCAGGTCGTGGCCATCTCGTAAGATGATGCCAAGGATATCCGGGACATGGTCATTAACCCCCCAAAGGCTGTAAAGTAAACAAGACTGTTTAAACGAGCCGATCAAATTATTCAACTACCCACTTTAACGGTGGAGATTTGATGCGCGATCAAGCGGTATGCTATATACCGTAACCCAAGCCCGTATAGGGAAAATAAGTTAAAAGTATTTACCTGATGCAAGTATTAATCACAATAAGCAAAATGCACGTAGCTTTTACTGGTTCTCCTAATCTGGAACGAAGGTTTATAATAACCTATTAGAATCTTAACAGGTCTTTAATTAAGCTTAAGCTTTGACCGGCTAGTTTCGAAGATACGGTTCGTACGCACGATTAAGCGAAGACCGGATAGAATGTGATTTAGACCCGACAAGTTCAGGGACTTGTTTAATACGGGTTTATTATTCACATTCTGGATTTTTAGATAAAACTGTTAAGGTTTGACCCGTTTCGGCTAAGTTATGTAAACTTGTCACATAAACCGAACCGAACGCGTAATAAGCGTAACGGGTATCCGTAAGAGCCATATAAAGGTTTCCTAAGTTAATATGCTTCAAATATGTTGTGACATCAGTAGGATGTCTTTCATTATGCCCGTAATGAATTTAAACACAAACTATGCCCCGTAAGGGTATTTTGGTAATTTCACATAAGCCGAAAAGCTCAAAACTGAAGTCTGAGTTTATCCACCTTTGCTTACTGTTAAAATATTATAATTTGCCTCTTATATCAGTAGGTATCAACCCGGGTATGTCCAATATGATTTTAAAACATATCATGCGTTAAAAACGCTAATTAAGGCGATTAAAGCCATTTCCGGGTTTGATACTTAAATCTGATAATTTTATATTTCCAGAAGGCCTAAAATAATTTATTTATCATATGTGATCAGTAGCAAAAGGTTTGGAGTCGTCCAGATATGTAAATCTCATTTTATGGCCCGTAAGGGCAAAACCGACATTCACCGAATTAAGCCTACGACTATGAGTTATGCTCGGCCTAACATTAATTAAAAATCTTTAAAAATCCCAAAATAATATATTACATCAGTGGGTAAAAGTTTTGATACCAAAAAGTATGTTTAACTAGGCTATATGCTAATTACGCCAATTTATTAGCATAAAGCGTTAATTTTGCGACAATGAGCATAACTCTTAATCTACAAGTCAAACTGACGTCAAACTTTGCATACAAGTATATATATCAGTAACTAAGGTTTCTACACTTTTACATTTTCATAATTCACGTTTTAAGGTAATAAGGGCATAACGGTCAACATATGAGCAATTAACGGAAACATGCATATTAATTGGATAACTAATGAACCAAGGTGTATAATTACACAGGGTTGTTCTAACATGTAACCTAGTCCAATTAAAGCTCTGAGGCATTTCTAAAATATGCCTAAACGGGTCAGAACTGAAAGTCGAGTGAAAGTCAAACTATGTGACTTTCGGTTCCGAACCGGGTCTAAACAGGAAATTGTCGGGTTGAACATGTTTGGACATGTTCTTACACTTATTACTAAGTTATAACAATTATCCAACAGGTTGTATATGATCTACAATGTTAATTATGCATAAATGGCATTTTAGACTTCCTGTTGACTTTTTAAGTAAAGGTTTGACCCGACTTTTGACCTGGTTAGAGTGATGATTAGGGGAAACCATTTTGAGGTTTTATTACCCACATAAATACCATCTTATATCTACTTTTGATTCGAGAATTGACTGAGCCATTAATGACTAATCGTGAAGTCAAACCGTAATTATGACGGTTTGACTTTTAGCTAATAACTAAGCTAAAACTTAACTAAGAAGGGTTAAGGAAACTTACAAGGGTCCAATAGATGATTAGGAAGGCCTGGAGAGTGTTCTTGTGCTCCACACTTGATCAGAATGTGTTGAGGAATGGATTGATCAAAGTGTTGCACTTTGAGGGCTTTATATAGTGCACCAAGGCACCACAACATGTTGACAAATGAGTCTAGGACTAACCACAACATTCCCACAGGTGTCCTACATGTTTAGGGGTTGTTTAGGGGCCAAGGGAGATGAGGAAACACTGTTACATTCGGTTTCATGCGCATAAAACAGGTAACAGCCGGTTTTCTGGTCGCTGGCACCTGCTTACGGACCGTAAGCCCTCTCTTGCGGTCCGTAAGCCTGACATCAGGCTTAAAAACTTGTTGATCTTTGGTAAATTGAAGGGGTAACTTGGGGCTTTGAATTTGGGACATGCTTATCAGATTTGGGGCCTCTATAAAGTGCTCAATAGTTACATACACTACCCTTATACTATGCTTGTTTGGATCCATCTTAAAAGTACCAAAAATTAAGGGTTACCGTAGGAATTTCATTGTAGGAATCCACCAATTGATTCGTGAATCATTCATTGCTATAATTCACTGAACTTGAACATGCACAAGGTGTTTTTAATATGATTTGAGTCTTGGGATTCATAATGAGGTCGTTCAGAGGTGCAAAAGTTAACATGACGACACTCTCAAATCCTGTCAATCGTTTTTAATAAATCTGAGTTTATAACGCTTTTCGTCTTGCTTGGCACGTGTCGTTATTTTATTTAACACGAATCTTTGAGGTGTTATATCCTCACCCCCTTAAAATAAATCTCGACCCGAGATTTACTGAAATAAATAAGGGTACTTTTCTTTCATAGTGGATTCAACTTCCCACGTATATTCGGGACCTCTACGGGCATCCCATTTGACCTTTACAATAGGTACATGCTTCCTACGAAGCTTCTTAACCTGTCGATCTTCAATCGACAATGGTGTTTCCACAAATTTCAAGCTCTCGTCAATGTGCACATCTGTGTGTGGTATAACCAGTGATTCGTCAGCGAAACACTTTTTCAGATTGCAGATGTGGAACACATTGTGAATTCCACTGAGCTCTTCAGGTAAGTTTAGCTTATAGGCAACTGACCCGACACGTTCGATAACCTCGAAAGGTCCTATGTATCTTGGGCTTAGCTTGCCTTTCTTACCAAACCGCATCACTCCCTTCCAGGGTGACACTTTAAGTAGGACTTTGTCACCTACTTCGAAGTGAAAATCCTTACGCTTTGGATCAGCGTAACTCTTCTGCCTATCCCGGGCAGCTTTGAGACGGTCACGAATCTGGACAATCTTATCTGTTGTTTCGAACACTATCTCTGGTCCCGATAACTGGACATCTCCAACTTCCGCCCAACATACTGGCGATCTACACTTTCTACCATATAATGCCTCAAAAGGCGCAGCCTTAATGCTGGTGTGGTAGCTATTGTTGTAGGAGAATTCGATCAATGGTAAGTTCTTATCCCAACTACCACCCAAATCGATTGCACATGCACGTAGCATATCTTCCAACGTTTGAATAGTACGCTCACTCTGACCGTCAGTCTGGGGATGATAAGCCGTACTAAAATTTAAACGCGTGCCCAAAGATTGTTGAAAACTTTTCCAAAAATGCGATGTGTATCTAGTATCTCTGTCGGAGATAATAGATACAGGTATGCCATGCAGGGCTACAATCTTATCAACGTACAGTTGGGCTAACATATCGGAGCTATAAGTCTCCTTGATGGGTAAGAAATGTGCTGACTTAGTCAGTCTATCGACTATAACCCATATCGTATCATTTCCTTTCCTTGTCTTGGGTAACTTGGTGATAAAATCCATAGTTACGCACTCCCACTTCCACTCGGGAAGTTCAGGCTGTTGTAGCAAGCCTGATGGCTTTTGATGCTCAGCTTTGACTTGCGCACAAGTCAAGCATTTGGCTACATGGGCGGCTACAGACTTTTTCAAGCCTATCCACCAATAATTTGCCTTCAGATCTTGGTACATCTTATCAGCTCCAGGATGAACGGAGTATTTAGGACTGTGGGCTTCCTGGAGGATAACCTCACGAAGTCCCCCATAAATTGGAACCCATATTCGTCCATTCAATCTTAAAATTCCGTCTTTGCTAAGAGTTAACTGCTCCTCAGTTACTCCTAACTTTTCATTAGGATAGTTAGCCTCCAACACAGCTTCCTTCTGTGCAGCTAACAATCTTTCCTTTAAATTATTCTTTATCTCCATGCGCTTGGCATTGATTCGGATAGGTTTCATCCTTTCCTTTCGACTCAAGGCATCAGCGACTACATTCGCCTTGCCGGGATGGTACTTGATTTCACAATCATAGTCATTCAAGGTCTCCATCCAACGGCGTTGCCTCATGTTTAATTCTTTCTGATTAAACAGGTGCTGGAGGCTCTTGTGATCATAATAGATCACAAACTTGATTCCATAAAGATAATGCCTCCACAGTTTTAGTGCGAACACAACGGCACCCAATTCCAAATCATGGGTGGTGTAATTCTTTTCATGCACCTTTAACTGTCGTGATGCATAGGCAATAACCTTGCCTTTCTGCATAAGCACACACCCCATGCCGGTGTGTGAAGCATCGCAGTAAACTACGAATTCTTCTGTGCCTTCAGGTAATGTCAGCACAGGAGCGTTGCTCAACTTTTGCTTCAGAATCTCAAAGGACTCTTGCTGCTTAGGGCCCCAAACAAACCTTTCCTTTTTCTTGGTCAAGGAAGTTAAGGGCGCATCAATCCTTGAAAAATTTTCAATGAAGCGCCTGTAATATCCTGCCAATCCCAGGAAGCTACGAATCTCCGTAGGCGTCTTCGGCTCTTGCCAATTCATAACCGCTTCAACTTTAGCGGGATCCACCTGGATACCACGCTCGCTGACCACATGTCCAAGGAATTGGACCTCTCGAAGCCAAAATTCACACTTGGAGAATTTGGCATAGAGTTTCTCGTGATGTAAAAGTTTGAGAATACATCGAAGATGTTTCTCATGATCGGCTTGGTTCTTAGAGTAAATGAGAATGTCGTCGATGAAGACGATAACGAATTTATCCAAATATGGCTTGCAAACGCGATTCATGAGATCCATGAATGCAGCCGGTGCATTAGTGAGCCCAAAAGACATCACTAGGAACTCGTAATGACCATAACGATTTCTAAATGTTGTTTTATGCACGTCTTCATCTCTAACCTTCAGCTGATGGTAGCCTGACCTCAAATCAATCTTCGAGAAATAACTGGCTCCTTGTAACTGATCGAACAAGTCGTCGATCCTAGGCAAAGGATATCTATTCTTGATCGTGACCTTATTAAGCTCACGATAGTCGATGCACAGACGCATCGACCCATCCTTCTTCTTGACAAACAAGATTGGCGCTCCCCAAGGAGATGAACTAGGTCTAATGAAACCTTTAGCCAGCAATTCATCTAGCTGCGTCCGCAACTCTTTCATTTCTGTGGGTGCCAATCTGTATGGTGCTCTTGCAACAGGTGCTGCTCCGGGGATGATGTCGATCCTGAATTCGACTTGTCTATCTGGTGGTAGACCAGGTAGATCTTCAGGAAACACTTCTGGGTATTTAGAAATGACAGGGATGTCTTCTATCTTTGGTTTAGGCTCATCAATAATCACTTGCGCCATGTAGATGACACACCCCTTCTTCAAACACTTGGAAGCCTTGAGCATAGTCACTTGCTCAGGTAGTCCATACTGGGTATCTCCCCGAATGGTGAGTGATTCACCAGACGGAGTCTTTATCACTATTTGTTTCATGTTACAGACGATTTGGGCCTGGTTATGAGATAACCAATCCATACCCAGAACTATGTCAAAACCAGCCAACTTAAAGGGAAGTAGAGACAGAGGAAAAGAATGGTTCTCAATGGATATAACACATCCATCTAACATAGTAGAGACGGTTTCTAGGGTACCATCTGCTAACTCTACCTCATAGTTTGCGTCTAAGGTTTTGACAGGTAAATTCAACAATTTACAAAACTTATGATCTACGAAAGACTTATCTGCGCCTGAATCAAAAAGTATTCTTGCAAAGACATCATTTACAAGGAAGGTACCTGTTATGACATTATCGTCTTGCACAGCCTCTTTCGCGTCCATTCTGAAGACTCTGGCATTAGTCTTCTTAGCCTCCTCAGGCTTCTTGTTGTACTTTGGGCAGTTGGTCTTGATGTGCCCCTTTTCTTTGCAACGGTAGCACGTTGCGTCTTTTATCTTTTTGCAATCCAGGGTTTTGTGATCCGTGGACTTGCAAATTCCACAAGCAAAGGGTTTTGACTGAGTCTGAGAGTTTGACTCCAGTCTGCACTTTCCATAGTGCTGTTTCTTGCAAATTTTACACTTGGGCTTTTCACCAGAATTATGCCCATCCTTCCTCGACTCCGGCCCTTTCTTGTTGTCACCGCTCCCACGGTGCTTCTTGTTCGACTTTCGCGATCCATCATCTTCACGCTTCCTTTTCTCGGCCTCCTTATTCCTCAGCGATCTCTGCCTGACCGCATCCAGAGTGAGAGATAAGGAAATGTCAGCTACGGACCTGAAGGTAGCTGGCCGAGAAGCTTTTACGCTTGCCTTGATTTCCGGGGCTAAACCTCCGATAAAGCGAGCGATTCTTTTTGGCTCCGGGGTTACCAGGTAAGGAACCAACCGGGACATCGTATTGAAGCTTGTCAGGTAAGCTTGACAGTCTAGGTTCGTCATCACCAACGATAGAAAGTCAGATTCTATCTTCTCCACCTCATGTTGAGGGCAGTAGTTATCCTTGATTAGGGCGACAAATTGATCCCACGACATATTATACAATGGGATTTTTCCGGTGGCCTCAATCAGAGATCTCCACCATGATAACGCTTCACCCTTGAAGGATTGTGACACAAACTTAACTACATCCCTTTCAGCGCACCCGCTGATATCTACCACCGTGTCCATCTCGTCCAGCCAAGTCATACAGTCGACGACCCCTTTTTCCCCAGTAAAATCCCTGGGCTTGCAAGACACGAAGTACTTATAGGTGCAACCCTTGTTACGGGGTTCTTGATGCAGTACTAATTGTTGAGATAGGACACTTTGATGGTTGGTGGACTGACGGTCATCACCATCTTCCTTGGGTCCATTCTTTTTTGGAGGAGGCTTGCTATGAGCCTCAGAATGTGTCTTGGGCTTTGAATGTGGTGCAGAGTGGGTCCTACTTCGAGTACCACTGTATTCTTCATATTGCCTTTCCAAAGCCTGTGTAACAGCGCCATCTATGATCGCTTTTAATTCAGCACCTGTTAACGTAATCTGGCCGTTCTCATTTTGCTCCACTGGATGGCTATTTATTTCATTTGAGTCAGCCATTTGAATTGAACTGTTGCAGAAAACCAGGACAATATTTTATTTGGGAGTTTTTAAGGAATTACCCCTTAGGGTAACTCGTTAACCATGGTAATCAGAGACCATACTTGGTTAACTTATTAATCGTATTAATTTAGGATTTCAATTAAAATTTATCCTAATTATAAACAATAACAATATATATTAGCAGGCTTAGCCACATGGACAATTTGAATTATAAGCTATGATTTCAGAGAATCAAGACTTTTAAGGTTTGAACCAAGTTCATTACCCTCATCAGACAGGGAGTCATAGCTACCTCTGTCTTATGGCTCATATGGAAGTGAGTTGGGCCCGTAGGCATCATATTACCACGTATGGTGAAATGTGACCATCTTAATTGATGATCTCAACCCATGATTCAGAGATCATATAGTTGGGTTTGGAATCTTCTAAAGAATCCTTATACATATAAGAATGACATGTGATTTTAACGAATCACTTCTGCCAGGAGTGTTAACATGTTTTAAGATGTTAATCTTTTAAACAGGTCTTACCATCTTGGCCCGGGCTTATATTTGACACGAGGCTAGGTTTCACACTTTAAGACTCTTAATTAAATAATTACATAGGCAGATTAATTTAAAAGGAATGATCTTAATTTATTTCATTTACAAATTATTTATGCACAAAATGGCAACATGAAATTCATAAAACAAACATTCCATTAATTATACATAGGTTACATGTTGCCCTAAATGGGTCTTTTCAAACAACCATTACCCACGCAGGGGTTTTAAACAAGTACTTGCCCACGCAGGGGCTTTAAGTAAACAAACTAGTCCACGCAGGGACCTTAAACATCATACCCACGCAAGGGTTTAATTAACACACGTACCCACGTAGGGGTTTAATAACAAAACATACCCACGCAGGGGCTTTAACAATATAATAGTCCACGCAGGGACTTACACAAATAAAATACCTTCGCAGGGGTTTATACTACAAGACTGGCCCACGCAGGGGCTCAACAATACTTGGAAGGATTCAGTGGTCCTTCTTGCTCTTTCCTTTGATTAAGCTTGTCAATCCTTGGAAGAACGTTTGTCGCTCCCTTCGCTCCCTGTGAAATTCTCGCTCTACATAGTCCAACCTTTGCAGAATTTCTTCACGCTCAGGCGGAGAGAACCTTGGTGGTTGCGATTGTGTCCGTATAATAGGTCTTGCGGGTATCTGGTACCCATGAGTTGGGTACCCTACTCCCCATGGATCTCCATAGGGTCCTTGGGTGTTATAGTTAGCCGCCACCACGTACGGATCGGCTTCGGCGTAATTGTAGTTGGTGTGTACTGGCTGCTCAAACGGGTTGTACGCCATGGAACCCGTGTATGCCGGAATTGGGTTATCAAAACCCATAGGCGGTGGTTGTGGTGCAACTGGGTGTGAAGGCCCACCCATTTGTGGATCTTCTTGATGTGGTGGGTAGTGGCTGCCACTTGATTGGAGCGGAGAACTAAAATGAAAGTCTCCTGTTCGCACATATATGCGCGCTCCGGTTCTCCTACGCCTTGGTGGTTGTGGGGGTGCCGGTTGAACTGGTGGTGGAGGAGGTGGTGGCGTGACTGCCACGAACCTTGGATCCTCAGAGGGATCTTGTTGCTGTTGTTGCTGCTGCTGAGGTGATGCATGGCGAGGAGGCGTAAAGTACCATTCGTGCCTGGTAAACATAGCTTGAAAGCTATCTGGGCCAACATAGGGTGATCCGTGGAAGGAAGACCCATCCGAGATCTCTATCGGGTGGTTTGGTGTGCCACTGGCAGGCTCGACAGGGTCCGTATCCTCGTCCATGTCATCCGCATGATCTCCAGAGAAATGATCTTCTGGACCTAATGGGTTAAAATTCTCTGGTTCTTGCAGGAAGTTTGCCGGGTTAAACCGGCCCCTAAAAACTGGTGTAGGGTCACCGAAGGAGTTGTGCGATAAGGATCGCTGTAATGGTATGTATGAAGGTTGAGGGTTGTGGGGCTCATAATCTGGTTGTGGCCCATAAGGGTTAGGAGGTGTTGAACTGCGTGAGATCGACCGTCTAGCTGGTTCAAAGAGGTTCCTCCGGTTCTGCTGGGGATCGTCACTCTCCATGGTAGATGGAGCTCGTGCGTTCGAAGGTCCAGCGTCATTATTGTTGGGGGCGGTGATTGGCCCCTTGCCTCTTCCTCTTCTCCTGAAGAATCTTGGCAGCATTTTTTAATTCCTGTCAATATGGCATGAGATAACAAAACAAAACATAGGCAAAATAAAGGATAATACAAATAAAGTGGGATTTGTCCTATGTTGTAGGTCTTGACTCGAAGTTTAGAATTGTGCAATTGTGTAACTGAGATTAAACACAAAAAGGCTAGTGTTTAATTCACTCAGTGTTGGCTCTGATACCAACCTGTCACACCCCGATTTCCACGTGTCACCGGTGGGCCCGGTGGGGGAGTATCGTGACGTGGTTGGCAACGTAATAGTCAAACAACACAACATAATAATGCACAGCGGAAGCAATTAAAATATGATACAACCGAATTTATTTATTGTAATCAAAGTCACAATATCCGGATGTTTATCCACAGTAGGATCGAAACAAAATTATATTTATGGTTCAACAGACTTCAGGCATCTTGAGTTTGCGAGACTTCTAATGATGCTTAGGAGAAATCCCAGCCCATTTCGCTTAGTACCTGCATTTAATCTTTTTGGGAAAATACGTCAGTTTACACTGGTAAATACAATCAACTGACTCATTTTGTAAAATGATTGAAAATTGGTTTGGATGCACGTGGCATAAACATTTTTGTTTAACTTGGGAGAATTATTTAATATTATAATCTTGTGAACGAATTACATGTTACTTATGCGTTCAGTAGCCCGAATCTTGTCCGGGTTAAAGATCAATAGACACACCACATCATAGAGTTATACACGGACGGTGTACGCCTACACCCCGTGCTCAGGTCGTGGCCATCTCGTAAGATGATGCCAAGGATATCCGGGACATGGTCATTAACCCCCCAAAGGCTGTAAAGTAAACAAGACTGTTTAAACGAGCCGATCAAATTATTCAACTACCCACTTTAACGGTGGAGATTTGATGCCCGATCAAGCGGTATGCTATATACCGTAACCCAAGCTCGTATAGGGAAAATAAGTTAAAAGTATTTACCTGATGCAAGTATTAATCACAATAAGCAAAATGCACATAGCTTTTACTGGTTCTCCTAATCTGGAACGGAGGTTTATAATAACCTATTAGAATCTTAACGGGTCTTTAATTAAGCTTAAGCTTAGACCGGCTAGTTTCGAAGATCGGTTCGTACGCACGATTAAGCGAAGACCGGATAGAATGTGATTTAGACCCGACAAGTTCAGGGACTTGTTTAATACGGGTTTATTATTCACATTCTGGATTTTTAGATAAAACTGTTAAGGTTTGACCCGTTTCGGCTAAGTTATGTAAACTTGTCACATAAACCGAACCGAACGCGTAATAAGCGTAACGGGTATCCGTAAGAGCCATATAAAGGTTTCCTAAGTTAATATGCTTCAAATATGTTGTGACATCAGTAGGATGTCTTTCATTATGCCCGTAATGAATTTAAACACAAACTATGCCCCGTAAGGGTATTTTGGTAATTTCACATAAGCCGAAAAGCTCAAAACTGAAGTCTGAGTTTATCCACCTTTGCTTACTGTTAAAATATTATAATTTGCCTCTTATATCAGTAGGTATCAACCCGGGTATGTCCAATATGATTTTAAAACATATCATGCGTTAAAAACGCTAATTAAGGCGATTAAAGCCATTTCCGGGTTTGATACTTAAATCTGATAATTTTATATTTCCAGAAGGCCTAAAATAATTTATTTATCATATGTGATCAGTAGCAAAAGGTTTGGAGTCGTCCAGATATGTAAATCTCATTTTATGGCCCGTAAGGGCAAAACCGACATTCACCGAATGAAGCCTACGACTATGAGTTATGCTCGGCCTAACATTAATTAAAAATCTTTAAAAATCCCAAAATAAAATATTACATCAGTGGGTAAAAGTTTTGATACCAAAAAGTATGTTTAACTAGGCTATATGCTAATTACGCCAATTTATTAGCATAAAGCGTTAATTTTGCGACAATGAGCATAACTCTTAATCTACAAGTCAAACTGACGTCAAACTTTGCATACAAGTATATATATCAGTAACTAAGGTTTCTACACTTTTACATTTTCATAATTCACGTTTTAAGGTAATAAGGGCATAACGGTCAACATATGAGCAATTAACGGAAACATGCATATTAATTGGATAACTAATGAACCAAGGTGTATAATTACACAGGGTTGTTCTAACATGTAACCTAGTCCAATTAAAGCTCTGAGGCATTTCTAAAATATGCCTAAACAGGTCAGAACTGAAAGTCGAGTGAAAGTCAAACTCTGTGACTTTCGGTTCCGAACCGGGTCTAAACAGGAAATTGTCGGGTTGAACATGTTTGGACATGTTCTTACACTTATTACTAAGTTATAACAATTATCCAACAGGTTGTATATGATCTACAATGTTAATTATGCATAAATGGCATTTTAGACTTCCTGTTGACTTTTTAAGTAAAGGTTTGACCCGACTTTTGACCTGGTTAGAGTGATGATTAGGGGAAACCCTTTCGAGGTTTTATTACCCACATAAATACCATCTTATATCTACTTTTGATTCGAGAATTGACAGAGCCATTAATGACTAATCGTGAAGTCAAACCGTAATTACGACGGTTTGACTTTTAGCTAATAACTAAGCTAAAACTTAATTAAGAAGGGTTAAGGAAACTTACAAGGGTCCAATGGATGATTAGGAAGGCCTGGAGAGTGTTCTTGTGCTCCACACTTGATCAGAATGTGTTGAGGAATGGATTGATCAAAGTGTTGCACTTTGAGGGCTTTATATAGTGCACCAAGGCACCACAACATGTTGACAAATGAGTCTAGGACTAACCACAACATTCCCACAGGTGTCCTACATGTTTAGGGGTTGTTTAGGGGACAAGGGAGATGAGGAAACACTGTTACATTCGGTTTCATGCGCATAAAACAGGTAACAGCCGGTTTTCTGGTCACTGGCACCTGCTTACGGACCGTAAGCCCTCTCTTGCGGTCCGTAAGCCTGACATCAGGCTTAAAAACTTGTTGATCTTTGGTAAATTGAAGGGGTAACTTGGGGCTTTGAATTTGGGACATGCTTATCAGATTTGGGGCCTCTATAAAGTGCTCAATAGTTACATACACTACCCTTATACTATGCTTGTTTGGATCCATCTTAAAAGTACCGAAAATTAAGGGTTACCGTAGGAATTTCATTGTAGGAATCCACCAATTGATTCGTGAATCATTCATTGCTATAATTCACTGAACTTGAACATGCACAAGGTGTTTTTAATATGATTTGAGTCTTGGGATTCATAATGAGGTCGTTCAGAGGTTCAAAAGTTAACATGACGACACTCTCAAATCCTGTCAGTCGTTTTTAATAAATCCTAGTTTATAACGCTTTTCGTCTTGCTTGGCACGTGTCGTTATTTTATTTAACACGAATCTTCGAGGTGTTACACTTTCACACCTAGTCTCGACCAAACTACTCGTTCGGTGTCGGATGATTAGGCGATAACAGTGCGGTGCAAAGCAGGAATAATGAGGCATATAAGCTTGGTCTGTTGGTTCCTAACTATAGTCTAGGTGTCTAAGACAGCGACCCGGACTAGGTCGTGTCTAACCTAATTCCCTATAGTTATGGCTCTGATACCAATCTGTCACACCCCAACCGATGGCAGAATCATCGGGGCGCGGCACTGAGCGAAACAGATTGTCCAGAAGTTTCCATAACAACTATTCATAAAATCCAGTTAAAGATACGTCCCATACCGTATCCTGAATAAACAAATATATTATTACAGATAACAACCAAACAAGTAGTTCTGTTCCTACAACTCAGATTCAAATATTCTTACAGCAATTGTTTATCTGCTTCTAGACCCCTATTCTGTTGACTTTCTGGCTGTAATGCCAGAGCACAAGATCTACAGACAACTATGCCCCAGACGCTTGTTCTTGGCAGACAACCATTTGTTGGGGGCTTCTAGAAACTTATTCTAGCCTCGCTTTCCTAGCAAATAAGCATCCTAAATACCTGTCACATACGTTAAAATAAAGTCAATACATATAATGTAAAGGTGAGCATACAAGTTTTATAATAGCATATAGAGTTTGAATAGTTTACGCATAACCAGCACGTACACAGAGGGAAACGAAGCATGTTAATTATCGACATGGATCTATCGATACCAATGACTGAGGGTCGACCGCCCGAGACGGTTCGCAATACATGATTACCACCGTAATCCATGCAAGTAATTGTCCTTAACAACCCCCGTGTGAACAGGTGCTGAGTCCAAACTATAGTACTACGTCGTTAAGGCAGGTAGACAGCATTCCACATGTAAACACAATCAACAAGCATTCATTAAGTCACGTAATACATGCATATTGGTTAGCGTTCAAATAGTTTGAGTAGTGTGATCGATTGTGTTTTGATATAAGTAACGTATGTAACACCCAAAAGTGCTAAAAGCAAAAAGGGATCGAGTATACTCACAGTGATTGATTATGGATTGAAGGGAGCGCTGAGAGTAGGGTTAGCCTGAATAGTTCGATAGTACAACAATGAGTAACGTGGAAACATAAACAAGTGTTAATGGATCGAATAGGCTGGTCGATCGAACGGCAGGTTCGATTGAACGGGCTGTTCGATCGGCTGGTATGTCCATTGAACAGTCCTGTTCGATCGGCTGGTAGGCTCGATCGGCTGGGCCATTCGAGTGGATTGTTTCTTCCTCTGGTGTGTTTGTGTATGATGGTTTGAACTGTTGAAGTTTTTGTTGTAGTATATGAGAACACTAGAGTGTTCTTACCTTTCAGGTCGATCGATCGAACGGTCCGTTCGATCGGCCGGCTTAACCGATCGGCTGGGAACTTTAGAAGTGGTTCTCAACAGGATGTCGCTCGGTGGAATAGACTGTTCGATCGGTTGGCATTCCCTACTACGAACGAGTTGTAAAATCAATTGAGTGTTGAAGCATAGTATCTCATGATCCGAGGAGTAATGTTTACCAATCGAGTAGCATACTCGATCGAACATCACCTCGTGAATAGCATACTTCGTAAAGTTTGAAAAGTGTGAGACCATGTGCTAGCCGATCCGCTGGCCCGGTCGATCGGCTGGTATGTCCGATCGGCTGGGCTGTTTGAACAGTCTAGCCATTCGGCCAGCATTTCTGACCTGGTCGGCCTTTCGTCTAACACTTAGCAGTTTGATTATTTGTCATGCTTTTAGGGTAAATTGACGGTGAGTTAAACTGTAGAACGTGGGTTCTTACTTGTTGCACCGGTTCGGACAGGAATCACCCAAATCCGGCCGGTGAACTGCTCGGAACGGTAAGTTGACGTTTAAGCCGAAATCGTTGAACCTTGTACATAGAACCCGAATCTTGAACCTCTTAACTGTTAGAATGATTAGTTAACCGGTTCAAGCTCCGTTTCTACCGGTTTTAAGGTTTCGAGTGCAAAGGTTGAAGAAAGTTGGAAATCATTCATAAAAATGTTAAGATTCTTACATATCTTAGTTTGTTTTTGTGGAAACCGGTCAGATCTAAGCTATTCATGGTTGAATGAGGCCAAAGTTTGGTGTTCTTCAAGAACACCATGATGACATCACCCAAGAACACTTAGATCTTGGTGATTTCACGGTTAAAAATCGAGTTTTGAAAGATAGAAAGGTGTAGAATCATGTAGTGATCAAAATCGTACAAGAATTAGAGTGAAAACTTACCGGAGTTGAGAGAAATCTGAGAAAAGGTGAAGAAGAAGGCTGGTTCGGTCAGGGCTTTCCAAAAATAGAAAGTGTGACAATGACAGCCCTATTTATAGGCTCCAAAAGAGGAAAGTGGTAGCCGATCGGCCAGGAGCTCCGATCGAATGGGCTGCTCGATCGGCTAGGAAGATGCTAGCCGATCGGCTGGCCTGTTCGATCAGGATGCCTCCTGTTCGATCCGCGACCCACTTTGAGTATTTCGCGACGATTTTCGATGTTTCGATTTCGATGGACGATGATACGAATACGATGGAGTTCCTAGTCAAATTACTTTCAGTCCCAATCACTATATCTACATACAAGCATCTACATTTCACGTTTCGTTGTCAGTTTCGATTGAGTTCGATTGCTTTTCGAGTTTCGATTCGATTTTCGTTTGATTCGCTTGAATACCACACCAAACATATAAGTAAACACGCACAAGTAACACATAAGGCACAAACGCACGTATAATAATACCAGAGTTCGCATAATTCGAGTCTCGAGTTTGATTGATGAATTGATTAACTTGATTATTGATTGATTAACTTTATCGCATTGTTACTTCCTACTATTCACAGTCGTAAATCGGTCGCATTGATTAAACATTCGATCATTTCATTTAGACAACACTTACTCCACATAATACAAAAGTAAAAAGAAACATTAACAGTCAAAGAAGTCAAAGTTGACTTGGACTTTGACTTTGACTTTGACTTTGACATTCGAAAACACGGGGTGTTACAGTCGCCATAGAACAAACTTTTAAATTTCTTGATCAAAATGAGCAACCAAATAAGGAGTCTCCTAAAGACCCACCTCTTGAGCTCAAAGAACTTCCGAAAGGTTTGGAATATGCTTTTCTAGACAAAGATGGTAAATCACCTGTAATTATTTCATCTAAGTTAAGTAGTATAGAAAAAGAAAAATTAATTAAACTTTTGAAAAAACACAAAAATGCGATCGTTTGGAAGCTTCTAGATATTAAAGGAATAAGTCTAGGGCTGTAAACGAACCGAACGAACACGAACAAGGCCTTGTTCGTGTTCGTTCGTTAAGGAAATAAATGTGTTCACGAACGGTTCATGAACACTTACCGAACGAGATTTTATGTTCGTGTTCGTTCATTACGGAAATGAGCATGTTCGCGAACGGTTCACGAACACAAATAAATTTGGCGAATGCGATGAAAGATAAAGATAGATGGCCCAAAGAGTAGCACTCGAACTTGAATCCCTTATTGTGGAACGGAGGTCGATCGTATTCGTGGATGTAAATAGTGAGAAATGAAAGGGAAATGATGCATAAACAAGGTGAAAGTGGGTTTCCTATTTTAATTGTTAAGGGAAATAAATTAACTAAAGTTTAATAATATAAAAAGTACAAATAAAATATAATAAAGTACAAAGATCTTCAATTAAAACACAAACATACGAACATAAACGAACGCAAATCAACGAATGTTCACGAACACCTTACCGAACGTTCACGAACACAATCGAACGAACGAGACCTCTGTTCATGTTCGTTCATTTAACTAATCGAACAAAATTTCTTGTTCATGTTCGTTCGTTTATTAAACGAACGAACATAAACGAACTTCCCGCCGAACGGTTCACGAACTGTTCACTGAACGTTCGGTTCGTTTACAGCCTAAGTCCTTCCATGTGCACGCACAAAATTTAATGAATGATGACTACAAATCGGCAATACAACCACAACGTAGAGTAAATCCAAATGTCCAAGAAGTGGTTAAAAACGAAGTCATCAAATTACTTGATGCCGGACTTATCTACCCTATTTCCGATAGTCCTTTGGGTAAGTCCCGTCCAAGTAGTTCCAAAGAAAGGAGGTATGACGGTAATAACTAACGAAAAGAATGAATTAATACCAACGAGAACCGTCACAGGATGGAGAGTATGTATAGATTATAGACGGTTAAATGAAGCAATAAGGAAAGATCACTTTCCTTTACCCTTCATTGACCAAATGTTAGAAAGATTATCCGGACATAAATTTTATTGTTTCTTGGATGGTTTTTCAGGTTACTTTCAAATCCCGATAGCACCCGAAGACCAAGAAAAGACAACATTCACATGTCCCTATGGAACTTTTGCTTATCGACGCATGCCATTCGGTCTATGTAATGCCCCCGCAACTTTCCAACGTTGCATGGTGGCCATCTTCCATGACATGATAGAAAAGACAATGGAAGTCTTCATGGACGACTTTTCTATCTTTGGAGATTCATACGACCAATGCCTTGATAACCTTGAACGAATGCTATCCCGATGTGAGGAAACTAACCTCGCCCTTAATTGGGAAAAATGCCATTTCATGGTAACGGAGGGAATAGTACTCGGTCACAAAATCTCAAGCGAAGGAATGGAGGTTGATCGAGCAAAAATAGACACTATTTCTCGATTACCACCACCATCCTCCGTTAGAGCAATCAGAAGTTTCTTAGGGCATGCCGGATTCTATAGGCGGTTTATCAAAGACTTTTCTAAAATTTCAAGGCCTCTAACAAAATTACTTGAAAAAGATGGCCCTTTCATCTTTGACAAGGATTGCAATCAAGCATTTCTAACCCTCAAGGAAATGCTAGTCAATACACCTATCATGATAGCGCCTGATTGGAAATTACCTTTCAAAATCATGTGTGATGCAAGTGACTTTGCAGTTGGAGCAGTCTTGGGACAAAGAAAAGAAAAGCATTTTCACCCAATTTATTATGCTAGTAAAACACTTAACGATGCACAAGAAAATTACACAACAACTGAAAAAGAGTTACTAGCTGTGGTATTTGCTTTTGATAAATTTCGTTCTTATCTTGTTCTTTCTAAAACAATAGACTATACAGATCATGCAGCCATTCGATAACTTTTCAAGAAACAAGATGCTAAACCACGTTTGATTCGGTGGATTCTACTCCTCCAATAATTTGATATTGAAATCAAAGACAAGAGAGGAGCAGAAAACACCGCAACAGATCATCTTTCGCGCTTAGAAGACCCAGCTTTGGAGGCAACCAGGGACGAGCAAATCAACGAAAAATTTCCAACGGAGTCCATAGAAATGGTGGAATACCGAGAAGAACCATGGTATGCCGACTATGCTAATTACCTAGCTAGCGGTATAGTCGCCAAAGGGTGGCCACATCACCAAAGAAAGAAATTCTTTGCTGATATAAAGCACTACTTTTGGGAAGATCCTTATCTTTTCAAAATGTGTGCCGACCAACTCATCCGACGGTGCGTACATGGTAGCGAAGCAAGGAGAATTCTCCGCCATTGTCATGAAGGTCCATACGGAGGACATCATGGTGCTGCTAGTACCGCACGAAAGGTATTTGATTCAGCATTTTATTGGCCTACCATTTACAAAGACGCCCAAAGTCTTGTTAAGACATGTGACACTTGCCAAATATCAGGTAATATTTCTTCCAAAAATGAAATGCCACAAAATGGCATTCTTGTTTGTGAAATTTTTGATGTGTGGGGACTCGACTTTATGGGACCTTTCCCACCGTCAAAAGGAAACAAATATATACTTGTAGCGGTAGATTACTTGTCTAAATGGGCCGAGGCCGAGGCACTTCCAACAAACGATGGAAGAGTCGTGGTAAGATTTCTGAAAAAAAAATATTCTTTCGTTTTGGCACACCTAAAGCATTAATAAGTGATAGAGGAACCCATTTTTGTAATCATCAACTTGAAAGAATTTTAACGAGATATGGGGTCTATCACAGGGTCTCAACAGCATATTACCCTCAAACAAATGGACAAGCCGAAGTGACTAATAGAGGTTTAAAACGAATACTTGAAAAGACCGTAAAGGAATGGGCCGATAAATTAGATGATGCTTTATGGGCTTTTCGAACTGCTATAAAACAACAATAGGTACAACCCCATATAAGCTCGTCTATGGAAAAAGCTGTCATTTGCCAGTAGAAATAGCTCACAAAGCCTACTGGACAATTAAAAATGTAAACTTAGATTTAGAATTTGCCGGTAAAAATCGATTTTATCAATTAAATGAATTAGACGAATTAAGGAATTATGCATACTCTAACTCTGAAATTTATAAGGAAAGAATGAAAATTTTGCATGATAAACACATTAAACCTAATGAATTTCAAGTAGGGGATCAGGTTCTATTGTTTAATTCACGACTGCGATTGTTTCCTGGTAAATTAAAGTCTAGGTGGTCAGGACCTTTTTCCATCACCCATATTTTCTCACACGGTGCAGTAGAAATTAAATCTCGGAATGGAATTCCATTCAAAGTCAATGGCCAACGGCTGAAGCTCTATCAAGGATTCATTGAGGATGAAGAGGAAGAAATCTCGCTTCAAACGGTCGAAGAGTAAAAGCATCAACATCATACCTATCATACCTGGTAAGTTACGAACAAGCGGGATGACATCTTAATCGGTAAGTCTTCTAACTGAGTTTTGGGAAAACAGGGCACTCACACGAGCACTTAAAAAAAATAATAATAAAATTTTGCTCGGCACGAGGCCATGTCCACGCGACTGTCGGGATAAAACCCCTTTTCTCAAACAGTTTCTTCATTCCGCACGCCCCGTTTCCCCGAAAACTCTCTGGTTCAGGCGATTTTTCCGCAGAATTTCGACGTCTCCTCTACTTCCAACAACATCAAGGTATGATTCTATCATCATTAGTAGTTAGATTTAGCACTTGCATGTAGTTAAAACATCAAAAATTTGGGGAAAAATCTAGGGTTCTTGAACTTCATCCGGATCGAACCTCAAATTTTTGCATAAATCTATTAGCATTAGTTTAGATTAGTGTTATGGGAAGTAAATCCACTTGTATTGTTCATAGATTTACCCGATTTCTCACAAAAACCCCAATCCCTTATTTTTGAACCGAAAAAGATAAAATCGAAAGGGTAAACGGTTTGTTTTGGGAAAAACGACACTTGAGGTTTCATTTTCGGGGGAAACCGCACCTACTGGACCAAAAATTCTCAAGTTTTCGTGACCGGGTCGAAAAATGAAGTTTTTGAGTAACAGACGCCTGGACACGGGGTCGTGTCCAGCTAGCTGTTTTTAGTTTTCTCTGAAAATTTCACTGTTTCGTGCTAACTTTTGGTGTATTCTTTCAGATGTCGAAGAAATTCACAAGGTTTAATGCAAATGAGCTCGATGCTAAAGCAAGATACGATGCGCTTCGAACCAGACCGGAGGAATACTCAAGACAAGTGTGCACAGATCTTTTGGGATTAGTGAACCAATGGGACCGCTTCAACAACCTAGTCACCGGGCCGCTGAGAGTCGCCCTTACTACTCGCCTTTGCTCGGTCCCTGAATATACTCTGGAATTCTATAGCACATTCGTGTTCAATTCAAGGTGCGACCCGTTTGATAATGAGGGGGTAGAATTCCGATGTGGGGGAACCAAGTACTCAATTTCGATGGCACAGTTTTGGTCGATGGTGGGATTGTATGCGTAAGAAGATGCGGGTAATGAAGAAAACACCGGAGGGTTACGAGAATTATCAGAAAACGAGCGCCAAGCCGCTTGGGCTTAAATAGGAGATGGGCAATACAACCCAAGCAGCACTAAAAGCACTAGGTTGAGGGACCCTCTCTAACGCTACATCCATCGGGTCCTCACTTACTCTCTTAGTCAAAGGCATGATAGCAGTGGCGTTGTTGGGCTAAGAGATCTGATAGTTATTCATTGCATTCATACCCGCAGACACCTCGATGTTCTGTACCTCTTGCTCCGAAACATGCATTGGAACCGGCTTGCTACTCCACCAACCCCTATCTTCTTCAGGGGGTGGATATACTGTCTCTTCAAGTGCTTCGTGAACATGCCTCGGTCTTTTAAAAGGAGCCCATGGTCGGGAAGAGTGGACATACACATCTGTCGCTCCATGAACTTGATCTATGAAGCCGAAGACGGGTCGGTTAGCTTCCAACGAGTCCAAGGACATGCATGGAACCCGCAAGAGGCACTCGTCCTTCACGCTCCACAGTTTCAACCACCTCCTCAATACCAATACCAGCCCCATGGTGATCCGAGCCAATCCTCCTCGCAAGGAGGCAGTTTTGTGACACTCGAGGTTTTTCCGTACGAACACCTTGTAATATTTTATGTATATAAATATTATTAAATGAAAACGTGACCTTTGTGCGTGATATGTGATGTATGTACGTATTATATATATATATATGAGAGCCGAAACCACGACCCGAGACCATGACTCGCAACCGGGCGGTTGCGAGTGGGCCACTCGGTCTCGAGTGGGCCGTTGAGCCGAAACCGGTTGGGCCGAAACCCCCAAGCCCAACTCGTGACCCCTTGTATAAATCCCACCCTTTTCCCCACTTGCTTCATTTTACACACCAACACTTCTTCTAATCTCTCTCACTAGAAAACCCTCTACAAACACCACTTTCCTTCTCCTTGATCTCGGTTCAAGCTTGGAACAAATCGGACAAGACACTCGGTCAAGACCATCACTCGGACACTTCATCTTCTCTCATTTTCTTCCTTTCTTTCGGCTCATCCTCCTTCTTCACAACCGGTTAGTGTTGTTACTATGTGCATAAGATTTATGTATATTGTATGAACTAGAAGATGGTTAGTTAAAAATTGTTGCACATGATTTTTGGATAACTTGTGAAGTTGGATTATGTGTGTTAAACCTTGTGTATGAAAAATTGCTAAACATGTTTAAAATAACTAGAAATGCTAGTTTACTAGTGTTCATAGCCAAACATATGATGCTTTAAAGTTTCTTGCAAAAATGATGATTGTTAAACATAAGTTTCGGATATATAATGTATGATTTCTTATTTTGCATCATGATCTTGTTGTAAATATGTGATTTTTTGGTTCATAAATATATGACTTTGCTAAGGAGAAAACCCTAGAAACTATGAACATTTGATGAACTAGTTGAAGAGGGTTTGAAGATTTAAAATGGCAATGTTTGATCCATATTTTAGTAATGGTCAATTTAGGAAAAGTGTTTGTAGAATTCTTATTGGTTATTTCCGGATTTGGGCCTGAATTTTTGGTACAATGTGGACTGTCAAACCTGCATCATCACGTGTACATGAAAGTGACAGATTACGACTCGCAACGACGGCATTACGACTCGAAACCACACGGTTGCGACTCGCAACCAAAGCATGAAAAGTCGAAACCTCGAGATTGCGACTCGAGACCACGCCGTTGCGACTCGCAACCAAAACGTGATGACTCGAGACCACGGTTGCGACTCGCAACCACAGCGTGACAAGCCGAAACCACCTGGTTGCGACTCGAGACCAGCTGGTTGCGAGTGGGCTGTTCATTTTAGTTATTGGGCCATTCTGTGTTGGACTATCTGTTAAATGGACTTTGTGATGTTGTGTTCTGTTTGACTGTGTTACTGTTAGGGCCGGCCCAATAACCCCATGACTGTTTACCTGTATGTATGTTACGTGCCAGTATGTGTTTTACGTGAATGTTTGTATACCGAACCTGACCTATACCGGTAACCATGTTAGGACGTGGTGACCAACGTGATTGACAAGTAACCCAAACCTACCGAGCAACCCAAGGTGAGTTCACAACTTAAAAGCATGCGTCCCGGTGGTTTGGGACACGAGACTAACAACCCTATCCCCTGGTAAAAGGGGATACCATTTACATACTTTCCCTAGTTATTGGGAACAAAACTTACTTTTCTTCCCGGGTATTGGGAAACCTTTTGGTTAATTACTGTTTATACGGATTGCAACTAACGGCACTAAACGAAACTCTATCACTCAAGTCCCTACTACAAATACCGATTAGTCGCCGGGTTAGGCGAACGGGTTATTAGTTGATAGCGCTATTTAGGTGTTTACCAGCCTCACACCGTGCCCTGGTTTGGGACGGTCGTGAACTAATGTACTCAGAAATCTGTCAATGATGATAGAACATTGACATCGGGGCATCCTGCGGATACGCAACGGTTACCTAGTGTTCGGTATTGGAAAAACAGTTTAGTCGCTAACTTTTGGGGTAGCTCCCCATGGCATGTATAAACGGATAAATTAACCGGTGAAACAAAGTTTTTGGTAATTAAAACTGGACAACTAGTGAACTCACTCAGCATTATTGTTGACCCCTTACTGCATGCTTTGCAGGTAACCAGTGACGAAGGAGCTTGCAGCTTGGGAACGTGTAGTGTCTGTTCACCCTTGTGTTGGGTGTTACCTTATTTTGAATCATGAACTTTGTTTTAAACTACCGTACTTATGCTTCCGCTACTTAATACTGTTTTGGAACTTAAAACTTTAAACTCTGAACTTAATACTTGCTAAGCTTATGAATAGTAAGTATTACTCTTGTTATCAACTTAAGTATTCGGTATAATTGGTGGCTGGATCCTGGTCAGTCACGCCCTCGAAGCGGGTGTTATCCGCAGGTGGATTTTGGGGGTGTGACAGATTGGTATCAGAGCCATTGGTTATAGTGAACTTGGTTTTAAAAAGGGGGAAATCTTTTTGGAGAAAACCAGACTATAACCCGTGACTCGTAACGACACTACACTCCAAGTGCAAGGCTCGACACATTTGACCTCATAGCTCGGACCAGTGTTTACTTGTTTGCTTATGTTTCCTGTTTTGCCATACATATTAGTATGCCTAACTAGATAGATACGCCTCTCCCTTCTATCTCATTCTCGCTACACTACGACATCACACTCATACTGTGTTTTCTGGTTATGAAGACAATGAGTGGACGCGGAAGAGGAAACATTAACATGACGCAGGCTCAGTTCACTAACCTGCTCAACACAGTGGCTGCGGCCTTTGCAGCTCACCCTTTAGGTCAGCATGCACCTGCGCAACCACCAGTGTGTACTTTCAAAACTTTCATGGATTGCAAGCCTCTCCCTTTCAACGGCACTGAGGGTGCCATAGGTCTTCTGCATTGGATTGAGAAAATTGAAGCTGTTTTTGCTGTTTGCGAGTGTCCCCCTGCAAATTGGGTGAAATTTGCTACTGCTACACTTGAAGGAAGCGCGCTTTCTTGGTGGAAGGCGCAGATTCAGATGTTTGGTTTGGAAACTGCTAATGCTACCGCATGGGAGGATTTCAAGGATATGATTAAGGATGAATACTGTCACCGGGATGACATCCACAAGCTTGAAAATGAGTACTATGAGCTCAAGATGGTTGGGTCAGAAATTGAAACCTACACCAAGCTGTCTAACGACTATGCTGCTCTTTGCCCAAACATGTCACGACCAATGTACCGAAGGATCGAACTGTACATCAAGGGTTTGGCTCCTGAAATTCGAAGCCATGTCACTTCAGCCAACCACACTACCATTCAGCCGATTGTTCGACTTGCTCACAAACTCACTGATCAGGCTGTAGAGGAGGGCAGGTTGCCCAAAAGGATCAGTGCTACGGTCGGAACTTCTAGTGACAGCAAACGTAAGTGGGAAGGAAGTCAAAGCAAGGATGCTAACCCCACTCAGGCCCCAGCACAGCAAAGGAAAACCGAAAACAACAAGGGCGCTCAACAACAGGGTGGCTATCGTGGCAACCACCCCAAGTGCAACAAGTGCAATCGACATCACAGCGGGCAGTGTGTGAAGGGCCAGTGTCAGCGATGTAACAAAATGGGGCATGAGGCCAAGGATTGTAGAAGTCAGTTCCCAGCTAGACAGAACCAGCAACAACCCCAACAGCAACAGCAGCAGGGAAACAACCGGGCATGTTTTAAGTGTGGAGCTGAGGGGCACTTTAAGAAGGATTGCCCTGAACTGAATCAGAACCGCAACAATAATCAGGGAGCTGGGAACAACAATCAGAACAACAATGCTGGGAATGGTGCTAGAGGAAGAGCTTTCGTGATTGGAGCTGGTGAAGCAAGGAATGACCCCAATGTCGTGGCGGGTAAGTTCCTACTCGATGATCGTTATGTTTCTGTGTTATTTGATTCCGGTGCCGATGCTAGTTATGTATCCCTACGTATTAGTAAGAAGCTTAAGCGTCCGCTTTCGTTACTAAGTTCTCCTCACCTCGTCGAGTTAGCTAATGGTAGAAACATCGAGGCCTCACACGTTGTTAAAGGCTGCAAACTAGAGTTGTCTGGTCAGACATTTAGTATCGACCTTTTCCCTGTTACTCTTGGAAGCTTCGATGTCGTTATTGGTATGGATTGGTTATCCAAGCATCGCGCTGAGATCCTCTGTCAAGAGAAAGCAGTTCGTATACCTCGCCGTTCTGGCAGACCCCTCATTGTACAAGGTGGCAAAAGTGGAGAAATCTCCGGCGTTATCTCGTTCTTGAAAGCCCAGAAGTGTCTACGAAAAGGGCACACCGCTATCTTAGCACTTGTTACCAACACGCAGGAAAAGGAAAAGAGGATTGAAGACTTTCCAGTAGTGCGTGACTACCTCGAGGTATTTCCTGAGGAATTACCTGGACTCCCTCCCCACCGTCAGGTCGAATTCCAAATCGAGCTAGCTCCCGGAGCAGCGCCTATAGCTCGTGCACCTTATCGACTAGCCCCCGCAGAATTGAAGGAACTCTCGACGCAACTACAAGAACTCCTGGATAAAGGATTTATCCGTCCTAGTTCATCACCCTGGGGAGCACCGGTACTCTTTGTTAAGAAGAAGGATGGCACGTTCCGAATGTGCATTGACTACCGTGAGTTAAACAAGGTTACCATCAAGAATCGTTACCCTCTCCCGCGAATCGACGATTTGTTTGATCAACTGCAAGGATCAAGCTACTATTCTAAGATTGATCTGCGATCAGGCTATCATCAGTTAAGGGTCCGTAATGAAGATATTTCCAAGACTGCATTCAGGACTCGTTATGGTCATTATGAATTCCTCGTTATGCCCTTCGGAATGACCAACGCCCCTGCAGTGTTCATGGATCTCATGAACCGGGTGTGCAAACCCTACCTCGACAAATTTGTGATCGTGTTTATAGACGACATCTTGATCTACTCGAAAAGTCAGGAAGAGCATGAACAGCACCTACGACTTATCCTCGAACTCCTTCGCAATGAGCAACTGTACGCCAAGTTCTCGAAATGCGACTTCTGGCTTCGAGAAGTCCATTTCCTTGGGCACGTGGTCAACAAGGATGGAATCCACGTCGACCCAGCTAAGATCGACTCTATAAAGAATTGGCCTACCCCTAAGACTCCGACTGAAGTTCGCCAATTCTTGGGATTGGCAGGTTACTACCGCAGATTTATTCAGGGATTCTCAAAGATTGCACAACCCCTCACTACGCTCACTCAGAAAGGCGTCACCTACAAGTGGAAAGAAGCACAGGAATCTGCTTTTCAGAGGCTTAAGGATAACCTCTGCAGTGCTCCTATTCTCTCGTTACCTGAAGGAACGGACGACTTTGTGGTTTACTGTGATGCGTCTATTCATGGGCTCGGTTGCGTGTTGATGCAACGCGAGAAAGTTATTGCTTACGCCTCTCGACAACTTAAGACACACGAAAGGAATTACACTACACACGACTTAGAACTGGGAGCAGTGATATTTGCGCTTAAGATATGGAGACATTACCTGTACGGTACCAAGTGCACCATTTACACCGATCACAGGAGTCTCGAGCATATCTTTAAGCAGAAGGAATTAAACATGCGTCAACGTCGATGGGTTGAACTTCTGAATGACTACGAATGCGCCATTAAGTACCATCCGGGCAAGGCCAATGTTGTGGCAGACGCCCTCAGCCGAAAAGACACTGTACCAAAGCGCGTGCGAGCATTGCAACTTACCATCCAGTCTAGTCTCCCTACCCAGATTCGAAATGCTCAGATTGAAGCTCTGAAACCGGAAAACATCAGGGCTGAGTCCCTGCGAGGATCGAGGCAGCAACTAGAACAAAAAGAAGACGGCGCCTACTATGTGGCAGGGCGCATTTGGGTCCCACTTTACGGAGATCTACGAGAGCTTGTGATGGACGAAGCCCATAAGTCCCGTTATTCAGTACATCCTGGTTCAGATAAGATGTACCACGACTTAAGGACCACCTACTGGTGGCCTGGCATGAAAGCCCACATAGCAGCCTATGTTGGCAAATGTTTGACCTGCGCAAGAGTCAAGATCGAGTATCAGAAACCAGCAGGCTTACTCCAGCAACCGGAAATCCCGAAGTGGAAATGGGAGCAGATTTCCATGGATTTTGTTACAGGGCTACCTAGATCTCAACGCGGGAATGATACTATTTGGGTGATAGTAGATCGATTGACTAAGTCTGCACACTTTTTGGCCATTAAAGAAACGGACAAGTTTTCTACCTTGGCAGAAATCTATTTGAAGGAAGTAGTCTCCAGGCACGGGGTGCCAACCTCTATTATTTCCGACCGAGACGCTCGTTTTACTTCCGAGTTGTGGCAAGCTATGCACAAATCCTTTGGCTCACGTTTGGACATGAGCACCGCTTACCACCCGCAAACGGATGGGCAGTCTGAACGCACCATCCAAACCCTGGAAGACATGCTTAGAGCATGTGTAATCGATTTTGGCAAGAACTGGGAGAAACATCTACCGTTGGTGGAATTCTCCTACAATAACAGCTATCACACTAGCATTCAGGCAGCACCTTTTGAGGCATTATACGGTCGTAAATGCCGATCACCTCTCTGCTGGGCGGAAGTTGGTGACAGTCAACTTACAGGCCCAGAACTGGTAGTAGACACAACGGAAAAGATTTCCCAGATCAGGCAACGCATGGCGGCAGCTCGTGACCGTCAGAAAAGCTACGCTGACAAGCGTAGAAAACCGTTAGAATTCCAGGTCGGGGACCGGGTTCTACTTAAGGTCTCACCCTGGAAGGGTGTGGTCCGTTTCGGTAAACGGGGCAAGCTGAATCCACGGTATGTTGGACCATTCGAAATTACCGAGAAAATCGGTAAGGTTGCTTATAGATTGAACCTGCCTGCAGAGCTGAGTGCAGTGCACAACGTTTTTCACGTATCTAACTTGAAGAAGTGTTTGTCGGATGAAACACTTGTAATTCCTTTTAAGGAACTGACGATTGATGAACAGCTACACTTTACTGAGGAACCGATTGAGATCACGGATCGAGAAATCAAAACCCTCAAACGTAGCCAGATACCCCTTGTGCGAGTTCGTTGGAACTCACGGCGCGGCCCAGAGTTTACCTGGGAGCGGGAGGACCAGATGAAGTCCAAGTATCCCCAGTTATTCCCAAACGAAAACCCCAGCACTGAAGCTACAACCGAATTTCGGGACGAAATTCCAAACTAACGGGGGGATGATGTGACACCCCGTTGAAACACGCTAGCTTGGCAGTGGCTGCTTCAACTTTCGGGACGAAAGTTCTTAAAACTTGGGGATAATGTGACACTCGAGGTTTTTCCGTACGAACACCTTGTAATATTTTATGTATATAAATATTATTAAATGAAAACGTGACCTTTGTGCGTGATATGTGATGTATGTACGTATTATATATATATATATGAGAGCCGAAACCACGACCCGAGACCATGACTCGCAACCGGGCGGTTGCGAGTGGGCCACTCGGTCTCGAGTGGGCCGTTGAGCCGAAACCGGTTGGGCCGAAACCCCCAAGCCCAACTCGTGACCCCTTGTATAAATCCCACCCTTTTCCCCACTTGCTTCATTTTACACACCAACACTTCTTCTAATCTCTCTCACTAGAAAACCCTCTACAAACACCACTTTCCTTCTCCTTGATCTCGGTTCAAGCTTGGAACAAATCGGACAAGACACTCGGTCAAGACCATCACTCGGACACTTCATCTTCTCTCATTTTCTTCCTTTCTTTCGGCTCATCCTCCTTCTTCACAACCGGTTAGTGTTGTTACTATGTGCATAAGATTTATGTATATTGTATGAACTAGAAGATGGTTAGTTAAAAATTGTTGCACATGATTTTTGGATAACTTGTGAAGTTGGATTATGTGTGTTAAACCTTGTGTATGAAAAATTGCTAAACATGTTTAAAATAACTAGAAATGCTAGTTTACTAGTGTTCATAGCCAAACATATGATGCTTTAAAGTTTCTTGCAAAAATGATGATTGTTAAACATAAGTTTCGGATATATAATGTATGATTTCTTATTTTGCATCATGATCTTGTTGTAAATATGTGATTTTTTGGTTCATAAATATATGACTTTGCTAAGGAGAAAACCCTAGAAACTATGAACATTTGATGAACTAGTTGAAGAGGGTTTGAAGATTTAAAATGGCAATGTTTGATCCATATTTTAGTAATGGTCAATTTAGGAAAAGTGTTTGTAGAATTCTTATTGGTTATTTCCGGATTTGGGCCTGAATTTTTGGTACAATGTGGACTGTCAAACCTGCATCATCACGTGTACATGAAAGTGACAGAT
Organism: Helianthus annuus; assembly: GCF_002127325.2. Lineage (NCBI taxonomy): Eukaryota > Viridiplantae > Streptophyta > Magnoliopsida > Asterales > Asteraceae > Helianthus > Helianthus annuus. The sequence goes on from NC_035435.2 coordinate 119,637,553, forward strand.
TACGACTCGCAACGACGGCATTACGACTCGAAACCACACGGTTGCGACTCGCAACCAAAGCATGAAAAGTCGAAACCTCGAGATTGCGACTCGAGACCACGCCGTTGCGACTCGCAACCAAAACGTGATGACTCGAGACCACGGTTGCGACTCGCAACCACAGCGTGACAAGCCGAAACCACCTGGTTGCGACTCGAGACCAGCTGGTTGCGAGTGGGCTGTTCATTTTAGTTATTGGGCCATTCTGTGTTGGACTATCTGTTAAATGGACTTTGTGATGTTGTGTTCTGTTTGACTGTGTTACTGTTAGGGCCGGCCCAATAACCCCATGACTGTTTACCTGTATGTATGTTACGTGCCAGTATGTGTTTTACGTGAATGTTTGTATACCGAACCTGACCTATACCGGTAACCATGTTAGGACGTGGTGACCAACGTGATTGACAAGTAACCCAAACCTACCGAGCAACCCAAGGTGAGTTCACAACTTAAAAGCATGCGTCCCGGTGGTTTGGGACACGAGACTAACAACCCTATCCCCTGGTAAAAGGGGATACCATTTACATACTTTCCCTAGTTATTGGGAACAAAACTTACTTTTCTTCCCGGGTATTGGGAAACCTTTTGGTTAATTACTGTTTATACGGATTGCAACTAACGGCACTAAACGAAACTCTATCACTCAAGTCCCTACTACAAATACCGATTAGTCGCCGGGTTAGGCGAACGGGTTATTAGTTGATAGCGCTATTTAGGTGTTTACCAGCCTCACACCGTGCCCTGGTTTGGGACGGTCGTGAACTAATGTACTCAGAAATCTGTCAATGATGATAGAACATTGACATCGGGGCATCCTGCGGATACGCAACGGTTACCTAGTGTTCGGTATTGGAAAAACAGTTTAGTCGCTAACTTTTGGGGTAGCTCCCCATGGCATGTATAAACGGATAAATTAACCGGTGAAACAAAGTTTTTGGTAATTAAAACTGGACAACTAGTGAACTCACTCAGCATTATTGTTGACCCCTTACTGCATGCTTTGCAGGTAACCAGTGACGAAGGAGCTTGCAGCTTGGGAACGTGTAGTGTCTGTTCACCCTTGTGTTGGGTGTTACCTTATTTTGAATCATGAACTTTGTTTTAAACTACCGTACTTATGCTTCCGCTACTTAATACTGTTTTGGAACTTAAAACTTTAAACTCTGAACTTAATACTTGCTAAGCTTATGAATAGTAAGTATTACTCTTGTTATCAACTTAAGTATTCGGTATAATTGGTGGCTGGATCCTGGTCAGTCACGCCCTCGAAGCGGGTGTTATCCGCAGGTGGATTTTGGGGGTGTGACAGTTTTCCTAACTTTTTCAAAGTTTACATGATTTGTTGCAGGAAAACCTCATGTGCACCAGGAACACCTATAACATGGCAAGCAACACGTACACCCGAGTCAGAGTAATTGAGAGAAACATTTCCGACATTTAGGATGACATTGGGAACATTCGAGAGTACATGGCGGGGCACGGAGTAGGAGGTGATGATGAGGATGAGGATGAGGACATGGACTAGGCGGGTGGAGTAGAGGCAGGAGCAGCTGGTAGGAGGTCCCACAGGTTAACCCTCTTTTCTTTGAACAATTTCCGGCCTGCGTGCCGAAGTGCTGAACAATTTACTTTCCTTTAACTCTTTTTATTTTCTGCATTTGTTTTTCTTTTTAACTTTGTGATGTGGATGTTGAACTATGGTAATTTAGGATGCTTGCTATGGTTTGGTGTAGTGTTTATTGATAAAACAGGTACATACGAGGCTTAGAGCACTAAACATTGGTGCTACTAAAGCCGGGACAGGAAAACCGAAGCCAGAACCCTACTTTTCACCTTTGCAGGTTGTCTATACGGGGTCGTGTCCAGCCAACACGCCCCCGTGCCCACTTCCCCAGACCTGCTGTTTGTTTAATTCTGCAGATTTTTGCCAGACACAGGGTCGTGCCCAGCAAACACGCCCCCGTGTCCACCTTCTGTAAGTTTTCGTTACTGGCACTCTGAACACGGGGTCGTGTTCATCCGACACCGGGCCGTGTCCAGACGTCCAGTAACACAAATTTTTGCTTTTCACACCTTTTTACACATTCAATTAACCTAAAAACTTATTTTTGAGACACATTGAGGACAATGTGTAATTTAAGTTCGGGGGGATGCTAAAACCTTGAATCTTGCAAGTCCTAATTAACAAGCCTTACACAAAACTCTATTGGAACCGCTAATCACCCCAAATTTTTTTTCAAAAATTTTTTCATTTTTTTTACTTGTCTAGGTTTAAATTGGGAATTTCAAGTTCTAGAAAGAGTTATATTTTTACAAATTTACAACCGATAGCGTCGTGATAAAAAGAACCAACATAAGAAAATTATGAAACAGCATGACAAGTTTAGTTAAAATTTGATTATATATACTTGATCACATAAAAACCCATTCCCACAAAAAGTGAGTTTTGAGCCTTTATTGAGCATACAAATACATATCTTTAAACTAAATGCTTATTTTTCGTTTCTTGTATGAATAGCCGCTTGGTTCTTACAACTCTAGAACTTGGCACGACGATACATTCCCGGTCCTTACCAACTTAAACCCGAGTAAATAAATGATGGAGGCATTAGGACTAACTTTTTTATTTCTACACCATTATTTTTCTTTTTTTTTTACCACCTACCCAAAATCCCCCTAGTTAACCCCTTTGAGCCTAAACCTTTTCATTTCTTAACCCAAAACAAACACCCTTTTACCTACCAAAACCCATTTTCACTTTAAACCCTTTATTTTAGTAACAAACCTCGGTTTTTCTTCCTTAAAAAAATGATGATGACGATGAAGCCAAAAGAAATAAACAAACAAATTTATCAAAAAGAACTTTGTTTGAAAGAAATGCTTCATCAAAATAAAAAGTCATGAAAAATAAAAGGTCTTCCGAAAAACCGATGCTTTTTACACCTTTCGCCCTTTTTACTAAACACTAACCCAACCACCCACCTTTAGCCCAAGCCTAACCTTTCACCCCAAAAGTCCTCTTGATATTTACAAAGGTATATAGTTAAAAAGGAGGAGGATTGATTGCTTGGCAAGCCTATGGTAGGAGTAAGTTCCATGCCGCTCTCGAGTGATTCACAAAAATACATCTTCGGCCGAGTGTTGAGTGATCCCCCGTGAGATATGTGAACTTGTATATAAATGAAATTTTAAAAAAGGCATTCTTCCTTATCGTTTGTCCATGGTGTCTTGGCATTATTTTACTGTCTATATAAGATAAAAGATTTTCACCATTGATATCTCCACGGTCTATATGGAGATATGTTGGCTACCTGGTCGGGGGTTATGGGAACGGTTTGGTAAGAGTCTTACCATTGTTCAGTCTATAGATCCTGCAAAGGACCTGGGTCAAATTTAGTAGGACATCCTTCAATACCCACCGGTATTGGATGGCGGGGGTCCAAACTTTTTGATCCCCTCACAAGTAAGCTACTATTAAAACTTTAACCCGGCTACTTAGAACTGTATCCCTGCTGACTCAGACTACTTAGCCGAGGGTAACGTCACCTTCAAAAGAGGGGTCTACCACATTATGCATTAATAACTTAATTAATTATCTTTCAATAATCCGACTCTTTAGGATTGTATCCTTGCTGATTCAAACTACTGGGTTGAGGGTAACGTCACCTTCAAAAGAGGGGCCTACTACAATAACTAAGATAATCTCTTAAAAAGTGCAAAAGTGTGGAAATAATCAAAGGTTACACTACACACGAGTCTGATCCAAGTGATTCATCTTGTCTATTTTTTTTTCTTTTATTTTATGTTTCAGCATTTTAGTTAGTTTTATTTTTCTAGTTTAAAAACCTTTTTCTAACTTTTGATTTGATTAAACGTTGAGGATAAACCGGTACTAAAAGTTCTTGTGTCCTTGGACGACCTCGATATCTTACCAACACTATACTACGTCCACGATGGGTGCACTTGCCCATATGTGTGTTTAGTGTTAGTAAATATCGTGTTTTATAATTTAAAACTTAGCTAATAAGTGTAAAAGGGCTTAAAATATACATTAAAAATCTATTACACTACACGCACATCAGTTGTCAAAAGACGCTTTTACCCTTAATGAAGCGCGTTCACGTAATAAAATTGATGTTATTTACGAAAACGCCACCGCGTCAATCTAGTCCATAGATTGTTTTGATCGGACGATCCATAAGCGTTCTCACCGTTCTCACATTTTCCACCGTTTTCTCTAAATCCTGACCCTATATAATTATTTATATGTATATACAAATGTAAATTATATATATAGTTTTATAAATACCACTCTATTGGATTTGACCCCCGGTATACAAATATCCAATTATATTTAAACATACTTTTCCCTAATAATAAACTTAACACTAATTCTAAAGGTAAACGCCAAGCCGTCAAGTGACAGTCTTTGACTCAAACAGTTTGCTCATCGCTTCACTGTATCTCGTTCTCATCATAAGTGGATCATTTCCCGCTCTCACCGTCATCGATTTCTAGAGTCTGCTTATCACCTCATCGGCCACAACATTAGACTCATCATCAGTCACAACACTGTGATTCATGAAAAAATATATTATAACATGAAATATGACTGCTTTTTAAGATATAAAATAATTGAGACCTAATATTGTTAGTGTCTCTCTTTACAAATTTAAACCGGATGACACACTTGACCGTATGGTTGTTTGTCCTAGTCGCTTGACACTCGCTCGAAAATTTCATGCTCAAAAATTGTTCGATCGATTTGGCTCGGCCCGTAACCAGCTCTACCGAACTCTTCCCCACATTCATTCACACCCGCATGTGTATGTATGTGTAACATTTAGGAAGTTTGTTGGGGGAAAAAAAGCTAACGTATTTAGCATTTGAGAAAATTTGGTGGATAATACTCTCCACCCTTAAAAGAGACTTTAAATTATTGAGCCGTATTTGAAAAATGAAAACCACTGCGATCTTGCTAGAGATTCCATATCCTTGGAACAATGACATGCGTGTTCTTTAAACAGGTGGCGATGCCAAAAATCAAATAACAAAATGGACAAGTCATAATTAAAAAAGAAAGGTCACTTCTTTATTATGTCTTTCACAAATTATATAATCATGAGAAAAATCTATATATAGTAATAATATTATTATTATCATTATTTTTTTCATATTATTATTATTATTATTAATTATTATTATTATTATTATTATTATTATTATTATTATTATTATTATAGTTGATACTAGTATGAAATATTTTGTGAACGTATTTATCTCCTATGATTTTTATTTTTTTAATTGAATGTACTCTTTCTTCCGTGTTAAATGAGTGACATTAATAATTAGGGATGAGCATTTGATATCAAATCCTGATCTCGTCCCGATATCGTCCGATCCTGAAAATACCGCCGATTTTTTTCGGTACCAGAAACGATATCCATCTTTTGGCATTTTCGGTATCGGTGTTTTCGGGATCGATACCGGTTCGGTATGGTATCGGTAAAATACCGAATTTTATCTTCAAATACCGCTACCGTACCGATACCGTACCGTACTGTACCGACATATTTCGGTATCGGTATCCGGTTTGGTCGAAATTCGAGATCAGGATTTGCTCATCCCTATTAATAATTTCCGGGTTTTTTTTTCTCATAGGAAGGTGTGTTGACCCGAGCACAAGTTGGGATCCAAAAACAACCCATCATGTTGGTAGAGTTGTTGAATTGCCACTTTTATTTTATCCTATTGTTACTATTCAAACCAACAACACTGTTTTTGCAGTTTTCAAGCCTTTTTCTATCACATGCATAAATATAAATACAAATTCTTTCAAAGTTATTTAACTTAATCAATCATCCAAACTTTAATTGGAATCCGCTTTGAAAAATCTGCATTGTTGAGTGTTTACATGTTTCTCTAGATTAAGACATAACAAATGGTCAAACGTTATCTCACATTGAAAAAAAAGCTTATAACTCGAGGATATAGTTGAAACAGAAGGGTGCTCTCCTTATATGTAGGGCTGTTCATTTTTATCCAAAACCCGAAACCCGACCCGAATTCAAAGCCACCCGAACCCGAATTAGCGAATACCCGAAAAACCCGAACCCGAGAAACCCGAACCCGACCAACCCGAAATTTAAATGGTTCGGTTATCGGGTCACTTTTTTCAGGCCAAAAACCCGAACAACCCGACCCGAAAAACCCGAAACATGAAACCCGAAAAAAAACCCGAACATTTATTGTTTTTTTTCTTATAAAAGTGTTTAGATTTTGAGTCTTTAATACATGGAACACTAAGTTTTGGGTTTTTTTAAATATTATAACAGCATATTGTCAATTAATATTTGAACTTTGATGATATTTATAAAGTAACAATATGAATTTTGATGATATTTTGTAAAAAGAAAACATTTATTGTCATTTTACATCTAAACCCGAAAACCGAATAACCCGACCCGAACCCGAATAACCCAAACCCGACTAACCCGTACTTTAAATGGGTTGGTTATTGGATCAATTTTTCCCAGAGAAAAACCCGAACAACCCGTCCCGAAAAACCCGAAACCCGAAGAAAAAACCCGATGAACACCCCTACTTATATGAAGTAGGGGTGTGCACGGTTTGTTTCGGTTTAGTTTTTGGGCAAAATTAAAACATAAACCAAAATCTTAGTTTTCGGTTTTTGGTTTTCGGTTTTTAAAAACGTTTGGTTTCGGTTTTTCTGCCTTTTATGCCGGTTCGGTTTTTCAGTTATTTCGGTTTTTAAAACAAAATTATGTAAAATTCAAAAAATAAAAAATATAATTTAAATTATAAGAATCTTTCTTATATGTTTATATTTAAGTTATTATAGTTAACCTATTTAATTAATATTGCTTACATAAACCTAACCTTGTAATTTATTTTTATGTTTCTCCAAAGTTTTTATTATGACATTTTCTTTTATAATAATTTGAAGATCATTACATTTTGTTATTTTATGTAAATAATAAATAAATCATTTCAATTATAAATAAACATGTAATGTTTTTGTTATAAACACTTAACATTCAAGAATAAAATTAATAATTTACACTAGCATTGGGTTAAACACTTAAACAAATTAAACTTAAACATAAAAATATATGGATTGTAACTTATCGGTTCGGTGCATTTTTTTTTTTTCGGTTATTGAAATGGTTATCCAAAAACCGAACCGAAATTTTTGTTTATTAAAAATCCGAAAACCGAACCGTCGGTTTTTGTTTCGGTTCGGTTTTGTCAGTTATTTCAGTTACGGTTCGGTTATTTCGGTTCTGTCGGTTATTTCAGTTACGGTTCGATTATTTTGGTTTTCTGCTCACCCCTAAATTATGAAGTAACATGACTAGCCATGTTATTTGATGGGGTGAGCATGATTCAGTTACTCGGTTAAGTTTGGTTATGGGTTAAATCGGACTTATAACCCATGTTTCCCTTGTTAAATTTACATAACAATTCAGTTTCGGTTGTTAACAGTTTGGTTTTGAAAAAAAAAATGATCCAGTCTACCGTCTGCTTTGGACTTTGACGGATTTAAGTTATTTTCAATTAGTGCATTCAATTATATCATGAGTCACATAAATTATTAGCAAGTTTTAAAATTATATAAAAAAAGAATAAACGGTAACTAGTATGTTATTTATAAGGATTGTAATAATTTTTTTTCCGGCAAATACCGTATTATTTATATAAAAGTAATAAGTTTGCTTTTTAAATTTTAACTAGGGTGTTACACCCGCGCTTCGCGGCGGGGCGGCCCGATTTTTGATCCGATACAAAAGTATGTCGACACATGTCTTACATCAAGTGGGAAACTCGATTAGAAAAGTTTTTACAAAGTAAAAAGGTTGTCAGTGTGAATGCTAATCAACTTACGCTTATAGCGACACGTAAATAAAAATAAAGACGAAAAGTTGATTAAAAAGTATTTAGAAAGTTAGGAGGTTGTAAGAGTCAATGCTAAAAATTAAAGGTTATAAGTAAAAAAACAAAACCACAAAAAAGAAAGAAAAAAGAAAGGAAAAAGAAAGAAAAAAAATTGTGGAAGGGGTAAAAGCGTAAAGTCTAAACGTTGACGAAAACTGTAAATTACAAAAGAAATTGGTATTTAAGAAACAACAAACAAAGCATAAGGGTCGAAAACGTACATCACAAGAGATGGGAAAAAATACGTAAAAAAACAAAACCACAAAAATTAGTGCAAGGGGTAAAAACGTAAAGTTAAAAAGTTGATGAAAACTGTAAATTGCAAAAGAAGTTGGTATTTAAGAAACAACACACAAAGCATAAGGGCCGAAAACGTAAATTAAGAAAAAAAAGAAAAAAAATTCAAATGTTGCTAGGGAAAGAAAAAAAAAAGCCTCACCGACCTTTTTATAGGTTATATAATGTCAATTCATTATTAGTTAATTTAACACGTATAATCATGAAACTGTCTATTCGTTTATCTTTAAATTATAATTATAATTTGTTTATTCGGTTTTCCGGTCACTCTTAGACCTATTAATCTATCTATTATATCAAAATATTTGATATAATTTACTATTGGATTGTTATAATTTAGAACGGTAGCAAAATGATGATACGTCTAAGATGGTCAAGAAACTAGGGCTATGTGACTCATAACTTTTATTTAAATTCAAAATAATTTAAAACTGAATAAAATTCCAAAATAGATTTAAATTAAAAATAATTAAATACTGAATAAAATTCCAAAATAGAAAAAAAAAAAAAAGTTTTTAGAACCTGCAATCTGCAAAGGTATAGATGCGATTTATTAGTCCACCATTCAACGCTAAAGTTGGCCTTATTTATTCTTTTATTAATTGCTACGTTTATTTGAGGAATGACCATCCACGTAACAAGATTTCATTGGTCTGACGTTTGACTAAATCTTGTGGTAGGGCCAACTCTCACCTGCCAATCTTTTGTTGTGCATTGAAAGTTGGTCTGAACCCATACAGTAAAACTTGGCACTTTGGTCCATACCCATTTCGGGTATTCTCTTTATTGGATCTTGACCCACTTTTTGGTTCGGATTCTCTGTGAAGAGTGAGGACAGTAAAATTATATGAGATTGGGTCAGATTCTGGTTTAATACACTTTGACCAAATGAGTTGTGTTTAGATTGATCAGTCGGATTAACGGGTTAACAAGTGTAGCCCGTTTATCTTTTAATCTTATTGAAAGTGTGTTATACGTCATAATTTAAAATAGTCAAGTATTTTGTGTCTAGTGGCGTAGCTTTTAAGGGACTGGGGGTGCACCCGCTCCCCGAATGTTTCAGTTAGAAGTGTAATGTCACACCCCAACCGATGGCGGAATCACCAGGGCATGGCACTGAGTGAAACAGATTGTCCAGAAGTTTCTATAACAATTATCATTACCAATCAATTTAAAGTAACATGTCCCATACCATGCCTCAAAAGGTAAACAAATTATTACAGACAAATTCTAGGCAAATAGTTCTATTCCGACAACTCAGATTTTCAAATGGGGCAATTGTTTATCTGCTTCCAGAGACTCTTGATTACATTAGTACAGACAACTATTTGTTGGCCTCTAGAAACTTATTATAGCCTCGCTTTCCTAGCAGCTAAGCATCCTAAATACCTGTCACATACGTTAAAATAAAAGTCAATACACATAGTGTAAAGGTGAGCATACAAGTTTGATAGTAGCGTATAGAGTTCGGAATAGTTTACGCATAACCAGCACGTACACAGAGGAAAACGAAGCATGTTAATTATCGACATGGACCTATCGATACCAATGAATGCGGGTTGACTGCCCAAGACAGTTCGTAATACATGATCACCACCGTAATCCATGCAAATAATTGTCCTTAACAACCCCCGTGTGAACGGGTGCTAAGTCCAAACTATAGTACTATCGTCGTTAAGGCAGGTAAACAGCATTCCACGTGTAAACATAACAACAAGCATTCATTTAGTCACGTAATACATGCGGTAACGGTTAGCGTTTAAAGTATTGTGTAGTGTGTTCGATTATGATTTTGTATAAGTAACGTATGTAACACCCAAAAGTGCATAAAGCAAAAAGGGGTCGAGTATACTCACACACCAGTGGATGGAATGAAGGGAGCGCTTGAGAGTAAGGTTAGCCTGAATAGTTCGATAGCATAATGATAAGTAACGCGTAAAACGGAAACAAGTGTTGGTGGGTCGGACAGCTGGTCGATCGGATAGCAGTCCGATCGGTCAGCTGACCGTGCGAGTGACTATCCGTTCGGACGGCTGTCCGATCGGATGGTCGTTCGAGTGGATTGTTTCTTCCTTCAGGAAGGATGTGTTTGTGTATGATGGTTTGACTTTTGAAGTTTTTGTTGTAGCATTTGAAAACATTGAAGTGTTTCTACCTTTCAAGTCGGTCGATCGGACAGTCGTTCGATCGGCCGGCAATCCGATCGATTGGGCACTCAAGTGAGAACAAGTTCACAGCAGAATGTCACTCGAGCGGACAGCAGTTGGATCGGGTGGCATTCCTAGTGCATTTAACATGTTGAAAAATCGATTAAGGGTTAAAGTTCAAGTATCTCATGATCCGAAGAGTAATCCGATCGGATGGTAGTCCGATCGGACGGCAGTTCGTTCAATACTCAAACTTCAAGAAAAAGTAATTAAGTGTGGGACCCATAGTGCAAGCCGTTCGGCTGACCGGTCGATCGGGTGGCTGTCCGTTCGGACAACAGTCCGATCGGACAGCACATCGTCCTGGTCGTCCTGTACGTCTCACACTTTGGTTGTTTTGATTGTTTGTCGTTTTATCGAGGCATTTTGATAACGTGTAAAACAACAGTAACTTTGTCACTACTTGGTGCTCATGATCGGACAGGAATCACCCAGACCCAGTCAGTTAACTTTTTTGTGACGGTGTTCCATGTTTAACCCGAAATCGGTAAACCTCATGGCTAGAAACCAGATCTTGAGCCACACAACCACAAGAATGAGTAGTATGTCGACACAAGGTCCGATTCCACCGGTTTTGAGTGCATTGAGTGTAAAAAAGTTGAAAGAAAGTTGGAGAACCATCTTTCATTCCTTTTCCTTGTGAAAATGTTTAGATCTACTAGCGATCTTTGTTTGTTTATGTGGAAATCGGCTAGATCTAAGTTGTTCTTGGTGGATTGAGGTCAAAACATGGAGTTCTTCAAGAACACATGATGACATCATCCTAGAACACCTCAAATCGGGTGATTTCACGGTTACAAGTTAAGATTTAAAAGATAGAAAGGTGTAGGAGTGCGTGTAGATCAAGAAAGTACAAGATTTAGGGCGAGATCTTACCGGAATCGAGAGAAATCTGAGAAAAGGTGAGGAGGGCGTGCTGTTCGGTCAGAGAGTTTCTAGAAATGGAAAGTGTGAAAGTGACATGGGTATTTATAGGGTTCCAAAAGAGGAAAGGGCTGGCCGATCGGATGGCAGCTCGATCGGACAGCCTGTCCGATCGGACAGCAGTCCGAACGGACGGCTGGTCAATCGGCTGGTTGCCTGATCGATCGGTCGCCTGTTTCGAGTGTTCGGTGCGACGAGTTTTGCTGTTTCTATTTCGATTTGCGAGCGTTGCGATGCGGTAGAGTTTCCCTAGTCAAATTACTTTTAATCCCAACTACTCATATCGAGCATTGTCTCTTCTCCACTAATTATCATAATTTGAGTTCGATTGCGTTTCGAATGCGATTCAATTGCGATTCGATTGACACATATCATAAATAAACAGGCACAAGTAACACATAAGGCACACACACACGTATAATAATCACCAAATTGCATAGTTCGAGTTGTGAGCGCGATGTTGATTAGATTAGTTCGTTTAGCGTTTAGTTTACTTTATCGCATTGTTACTTCCTATTATTCACAGCCGTAAAGCGATCCGTCGATAAGTGTACATTGATTACTGCGACTTTTATTGATTACTCCACATAATACAACTAACGTAAAACATAAAATAGACTATCTACAGTCAAAGAAGTCAAAACAGGAATTGAGCAAGGAGAGACAGATTGCAATTATCAATCTTTTCTTCCTTTGAATTCAATCTTGACTTTGACTTGACTTTCAAAACACTGGGGTGTTACATGTAATATTTCCGTTTTTTTGTCTGAAAATTTTAAAATTATATAGGTCTGCCCCCCCCCCCCTTTATTATTTTGCCTAAAATTCCCCTGCCTCTATCAAGTTTATTGTCAAAAATAGTTATACATATTTTGTATTGGGTTAAAAAAAATGTGAACAGACTAAACTTCAAGTAAAGTTTGTTACTACTTTATATATAAATCAAAGTTGAGGGTTCTTTTTTTATCTTAAAGGTACTTACCATTTATCTTAAAAATCGTTGGGGTGAGTTGTAATTCTTCGTTCAGGTACTTAACATTTATCTCGCATCATTATAAATATTTGGTCTTTATTTTTGTTAAACAATATATAGCATTTTTTATGAGTTCACGTCATTTGAATAAATGAAGTTTATGTAGTTTTATTTGGAGTTATTATTGTTTGACACGACCCAAATCGAATATCGAACATATAACCCGAAACATAGCGATAGGAAAAAAAATTTGGCCCCTGCAACTTTTGGTCAAGCTCCGCCACTGTTTGTGTCAAAAATTTAAAGAGAAATTGACATATTGTTTTGTAAATTGAAAATAACATGTTCATATACGCTCGTAACTTTGAATTAGTGATTTGTTTTGGTAGACTCCTCTGTCAGAACGCTTTCAACAACCTTACCTACAACCTCTGAATCACCAAGATCATCAGATTTGGTGTAAGTCACATCAATGTTGTCAGGTAATTGGTCAACCATGTTTATAGCTTTTTCCACCTTTTCGCCATCATAGAATGTATAATTATTCTCCAACGGTGGTGGAAACTGATGGTATCCTGACCCAGTCCCCTTTTTGTTCTTTTTAGATTTTTTACCATCTGGTGTGATGTTGAAAATACGTTCCAAAATGTATGAAGAAGCATAATAACTTTGAAGTTTATTGACCAACTTTTCTTTTTCAGCCAGTTCTTGTTTAAGTTTAGCAACATCATCAATATAATCATTTAAAACTAGTTAATTTCCTTCATATCTGGCTTCAAGAAATTTAGTTGTCTTTTGACATGCTGACAATCTATCATGTAAATTTTTGACTCTACTCTTCAAAGTTTTATAAACTTCTTTAACAGTATAGTATGACAATTTCATTCCATCATATTCTTTTTGCAACTCTTGAATAAATTTATCTTTATGAACACATTCGTTGCAATCAGCTGAACACTGTTGTTTCAAAACTTTGTTTTCTTTTTCAAGATTTTCACATTTTTGTGTCAGCTTTTCTTTTTCCTGTTTTAAAAACCTTTCATTTTCTAACATTTCATTACATTTTTCTTTGAAAATCTTTTCTATTTTAGTAAACTCAATATCTTTGGATCTCAAATTTTTATCTTTTTCAGTATAAGCCCTGCACGTTTCCATGCATTTCTTGCACTGTTCATCAGTTTTAATTTCAATTTTATTTAATGATACAGAAGAACCAGTTTGAGTTGTTACCTCAGCTTTTGGCACCGTGGCTTCTTCTGCCTTTGCTTTCTCATCAGCTTTCTTCACCTAATCTACTAACTTCTGACTTTCATCAATGATTTCTTCTACTGTCTTCTTCTTTTTCTCTAGACTGGCATATATCACCTTATTTATGCCCTCATCTACCTTTTGTTTGTAGTTCGGAATCTCTTCAAGCCCTTTACACCAAACTCCCACAGTTGGAATAGCAGCAACAAGTGCTTCAAAATCTACCTTTTCAGGATCAACTGTTGGATTTCCTTGAGGATCAACAAAACATTCTCTCTTGGCATCCCATCTATTTGCCCATTTTGCTTCCATGAATGCCTTATACACTTTACTGAAATACATTCGTGCATGATTTTCTTCTCGACTTTCTTTGAACTCAGCAGCCAACGCCTTCTTCTCTTCCTTTTTGAGGTATTTATTCCAGTTAAATCCTTCGTCATTCTGAATTGTAACATAAGCTTGTTTTTTTCTCTTTTGATGACCCTTCCTCAATCTGCTTTTGATTTGTTCTTGATGGTTGCTCATTGTTGCGATGATAGATAACTTTCTTATAATAATCTTCTTGAAAAGGAGTCACGCTATTATCAGCTTGGCGGTTTGTGCATTCTCTTTTGAAGTGTCCTTTCTGTTTACACTTAAAACAAGTGACTTTAGCTTTGTCGAATCCCAGCTTCATGTCAGGACCTTCCAGACACTTTCTCCCAGTAATCTCCATGAAAGGTTGAGCCCTCCTGATTACGCTTGCCATACACCAGCGAATATCCATGAACTCCATCTCTTCCGGATCTACCTGATCGTAGTCTTCTTTTGTCATGTTAGGATTGCCTATTTTCCTGCGATCAGACCTTCGTAAGATTCAAGAACAGAAGTCAAGAAACTCATGTGTTGTCTAGCGAAATCAGTGTTCAGACTTGGAATATCTTTCCAGATCTGACTCGAATCAGATTTAGACGATGAAGACGGTGAATGATACCCTGAATCATAACTTGAAGATTTGTTCTTTGATGAATCAACAGAATTATCTGCACTGAATGCTGTACTGGTTTTTGGTGACTGATTGTTCAGTAGCATACTTCTTCGATAGTACAGATCAACATTTTGCTGATAATTGGAACTGGACATTTTGTTTTGTTTCTGTAACATCAGATCATGTCCCTCCAGTTTTTAAATTAAACTATCCAAAGACATCTCATCAAACTTGGCATCATTTTTAAAAAATAATCACATATGTCTGCCAATCTTCAACATGAGGCAATGCTTCAACCAGCTTATCAATAATTTCTTCTCTGTCTTTCATAATTCCAAACCTCTCTAGTTAGATCTTCAATTGACAGAATCTTTCTATCATTTGTCTAACAGTTTCGCCCTTCATGCATCCGAATAGATCAAATTCCTTTTTCAACAGAGAAATTTTGTTTTTCTTGATATCTTTGCCTCCTTCAGCTTTCAGCTTCAAAGCTTCCCACATCGACTTAGATGTTGCACCATGTTGAAGTAAACACAAAATGTCCTCTCTAACAAATTGTTGCAATAATGTTACCATTTTTAGTTCATTAAAGTGGTTCGTTTTATCACCCTCTGAAAATTGTTTAATTGTAAGTAATACATTTTGATCATTCACTGGTTTTTCATATCTGAAAGTCAACATAATCCAACTCTCGTAAGCATAGGCCTTCACCCAGTTTTCAAATCTAGTGCTCCACCAATGATAATCTTCTATATTCATTAGTTTCGGTGGTCATTGATGATTTCCGTACACACTATCATACTTCAAACTCTCGGAAATAGCACTTGAAACAGTTTATGTTGTAACTGGAGTTTCTTCAGATGTGAACGCGTTATAAAACGTGTTGTAGAATTCTTCAGCCATGATTACCTGCAAACAATCAAACACTTAGACAATTCAAAAATGAATTTAACCAAGACAGTCAGTTCGTACGAAGCTGAAATGGTGCCTTCGTACGAAGGAGCAACAATAAACTCTTTAGACAAAAATGTGTGTTCATACAAAGCTAGATGTGGTGCCTTCGTACGAATGTACTTAAATTCTCAAAAACCAAGTTTTCTAGGTTCGTACGAAGCGACAGTGTGTGGCTTCGTACGAAGCTAAGCTGTGACGAACAAAGTCACGTTTTTCATAGGTTTTCACTGATTTGAGTACGATTTTGTTCGAATTTTGATTTGAAACTTTGTAGGATTGTTCAAAAACGTTTTTCACACAATATATATCCAAAATTTAGCGAATTTTAACCGTGGAAACGTTGTAGATCTGAATTTTAAGTTCAAAAAGAAAGTGTAGAAGATGAGTAGAAGAAGATGAAGAGATTTGTATCTGAATCTGATGAAGTTGCTTGAATCTTCGTGTCTTCAATCCGTGCAAACAATCACCCGCTCTGATACCACTTGTGGATTCGCTCCTTGAATCGATTCCTTTAACCGTTGTATGCGATGAACACGTATCTTATGCGAAATCCAAGTACGTGTGTGAATTGAACACAAAGAAGTAATTATAAGCTGATTTCTATTGATGTTTGCAGTTACAAAACAACGAAATCAAATGGACAGAGTTTCCCCACTCTAGTCACAAAAGTTGCAAATGACCAAGACCTACACACATATATATACTAGTGATGGCTTCGTACGAAGATAGACAAGCTCCCTTTGTATGAAGTAAGCCCCTTCGTACGAAGTGAGCCCCTTCGTACGAAGCCACTTAAGTTTCCCTTCATACGAAGCTGCTTAATCTCATGTGCACTTTATGCTCTGCTCTGTTTAGCACACCAGTCTTGTATCATCTGTTTTAGCTACGATAAGTGATTGAAGGAAGTGATAGACATTATGTACACACAGTTTTCACAGAATGTTTATGGTCATAACATCAGATTATACGCAAGTTCCCTTTATACGTCGCTAAATGACCAAAACGCCCTTATGAGGCATAGTTTGATTTTAAAACCTTAACGGGCATACAAGTTGATATCCTACTGATATTATAACTTGTTTAAAGTGTATTGGCATATGGAACTTGTTCATGACTCATCCAGTTACCCATTATCGCTTATACGCGTACGGTTAGACTAACATAACTAGTTTACATAAGTTACCGAAAAGGGTTTAACCTTATCATTTTAATCTCAAAATCCAGAATGTACTTTGTTTACCATATTATACAAGTCCTAGTACTTGTTGGGTTTAAACCACATTCTATTCGGTATACGCTTAATCTAGCGAACCTATTCTTAAAGTATCGGGTCATATCTAAAGGAATTACCTTTGGCCCGTATACATTCCAACAGATAATAAATCTGTTCATTCCAGACTATAGAACCCCCCAGATAATCGGACTTAGGTCAATAGTACTTAGACTTGCGGTTTTTTGCTAAATTATAATCTTATTGATTGGAAGCTAGCAAAAAGATAAATACTCTTGACTTATTTTAGTGTAAACTTGGGATGACAATTAGCCCAGTTAGAGCGGGTATTACATAAGTAAGTCGCCTATGAATGCGCAAAAATGTAAGAATCCGGTTTATTCCGTTTTAGTTGATAATTGAAATGATTGGGTGTTAATGATACCTTGTCCGGACGTCCTAATGGGTTAATCAAGTATGTAAATTTGTTACAAGAATAAACCCCAAGAAATATTTAAAAGATCATCTACGAGTTTTCTATATGTATAAAACTCCTTTCAAAAAACTGTTTTCCAAAGAATCAGTTAATTGTATTTACCAGCTTTGGCTGACGTATTTTCAAAAGATTGAAACCGCATGTACCGAACCTTATTATAGGCTGGGAATACGGGTCGGCTAGAATGAAGGCTACGAAATTTGCAACTCTTGATGCTTAAGGCCTATGATGTCTAAAGCTCTGTTTATTAGATCCTGTCTGTAGGCTTGTATCAAACGCTTGTAATACTTTTATATATTCAAACTTTATTGAATTTTATATTTTCACTCTAATACTTCCGCTGCATATTATTACATTGTGATAACTGTTATCCAACCGTCACGATTGTACCTATACGGGCCCACCAGGAATCGAGGTGTGACAAAAAGTAGATATGGACTTAAATTTTTCATTGTTAATAATTATAGTAATCTTACGGGATAGACATCCAATGTTGTCTATAAAGAAGATTTTAGAGATTTTTAATTTGTATATGTATTAATAGATTTGTAAATTCTAATGTACCATTAATCTGTAATTTTATTATTATAAGTAATTTAACTAGGAAATTGCACTGCGCGTTGCCGCGGCGTTTTGAGAAAAATTTACGTTAAAACACAGGGCAACTGAAAATTATATAAAAATAAGAACGAAAACGTATTATATTTGACTCGATTCATTTTTAGAAAAAAAATTACGTCAAAACGTCGATCAATTAAAAACGTACATAATAATAAGCATAAGAAGATATTTTATTTGACCTGACTAATTTCCAAAAAAAAATTACGCATGTACATAAAAATAAACATGTAAAATTCGATTATAAATACTTTAGAAAGTTAAGAGATTGTCAGTGGCGAAGCTTGACGTTTTCGACGGGGGGGTCGAAAACATATATACCCAAAAAATTCTATAGAACCGGGGGGGGGGGGGTCGAAAACGTATATACCCAAAAATTTCTATACGAAAACTACGTATATAACACTACTGAGTGAAAAGTTCGGGGGGTTGGGCGCCCCTCCCGGCCCCTTCAAAGCTGGGCCCCTGGAGATTGTAAATGTCAATACTAAAAGTTGAGGGGTATGAATATAAAAATTACAAAAACACATAAAAAAAAGAAGAAAAAGGACAAAAAAGAAAATAAAAAAAACTCAAATCAGTATTTACCCAAGCTGATAATTGTATTATATATAATGTGTAATCTATACCATATAATAAAAGAAACCACTTTAGGGACACTTGTCATTATATTAGGCTATCTCTTACAGATAATTATTATTTTAGTTTAATTTTTTCTAATTAATTATAGATAATCATCCTACTAAATATTATTATTATTTTAGTTTAATCTTTTCTAATTAATTATAGATAATCATCCTACTAAATATTATTTAGTTTAATATCTTATATTATAGATAACCCTCCTATTAAATATTATTAGTTCAATATCTTATGGATAAATATTATTAGTTTAATTTCAGTGAGTTTTATATATTCATAAATCTTAAGTATAAAACGACTTATTTCACTCTTCCATATTTAGACCATGTATATTTTACTTTGTTATTTCACTTTACTCCATATTTAGACCATATACTCCACTTTAGTTCAATTTCTTTATAGTCTATTCGGTTAACTTTATACTCGGTATTTCATATCCACCTCCCTTTTTGTAGTGTTGTTTGTCACATTTGTAGCGTTGGTTATCGATCCATGATATGAAAACAAATTATGTTATCGATTGAAACAACCGATGATGTGAACATCTATATCTATATCTATATCTATACTATATAATTAAAGAAACCAATATGTGACACGTGTCATTCATTGGAGACACCTATTTTTGAGGTTTTTCGCCTTTCTTTTATATTTATGATTTAGTATATAAATTAATTTTTTTTTACTATTATTAGTATTTTTATTATTTATCAAATATATTGATTACTTAAAATTTATATATAAGACTTTATCCAAAATTATATTTATATTTATTTAATACACCATTAATCCAAAATTATATTTATTTAATATACTATTAATCTAAAATTACATTTATTTAACTTGTGTAATACATAGAGTTTTTAAAGATTTAACCTTTTTATTATTTGGTATATAAATTGCAATACACACGAGGTTCTTAAAAATATAATATTTTTTATTATTTAATAAATATTACATTTATTCAACCCGTGTAATAAATAAGGCTTTTAAAGACATATTATTTTATTATTTAGTATGTAAAATTATATTTTTTTCAACCCGTATAATACACGGGGTAATAATCTAGTTATTTCTTATAAATGTTTTTCTTTGTTGAATCCTTTTGATATTCATTCAATTCGTGTAGTACATACATCTATAATTTAGTAACTTAATAAACAAATAGACTATTATGCTGATGTCAGTTCATGCTTTCATTACACACATATTTTACACTTACGTATTTTTTTTTTCAATATGAAACTTATGTTTTTAATTTGAGACACAACATTTTTTTAAGAATCATTTTTTTTTCAACACATACAACAGTTACTGAAATAAAGAAGTCAAGATTATGTTACACGTTAAATTGAATTTTAAATCACAAGATTTAATACGAAAGCAAGGGACACGTTCATTGGAGAATCATATTAAGTAAAGAATCGTGAAATACATGTATACATAGTGTTTACAAATTACAATAAGACTTAGAAAGAGTTTTATAATAAACGTGCCCCTAATAAGTTCTATTATGTCTTTTCAAGTCATATAATCTAACCTTATGGGAAATTACACTTGTATTTATTTGAAAACAGTTTTCATGCTCTTAATTTTGTTTTATAACATTTTAAAACTTCATATAAGATCATTATTCTTGTAGATTGTCAGTTGTAATAGCTATTATGTTACGAAGGCAAAGGAAAAATCTATTAAAAAACATATTTATCTTTCTTATGTGTGTCTTGTTTAACAAAATCTTAAAACCTTTTTTTAACTAAATATAAGGTTACTTAATTCGTTAAATTGAACAAAAAAAAATGATTTTACCCCAAAATTTGGCATTTAACATGATAGGGAGTAGGGATTATGAAATGTATAAGAAAATGATGAGGATATATGGTTAATCCACCAACCTAAAAATCAATCAAGTTATCTATTTAAAGCGTGAAGGAAGGTTTACTGCTTTAGTCATTTTCTCCCTCTACATATGTATCTTTGATTGTATCACATGTACCAATCTCATTGTTAGTTCAACTATAGGTTGTTAAATAAAGTCGCAAAACCATTTCTCAAATTTGAGGGAAAACAAGTCTCTCAACTTAGAGCATCTACAACGCATGTATTTTCTCTTGTTCGGAAGCACATATGGAGGAGCCAGGGAATTGAAATGGAAGAGAGAGGCTGCGGATTTCCTAACTGAAGGGAAGGCGTCCATATTAGTTTTGTGAAGGAGAGGTGGAGAGATGACATAAAGTGATATGGATCGCAATCGAACCAGAACCCCTGATGGATAAACCCGAAACCCGACATATTTTGGACGGGTTTGGGGTCATGTAATCGAGTTTGGGACGAGTTTGAGATTTGGTGATCAGTCCATTTACCCGATCCGATTAAATGATAAACTGTACCTATTTACCCGATATAATTTTTTTTAAATTATGTATATATATGATATGTGATGTATCCAGTTTTTTTGTTTTTTTATGAAGGCAAGTGAAAAGTCATCGAATGACATACATTCTTTTTTTTTATAATCTTTTGGAGTAACTATTTGTTTTTTTTTTAAAGTAACTATTTGTTACATCTAGATTTTCAATTTATTATCTTGTGGTAACAATCGTCAAGAATTGACATACACTAATTTTTTCATCTATGCATTTAAGTATATTTTATGTAAATTTAGGTATTTTATTTTATATACATTGGAGTTATTTGATGTATTTTTATATTGATAATAAAAAATGTAATTGATTAGTAGTTACCCTACAGATACCCAACGGGTATAGGCCGGGTATATCCAAGGGGTATTTTTTTTTAAATTAACGGGTTTACCCAAAACCCGCGAATATACCCGCTACACGACGGGTATTTACCCGATATAAACTCCACGGGTTTTGGATAAACTTATCTAATCGGGTTTGGGATTGGGATTACCTAAACCCCAAGGGCGGACATATAGAGGACCAAGGGGTAGCCTCCGCTACCGCTTGGTCGGAAAATTTTTGACGTTTTTAGTGTAAATTTTGGAAAAATTTGACGTTTTTTCGATTTCGTTATCGCCTATTTATAAAACGTTCCCGCTTGGTCGGAATCCTAGATCCGCCACTGCTAAACCCGCCCCAAACTTGACACATTGTCATCCCTATAAAAGGATGAGGGGTGCGAGAGAGGGGTCCCCTGGCCGTCCGGATCTCCCCCTGCGATACGGATGCTCTTACACTGTTGAGTGATTAGTCTTGAACTTTATTTGCATGAATAATTTCTTTAATGGGTTAAAATAACATAGGATCATTTTTCTTTAAATTTTGACATGCTAACAGATCAAATATTCACTTTCCTCCCTTCCCATATACCTTCTTACACGAAATTGATACCGGAAACACAAATACACATGATCATTGAAATTTTGACAAACTAGTTAGATTACCCATGCTACGATGTAGGGTTTTGGTTGATATCTATTTTGGTTTAGTATAGAAACCAAAGAAACATGGTCAAAAGAATATCTACACACGTTTTACATCCACCAAAAACCATAAAAGAATAAAGTTAAATTGGACAACAGTACAACCTGATTTTAAATTACTTGTAAATGAAAACGTAAATGCCATCTTTAATATAACTTTAATGAAAATTTACGTATAAACGTAAACCAACTTGAATTTATACCAACACATGCATAAAAATAAGCACGTAAGAAAAATATTGTTTGTACAAGTGGAGCATAAAGTGACCGGAATTTATACCGTCTAATGAAAACGTATTATATTTGACCCGACTTATTTCCGAACAAAATTTAGATTTAAACTTAGACCAATTGCAAACGTACAATAAAAATAAGCACGAAAAAGTATCATATTTGACCTGACTCATTTCCGGGAAAATAAAACAAAATTTACGACAAAACGTAGAACAACTGAAAATGTACACAATAATAAGCATAAGAACATATTATATTTGACCCAACTCATTTCTTGAAAAAATTTACGTCAAAACGTCAATCAACTCGAATTTACATCGACACGTACATAAATATAAACATTTAATTAATTTGATGCTATGAATATATATAAAACTTCTCCTTATACGGGCTTAAAAATCATAAATAAAATCATATGTAATAAAACACACGTGGATATTTAACAAATCCAAAAACCACTATTGGTTCCATTCACAATTACACACAAATAAAAAAACTAGGCTTGTAAATGAACTCTACAAACACGAACGAGGCATGTTCATGTTCGTTCATTTACCTTTAACCGAACAAATGATCGGACACGAACATTTAAATGAATGGATTTTCTTGTTCATGTTCGTTCATTAAGAAAATGAACATGTTCATGTTCGTTTATGTTCGTTCACTAAAAGTATAAACGAACGGTTCACGAACACAAACGCACACAACTCCAAATCAGAATGTTTGGTTAAATAACCTTTTCTCCAATGAGTCATTACACTCGGATAGGTATAAACCACATTCTATTCGATATACGCTTAATCTAGCGAATCTATTCTTAAGTAACGGCTCATATCTAAAGGGACTAACCTTTGACCCGTATACATTCTAACAGATAATAAATCTATTCATTCCAGACTATAGTACCCCCCAGATAATCAGACTTGGGTCAATAATACTTAGACTTGCGGCTTTTTGCTAAATTATAATCATATTGATTGGAAGCTAGCAAAAAGGTAAATACTCTTAACTTATTTTAGTTTTTAAACTTGGGATAACAATTATACCACTTGGAGCGGGTATTACATAAATGGGTCGTCTATGTTGTGCATAAATGTAAGAATCCGATTTATTCCGTTTTACATGATAACTGAAAGGATTGGGGGTTAATGGTACCGTGTCCGGACGTCCTGACTCATATACTGATATGTCCATACGGAATAGCGTGCAAGGGTAGGCATACCGACTGTAAGACACGTTTTATTCAACTTTGGTGAGTACCTTAATTATATTAAATGACTGGCTCTGATCTCTGGTTCCCGGTTGTAAGGCAAGTATGTAAATTTGGTAACAAGAATAAATCCCAAGAAATATTTAAAAGATCACCGATGGGTTTTCTATATGTATAAAACTCTTTTTGAAAAGTTGTTTTTGATGTGCACAAAATGCAACATATAAATTACATCAATTGTGGCATAAAACTAACCCTTTTTTAGTACTAATGTTGGAAAAAGTACGCTTTTGTCTTCCTTTTGTATTTTCAGGATTAAATGAGCTCAAATGAACAAAAGAAGCAAAAGGACAGCTAAATCTAACATAAATACAAGAAAAGGAACAAAAGTGGCATGCCCGACCTCCCGAAAGCATCTTCCCAAGCAAAACAAAGAAGACAGAAGACTGAACACGCCCCGTGCTCAGTGAGCACGGGGCCGTGCCCAAGTGACAGCAGAAAAGACAAACTCATAGAAGCTTCTGTTGCCCACCACGGGGCCGTGCCCAGCGGACACGGGGGCGTGGTCAACTTCCTGCAGGCGCATTTATTGAAATTGCGAATTGCAATTAATGAAGAGAGAGAGAGTCAGATGGACACGGGGCCGCGCCCAGCGGACACGGGGCCGTGCCCAGCGGACACGGGGCCGTGCCCGAGCTTCTGTTCAGCCTATAAATAGGAGTGTTTGGAGCTCTTGCAACTCATCCCTTGGCACACCACCTCTCTCACACTTCACCCACCACCCACCACCATCACACCACCATCATCCATTGTCCATCATAGAGTGTGTGCGTTGTCTCGGGATCCAAGATTGATCGTAAGAGTTCTTGACAATCAAAGGCCATGTTTGCCTAAGTCTCTTACATCACTTGGTGAAGACAAGTGTTTAGTGTTATTAATACTTTTTATTTTTAATCTTTTGCACTTTTAATTGGTTTTGTATTAATGACTTTAATTACTAGTTTCTTATGTTGAAGGTGATTCTTCCTTATCGTTTGTCCGTGGTGTCTTGGCATTATTTTACTGTCTATATAAAATAAAAGATTTTCACCATTCATATCTCCACGGTCTATATGGAGGTATGTTGGCTACCTGGTCGGGGGTTAAGGGAACAGTTTGGTAAGAGTCTTGCCATTGTTCAGTGTATAGATCCTGCAAAGGACCTGGGTCAAATTTAGTAGGATCTCCTTCAATACCCAAAGGTATTGGATGGCGGGGGTCCAAACTCTTTGACCCCCTCATAAGTTAAACTACTATTAAAACTTTAACCCGGCTACTTAGGACTGTATCCCTGCTGGCTCAGACTACTTAGCCGAGGGTAACGTCGCCTTCAAAAGAGGGGCCTACCACATTATGCATTAATAACTTAATTAATTATCTTTCAATAATCCGACCCTTTAGGATTGTATCCTTGCTGACTCAAACTACTGGGTTGAGGGTAACGTCGCCTTCAAAAGAGGGGCCTACTACAATAACTAAGATAATCTCTTAAACAAGTACAAAAGTGCAAAAATAATCAAAGGTTACACTACACACGAGTCGGATCCAAGTAATTCATCTTGTCTATCTGTTTTATTTTTATTTTATTTTTCAGCATTTTAGTTAGTTTTATTTTCTTAGTTTAAAAACCTTTTTTCTAACATTTTGATTGATTAGACGTTGAGGATAAACCGGTACTAAAAGCTCTTGTGTCCTTGGACGACCTCGGTATCTTACCAACACTATACTACGTCCACGATGGGTGCACTTGCCCATATGTGTGTTTAGTGTTAGTAAATATCGTGTTTTATAAATTTAAAACTTGGCTAAAAAGTGTAAAAAATGCTTAAAATATATACCTAAATTATATTACACTTAACGCACATCAAGTTTTTGGCGCCGCTGCCGGGGAACGAAGGATTTTAAGAAAGTTAGGAATCAACGGCCTAATCATTTTTTTTTATTTTCTTTTTATTTTTTTTAGGATTTTCTTAATTTTTCAGCTTCTGCAAAACTCAGCACGGGTCGTGCCCGCTGAACACGCCCCGTGCCCAATCATTGGAACTTGCAATCTTGTTTTAAGTCAGACAGTAAGCTGAACACGGGGCCGTGCCCACCCAACACGCCCCCGTGCCCAAGATCCAGTTATCGAAAACAGAACCGTAAGATCCCGACGGTTGGTAATTTCTGACACAAAAATGAGTGATAATGATCTTTTTTACTTTCGGCACTCTTATGGTACGTGGTGTCAATTATGTGGAGGCGGTCATAAAGAATTAGAATGCTATTTTCTAAATTATTAGCCCCACTATATAGACCCATCGTTTTCCTGTAGCCTTAAGAGGGGCGAAAGTAAAAATAATCCTTATCTCTCCCTCGAATGCGCCCAGCCAGATATTTTAGGAGAAATGCTTCTTGATGAACTATTTCAACTAGAAGATCTGATTCTTAATTGGTTAAAAGAACTTAAGATGGATTTCCTTAATTCATCTCAAGACGATGACCAAGAAGAAGTGTTGGGGTCGCATTCAAACAACCTCGTTGCTTCCGATAATACCTTCAAATCTAGCAAAGACTTGGACGATAGTCGTCCCTGTGTCGATTGTGCCGTGAAGGACTCCCCATCGACTTCGTTCGATGCATACATAGACCTGAGCTATTCGGCATACACCTTCTTTAACGAGAGCCCGGAAAAGGGTTGGACTTATCCACCTACATTTAGCATAGGAATTACCCTCACCGACAACCTCTTGCGTTCTCGTCTTAATCTAGATCAATTAAGGTATCTTAGGCACTTTGGGGTTGTTACATCTAGTAAGGAACCACCCGATCCGGAAAATGTTCCTTGAAAATAGACAAACTTCATAATCAGCCTTTCGACACGGGGCCGTGCCCAGCCAACACGCCCCCGTGTCCACCAAAAGATTCCTTTCTGACTTTATGTCAGAATACGGACAAACTGTGTCAGGATCTTGCCTGCACACGGGGCCGTGTCCAGCACGCTGTCGTTTTCTATAAATGCAGCCAAGAATCCTGCACATTTGGACCATCCAGGGACAGAGATTTGAAGGGATCTTCTCTCCTACCATCCTAGGTATTTTCTAAAAGAAGGTTCCAACAACCATCTTGTCCTTTCCTCTTTTATCCATTTCCTTCTTCTTCATCTTTCTCCAAAACCCTCCATTAAAGCTTGAGATTTGAAGCTTTAATGCAAGGATTGTTGAGTTTTGTTCAAAGAATCTTGTTAAAAATAAGTTGCATAACACTGTTTTAAGTTATTATTGTTCAAAGAGGCTTCACAAATTAGAAAAATAACTTAAAACTTCAAGATTCCTTGTTTCAAAATTCTGCAGAAAGGTGAACACGGGGCCGTGCTCGTTGAGCACGGGGCCGTGTCCATAGTACTGTTTCATTAAACTAAGCTATTTCTGGTTTATTTTCGTAGAATGTCAAGTGAAAACAGTGGAACGTCTTCCGTGCATTCAAGAAACAGTCGAAGAGGGAGAAGGCCTTCCATTGAAGCTACCCTTGTACACTACATCATGGCACTACGGGAAGCTCTCGATGAAATGACTTCGGTAGATGAGGTCCTAATAGACCGTATAAACTATCTTACGGTGGGGCTGGAAAATAGTTTTCAAGAAATTAACCTCTTGCACCAGAGGTTAAATATTCTTGTAACACCTCCTATGGAACCCGTCCTCCCTCAAGAGGATTGGAACCTAGCACTTGGAGTCAACAACCCTACCGGGTGGGATGACATTCCGGCGGAACCTCCCATTGAAAATCTCCAAGAAGTCCCGGTGGAAGTTGCACCTCCTCAAACTGACGCCAACGAGCCCTCCTTCCTCCTCCCAAGGGAGATAGAGGAGTGGCTCGCCGACATATGAGGAGTCCATGCTCGGAGGAAGGAGTTCTATGAAGCCGCATCCAACCGGGAATATTATCTTCTCGGAAATTTTGCTAATTAGAATAACTTGTAGGCTAGAACTCCTTGGTTTAAGCTTCTTGTGCTTACTTATCTAACTTACTAGCATTATAGGATAATGTAATTCTCTCTATGATGGTTTTTAATGAAATGATGGTTTTAAGGTTTGCATGATGTTGTAACCAATAAAACACACTCGGGATGGTGAAGGATAACAAGGGAAATGAGAAACATCACCCCATACACGAAAACAGGGCCATCCAACAACAAATTCTTCATTACAGTAAGTTCAGCACGGGCCGTGTCCGCCCAACACGGCCCCGTGCTGAACAATCTGCAGAAAATCGCCCAGTTCAGGTAACCGGACACGGGCCGTGTTCATTGAACACGCCCCCCGTGTCTAGGCTTCTGTTTCTTTTTATTAATTTTTGTCACTGGCACCTGAACACGGGGCCGTGCCCGGTCACCACGGGGCCGTGTCCAGGATGCCAGTAACATAAAATTTTGCTTTTAACACCCTTTTACACATTCAATCCAACCTAAAAACTTATTTTTGGGACACATTGAGGACAATGTGTAATTTAAGTGTGGGGGGGATGCTAAAACCTTGAATCTTGCAAGTCCTAATAACAAGCCTTACACAAAACTCTATTGGAACCGCTAATCACCCCAAATTTTTTCAAAAAATTTTCATTTTTTTTTACTTGTCTAAGTTTAAGTTGTGAATTCAAGTTCTAACAAGGTTATATTTTTACAAGTTTACAACCGATAGCGTCGTGATAAAAAACCAACATAAGAAAATTATGAAACGGCATGACAAGCTTAGTTAAAATTTGATTATATGTACTTGATCACATAAAAACCCTTTCCCACAAAAGTGAGTTTTGAGCCTTTATCGAGCATACAAATACATATCTTTACACTAAATGCTCATTTTTCGTTTCATGTGTGAATAGCCGCTTGGTTCGTACGACTCTAGAACTTGCCACGACAATACATTCCTGGTCCTTACCAACTTAAACACAAGTAAGT
Organism: Helianthus annuus; assembly: GCF_002127325.2. Classification (NCBI taxonomy): domain Eukaryota; kingdom Viridiplantae; phylum Streptophyta; class Magnoliopsida; order Asterales; family Asteraceae; genus Helianthus; species Helianthus annuus. Next base: position 119,665,954 of record NC_035435.2, read on the forward strand.
AAATGATGGAGGCATTAGGACTAACCCTTTTTCTTTCTACACCATTATTTTTCATTTTTTTTACCACCTACCCAAAATCCCCCTAGTTAACCCCTTTGAGCCTAAACCTTTTCATTTCTTAACCCAAAACAATCACCCTTTTTACCCACCTAAACCTTTTTTATTTTTAACCCTTTCTTTTAGTAACAACGTTCGATTTTCTGATGACTTTAAAAAAAATATGTATTTTGATGAAACCAAATAAACAAACAAGTCCATCAAAAATAAATTTGTTTGAAACAAATGGTTCGTCAAAATGAAATAAAAATGTGAAAAATAAAAAGTCTTTCAAAAAAACCGACGTTTGTTACGCTTTTCGCCTTTTACTAACCACTAACCCAACCACCCACCTTTAGCCCAAGCCTAACCCTTCACCCCAAAAAAAGTTCTCTTGATATTTACAAAGGTATATAGTTAAAAGGGAGGAGAATTGATTACTTGGCAAGCTTATGGTAGGAGTAAGTTCCATGCCGCTCTCGAGTGATTGACTAAAAATACACCTTCAGCCGAGTGTTGAGTGATCCCCCGTGAGGTATGTGAACTTGTATATAAATGAAATTTTAAAAAGGTATGTTATGCCCTAATAAGTAATTTAGTTTATGGAACGTTTTTAATAAATCATGATGAATAGGATTGTAAATAAATAAAAACAAAACTTAATTAAAGAATCTTGGAAATCCCAACACTCTATGACAAGCCCAAAACTTCTCTTCTACCCATTCCATTTGGGTGTGTAAGCCACATTTTAAAGAGTTTTGCTTGAGGACAAGCAAAGATTCAAGTGTGGAGGTATTTGATGTGCATAAAATGCAACATATAAATTACATCAATTGTGGCATAAAACTAACTCTTTTTTAGTACTAATGTTGGAAAAAGTACGCTTTTGTCTTCCTTTTGTATTTTCAGGATTAAATGAGCTCAAATGAACAAAAGAAGCAAAAGGACAGCTAAATCTAACATAAATACAAGAAAAGGAACAAAAGTGGCATGCCCGACCTCCCGAAAGCATCTTCCCAAGCAAAACAAAGAAGACAGAAGACTGAACACGCCCCGTGCTCAGTGAGCACGGGGCCGTGCCCAAGTGACAGCAGAAAAGACAAACTCATAGAAGCTTCTGTTGCCCACCACGGGGCCGTGCCCAGCGGACACGGGGGCGTGGTCAACTTCCTGCAGGCGCATTTATTGAAATTGCGAATTGCAATTAATGAAGAGAGAGAGAGAGAGTCAGATGGACACGGGCCCGTGCCCAGCGGACATGGGGCCGTGCCCGAGCTTCTGTTCAGCCTATAAATAGGAGTGTTTGGAGCTCTTGCAACTCATCACTTGGCACACCACCTCTCTCACACTTCACCCACCACCCACCACCATCACAACACCATCATCCATTGTCCATCATAGAGTGTGTGAGTCGTCTCGGGATCCAAGATTGATCGTAAGAGTTCTTGACAATCAAAGGCCATGTTTGCCTAAATCTCTTACATTACTTGGTGAAGACAAGTGTTTAGTGTAATACTTTTTATTTTTAATCTTTTGCACTTTTTAGTTGGTTTTGTATTAATGACTTTAATTACTAGTTTCTTATGCTGAAGGTGATTCTTCCTTATCGTTTGTCTGTGGTGTCTTGGCATTATTTTACTGTCTGTGGAGTCTTGCCATTGTTTATTGTATAGATCCTGCAAAGGACCTGGGTCAAATTTAGTAGAACCTCCTTCAATACCCAAAGGTATTGGATGGCGGGGGTCCAAACTCTTTAACCCCCTCATAAGTTAAACTACTATTAAAACTTTAACCCGGCTACTTAGGACTGTATCCCTGTTGACTCAGACTACTTAGCCGAGGGTAACGTCGCCTTCAAAAGAGGGGCCTACCACATTATGCATTAATAACTTAATTAATTATCTTTCAATAATCCGACCCTTTAGGATTGTATCCTTGTTTACTCAAACTACTTGGTTGAGGGTAACATCGCCTTCAAAAGAGGGGCCTACTACAATAACTAAGACAATCTCTTAAACAAGTGCAAAAGTGCAAAAGTGCAAAAATAATCAAAGGTTACACTACACACGAGTCGGATCCAAGTGATTCATCTTGTCTATCTGTTTTATTTTTATTTTATTTTTCAACATTTTAGTTAGTTTTATTTTCTTAGTTTAAAAACCTTTTTCTAACATTTTGATTGATTAGACGTTGAGGATAAACCGGTACTAAAAGCTCTTGTGTCCTTGGACGACCTCGGTATCTTACCAACACTATACTACGTCCACGATGGGTGCACTTACCCATATGTGTGTTTAGTGTTAGTAAATATCATGTTTTATAAATTTAAAACTTGGCTAAAAAGTGTAAAAAGGGCTTAAAATATATACCTAAATTATATTACACTTAACGCACATCAGTTTTCAAAACGAGTCAGTTAATTATATTTACTAGCGAAAGCTGACGTATTTTCAAAAGACTGAACCGCAGGTACCGAACCTTATTATAGGCTGGGAATCCGGGTCGGCTAGAATGAATGCTAAGGAATATGCAACTCTTGAAGCTTAAGGCCTATGGTGTCTAAAACTCTGTTTATTAGATCTCGCCTGTGGGCTTGTACTGAACGCTTGTAATACTTTTATATATTCAAGCTTTGTTGAATTTTACTCTAATACTTCTGCTGCATATCATTATATTGTGATAACAGTTATCCAACCGTCACGATTATACCCACCCGGGCCCACTGGGAATCGGGGTGTGAAAATGATGTATATCCAATATCAATAATCTGAACCAACAAGGGGGAGTGTATGGCATCTCGAGACAAACTATGGTCATTTCTTGGTGATCTGACCAAATTATGTGTTAGCTTCCCACTTTATGTGCCCGCACTAATTAAACTGATGGGCGTGTCATATATTTATGCTATGATGTTAAGTTGGAGTTGTCGTATCATTTGTTCTAGGAGGCGAACAGTATGACTTGAGACGTATATAGGAGAGTATTCATCCTTAGAGATACATAAGTAATCTCTCCCAAAGAGGGAGGATTGCGTGTCGTTTCTTTCTATTTTGACTCGCGGGGTGTCCTAGTTATGGGTCGGTCTGGGTGATAGGCCTTTGTGTGGTGCTGATTTAGTTGGGATTTAGGATGTGTTTAGTAACGGTGATGAAGTTTCCATAAAATATGTGATTGGGTCAAAATTAAAGTGTTTTGATGTAATTATTAGAACTCACTCAATGTAGCTCACTTTTACATGTATGTTAGATATGTTTGCAGGTAGTTGGTACGGGTCAAGGACGGTCTTGGCTAGCGAATGGAGCACTTGTGTTGGTGGAAGAAGGCATTCGTTACCGCTTGAACAATTAATGTTTTGAGGAAATTGTATAGACTTTTAGACTATACACTGTAGTGAGATTTGTTTGTAAGGTACCCGGTTTGGGGGCCTTACAAATCATGTTCTTTTCTTTTCTGACATGTATTTTTTCAAATTGACATATACAACTTGTAATTAACCACATGGATAAGCTTGTTAGTTGTGAACAACCACGTTGCTTATGGTGAGTTATTTGAATCATTAATCGTTTTTAAGTCAACGTTTAAAGTTTACCAAGTGTTTTTTGTTTAATGCAAGATTGAACTTTCGGCTAATCCATCATACACTATTGTATAAACCACAACATAAAAACTTGGTAAATCAAAATTTATCATATAAACAAAAACCACATGATTAGCATGTCCATAAACCTAAGCTAAGAGTTTTGATAAAATTCATTCAATTTTTGGTGTTATTTGTTAACTAAATCCAATTGAAATAAAATGTAGTATAGATGTTTTTAAGTGTCTTCAAATTGAACTAAATTACATTATTGTCCATGTCTTCAAATGGAAGTAGCATTACCTTCTTGCTCATTTGAGTTTATTCATAAGGTATAGATATATAGGTAAAAACACCAAACAAATGGTTGATCAGATAACTACCGGGAGATTATTGGGTACACTTTTAATTTAACCGGTTCTTATGAACATGTGTTACTTTTAAACATATCAATGTTAGAATGTAAATGTTTATTTTGTAACACTTATAAACTGAAAGAGAAAATGAACTTGTGACGAAGGGTGTTAACTTTTAGTAACTTAGAAAACTAATGTTAATGTTTAGAGAATTATCTACGCTTACATTTTTTTTTTTTGATAAAATAATATAAGATCCATGGAAGCAAATAGGATTTAGGTAATTTGACATGGATAATAGCTATGGAATAAAATAGTAATTTAGGTACATTTGATCCTTTATTGGATATGACAAGTAAATGAACTCGTACCAGATAGTAACAAGTTTTAAAATTTATTTTTTAGAAACCTTGTCAATAATAACTATAGCCTGATTGCTATTTATTTTTTTAATAACAACTTGTTATTCCTTCTTCCCATAGGATTATTATTGTACATTTAAAAAAGATGGTAAAGTTATCCTACAAAGTCTCCTAAAATTAAAAGGCAAATTGGATTTAAATAATCCCAACGCACTGTTATTGGCCAATAATAATTACAACTCATTTAATCACCAATAATAATCCAAACTATTCACTTTTGTTTGTAAAATACCCCCACGTTAAAAAACACTAACTAGGTTAAAAAATTGCTGATGTGGCTTGACATGTGTGCACTGACGTGACTGGTTAATTATAAAAGAAACCCAACATTAAAGCCATCTGTGTATAAACACACAGACCATCACGATTCCCCTAAACCCTATCTATCCCCAAATAAACACACAGACCATCATGATTCCCCTAAACCCTAATCAATTGAGAGAGCAAACGATCAAGTCATTGTATCAGGTTTGTTTTTTAGTGCATTCTTCTAGTTTATCTGTGATTCAATCCTAATCCACTAGTAAACCCATTAGGATGGATGACAAAGTGATTGTAAAAGCGTGGCATGGTGGGAAGTTGAAACAAAAGCCAAAATTTCACTATGAAGGAGGTGAAACTTATATGTTTGAAGTTGAAGTAGACAAGATATCCTATTTTTAGTTGATAGATTATGTGATTGAAGGTGGGTCTTACAAAAGCAAGGATTTTGAAATGTATTACTTGATGCCTGGAAAGGAGTTTGTTGATGGTATTTTGCAGTTGAAGAACGACAAAGATGTGATCGATATGTTGAAGAATTTGGGGGATAAAGATGCCAGGCATATACTACATCTGTATGCACAAGGTAAGTCTATTGGACTAGATGACCAACCCAATAAAATGATAGCCCAACTTGAGACCATACCATAAGCCCAACCAGAAGCCCATACTGTAGCCCAAAATGAAGCCCAACCAAAAGCCCAATCAGAAGCCTTACCAGTTGTGAAAAGGTTTACTAAGACTCTTGCAAGCAGGCTATTAACACCAACCAAACAACTGGCACAGTTATTCAATTGCCCTGATACAAGCACACCTGATGTTATAGCTGATGTTGTACCTGATGTTGTACTGGATGGATCTGATGAAGACAAGGTGGATCTGCTTTAGAAAGTGAAGAGGAAGATGCTGTCTGGAGGCCAGATGAATCCGAAGAAGATGCTGGTACAAATGATGATGAGGAGGAGTGGAGGGCATCTGTTGCTGCTATAAAGGAAAACAATTTATCAAAGAAACAATTGGTTGAAAAATTATTGAAAGAGTTCAAGTGCAACAAGGTTGTTGAAGAAGAACAATACAGTGATGCTAGCAGCTATGAGGACTCAGATGGAGATATTAATTCACTAGGAGAGAGTGAGGATGATGACATTAGGGAAAAGAAGTACAAGGTGGTTGTTCCAGTTGTAAGTGAAAATACTGACTGGACTAAGTGGGTTTTGGTAGTTGGTACACGGTTCCCTACTAGGGATGCTGTTAAAGATGCATTTAGAAGCTATGATGTTATGAATGGAAGGAATCTTAAAATATCAGTAAGTGACAACAACAGGCTTGGAAGAATAGGTGTTACTTGTGTTAAGGATTGTCCATTTAGGGTTTATGTATCTTTCCATAAAAGAAAGTGTTGCTTCTTTGTTAAGAAAGAGGTAAGAAACTTGTAGCTGAAGGTAGCCAAGCCACAACATTTCAAGATGTAAGAAACCTGTAGCTGAAGGTAGCCAAGTGTAACACCCCAAAAATGAAAAACACGATAAATAATACTAAACTTAATATGATTAAGTTTGAATGGTAATATGGTATCAAAAAGGGGGTTTTAAGATTTATAGTTACAAATTTACAAACTTTGAGGGGGGAACATGAAAAATTATCAATTAGTGAGGTTAATTGTGACTAAACCACAAAACCCACACACTGTACGTGTGTGGATCGACCTGGAGCAAAGAAAAACAAGGGCTCACCCTTGTTCTCACCAAATTCACCAAATCAACAAGGAAAAGTCGATGTTTATCACTTGCATGTGGTAAAATTTGGATCATTTATCCATACCCAATCAAGTGGTAAGTCGAATTTCTGGATTTGATAACTTGAAGAATTAGGGTTTCAACCCAATCATGAAATTGTGATATGATTTGTGTTGTTTAGATGTTAAGGATACTCCCTAGAGTAGAAATCATGCTTGATTTTGGTTAATTGAAAGAAAGCCTCTATAAACCCACTTTGTGAAATTTGTGTTATGGATATGAAGATTATAGGAATGATGAATATATGTAATTTGATGTGTAATTCAGCTTATAGTACCCGAATGCTAGATAAATTGTTGTAGATTAAAGGAATTGTGAGAATTAGATTGAGTAGTGATGACATATAGGATGAAATAGTAAGTCATGCTTAAAATGCTTGTATGCTATGCTTTATTAATGTAACGCACACTAGGTGTTCGATGAAATGCTTGAAAGAGTAATTATGTGTAAATTGGAACGTGATGGAGTGAAAGTTAGGGTACTAAACGAATGAATGAATATGTTGATCTAGGTGTGAAGGAAGAAGGTTCGAATTCTAAGAAATCGGAAGGATCACAAGACCGAGGTATGTTCCGTTGCATACGAAAGTTTACTTTTAATTGTTAATAATTATTTTGGACCACTCTTGTTATATTGTTTATACTATGTTGTAGTGAGTATGGTGCTAGTAAACGAATAGCAAATCCCTTGCGGATTTGTTTATGCTAACAAAGAATTATGCTATGTTATGCTAGTCGACCGGTTCATGCAACTAGGTCGAGTAAGGATATGAGGCCACCCGACTAGAACGGGTGGTCGTGTAAGCAAAAATCGTGATGCATGAAGTTCAATCCGTTATACGGGTAGAACGAAAGGTTTATGTCGAAAGCAACCAACCCGTTATTACCGGGTTGTAAACGATACGCTTGAATCTCTTTATGAGAAGATAAGCTTACCCATTAAAGGGGTAAATCGAATGCGTAATGATAACCATGAATTCAAACGAATGCGGCTAGTAAGTGGTTTTGTAAGCGAAATAAGTAATAAGACTAACATCTTTGAAATTGTTGTTGAATGTAGGTAAATCCTCGATTTAGGCGTATGGACGGCTTGGAACGTGCACACTTGATTTACGCCCGCCTCACGCTTCCGTTATAAATTACTTTTGAAATGGGTTAAGTTGTGGTCATATGTATTTTAAGTCTATGTAGTATGTTGTTATCTTGTCGTTGGGTAAAAACTTAGTAGTTGTAGTCATGTCGTGTCTAACGTAAGCTTTGTCCGTTTTGGGATTTGTCAAGATTGTTAAACTTTGAAGTTGTTGTGTAAACAGGTGGTTAATGGTTTTAAACGAATAGGTCATGCCGAAATTTCCAAAAATTTTCCTATTTATTTAATTTGTCGAATTAAGTAGAATATGGGGCGTAACAAGTTGGTATCAGAGCCAAGGTTTGAGGGATTTGAGCGAGAATGATAATGCTTGAACTCAAACCGATGGCTCACGCAAAAGTGTGCTCGCTCCGAGATCGTCAACGAGGTAAAGTTTCAACTATCCGTTTAGTATGAGAATGTATAATATATTCGCGGATTGAGATTTTAAGTTATGTATGCTATAAAATGATGTTGGGGGTGGAATAAGAAGTCTCGGGACCAGCGCGGCTGGAAAACGGACCCGAGAAAGAATTAAAATGTTAAAAAAATGAAGCTGCAGCGAACTAACAAACGGATGGCCGTCGCCGACGGCCATACACCCGTCGCCGACGCCATACCCCCGTCCGACGCCCTAACACCCTGCCGACGGGTAAAAATGTCCGACGCCTATTTTAAGAGCCCGTCGCCGACGGGCATCCTAGCCGTCGCCGACGGCTTACACAATGCCGATTGCTGATTTTTTTTTGTTTTTCACGTTTTGTGATGCCGGGCTATCTAAGAACTTATTTCATGACTAAATAGAATTCGTATAAGACTTGATAGGTGTATGCAACCACAATTAGTGAATTCAACAAGAATGAATTCGTAAAAAATAGAAAGTGATGAACCGAATTGTAAAAGATGAAAGTAAGGTGCCAAAAGACACGAACGAATGATAAAGACTAGAATATAAGAACGTTAATATGGTAAAGTCGGACTAATGAATTACCATGTACTGGAAAGCTTGTTGTAATGATGAATGTAAATGCTATTTTATAGATGGCTGATGCAAGAAACGCTAACGAAGATGATGACACGGCTCGTCAAGAAGTGTTTAACAAAAGGGTCGCGGAGGTAGCGGAAGAGATTATGCAAGCTAATCTTCCACGATTAGCTCAAGAAGTAGAGAGTCGGGTGTTGGGAGTTGTGGATGCCATGATGACAAGTAAAATCGAAGAGTTGAAAGAATTAATTGAAGGGTCTAAGGGTAAAGGTAAAGAACAACGATGCACCTATAAAGATTTCATGGCATGTAAGCCTACCACGTACGATGGTAAAATCGATCCAATAATGTTCCAAAGATGGATCTTAAGCATGGAAGCGGTGTTTAAACGAAGTCGGTGTGATAAGATGGATCAAGTGTTTAAACGATACGGTTGAATCTCTTTATGAGAAGATAAGCTTACCCATTAAAGGGGTAAATCGAATGCGTAATGATAACCATGAATTCAAATGAATGCGGCTAGTAAGTGGTTTTGTAAGCGAAATAAGTAATAAGACTAACATCTTTGAAATTGTTGTTGAATGTAGGTAAATCCTCGATTTAGGCGTATGGACGGCTTGGAACGTGCACACTTGATTTACGCCCGCCTTACGCTTCCGTTATAAATTACTTTTGAAATGGGTTAAGTTGTGGTCATATGTATTTTAAGTCTATGTAGTATGTTGTTATCTTGTCGTTGGGTAAAAACTTAGTAGTTGTAGTCATGTCGTGTCTAACGTAAGATTTGTCCGTTTTGGGATTTGTCAAGATTGTTAAACTTTGAAGTTGTTGTGTAAACAGGTGGTTAATGGTTTTAAACGAATAGGTCATGCCGAAATTTCCAAAAATTTTCCTATTTATTTAATTTGTCGAATTAAGTAGCATATGGGGCGTAACACCAAGTCACAAGAAAGAGGGGCAGGCCTAAAAAGTCAGCTGATGCACAACCTTCTCAGTCAACAGCAGCCCCACAAGTTTCTCAGTCCACTCAGCAATCACAGGGGAATGTAGCATCACAACAAACTCAGAGGCCAGCTAAGAGGGGCAGGCCAAAAAAGATCTCAAAAGCCACAAATCAATCAGCTGAATGAAGACTTTTGTTGATATGCTTTTGTGTTGTTTAATGCTTTAGTAATACCCTGTTTTGGATGGAACTATAATGTCTGTCTTATGGTTTTGGTTAAGACTTGTACTACCTCGTATGGGATGTTGAAACTGGTTGTAGTTTGTACTTTGGGATTTTAATGTCTTTTGGTAGTTATTTTGTGTCCAGATCTTATCAGTTAGTTTTTATATGTGTATGTCTTCTGGTAGTTAATTTGTGTCCAGGTTTTAATGTTAACTGTGTCCAGATGTTGTAGGTGCATAATGTCCATTTTGGTCAATTGTGTATTAAGTGTTGGTCAATTGTGTCCAGACTTTGTGACCATACTCAAAACCCAATTCATAGTCAAAACAAGATTCATATAATTATCCGAAAGTCATTACAATCACTACATCGCTTGAAAAAAGGACACATTACATAATAAAACATGTCAAAATAACCAATACATTAATAATGCAATACAGACAACTGCCAAAAAACATGCATAAACAAGATTCATATAATTATCCGAAAGTCATTGCAGTTACTACATCGCTTGGAAAAAGGACACATTACATAATAAAACATGTCAAAATAACCAATACATTAATAATGCAATACGGACAACTGCCAAAAAACATGCTTTCTTTGAAGGCTTTCTTAATCTCCGATTTTCTTCTTCTAACACCCTCTTCTCTATTGCCACTCTTGCATTCTTCATCTCAGACACCCCACAGTTGCATTCACTTGCTAATATAGCATCCACCTCTTGTTTCCACACAAAGAATTTGCAATCAGATCGCTGAAATGAACAAGCAATTAAAAACAACCCGTTAAAGTTTGAGAAAGTGATGAAATCACATTGCCAATCAGATTCAATAACTTACAGGCCATAGAGGGCATCCGTAAAACTCTTCACCTTGCCTTGAGCTTCGATTTCCAGCCACCCTACGAATAGCAAGCAATTCATGGTTACAATAAACATTAACATCGGTGCCAAGTCTAAAAATTTTGGGGTTTTGTGAACAAATTGAAGGACATGAAGAGTTTGAGCTCATGTTTTCGTTTGGGGATCGACTGAATTTGCCCAATTGGTAGAATTAGGGGTTTGATGGAGAGTGCGATTGTGTGTGCAAATAAGGCTGATAATGATTATATACACATGTAAGATGTTAACCAGCCATGTCAGTGCACACATGTCAAACCACATTAGCAATTTTTTAACCTAATTAGAGTTTTTTAATGTGAGAGTATTTTACAAACAAAAGTGAACAGTTCAGATTATTATTGGTGACTAAATGAGTTGGGATTATTATTGGCCAATAACAGTGAGTTGGGATTATTTAAATCTAATTTGCCAAATTAAAAAGATGTACAAATACCAAATGGATCACAAAATATAACACAATATCTAGCAAAATATAACACAGTGTCGAGGAAAAAAGACATAATGAGTTGCAAAAAACACACAATGTCGAGGAAAAAAGACACGATGAGTTGCAAAAAACACACAATGACGCAAATAAAAAAAACCACAATGATAAATAAAAAAGACACGAGAATCTAAACAAATATTCTAAATTTTACAAGTTAAATTTCCAAAAGCGAAAACCTAAAATCTCATATCCTAGAGTTCGATGAGACGGTTTAAATGCCGTTTGAATGAGGTCAATCGGACTATGTTTGATACCCTTCTTAGGACATTTTATTTTTAGAAGACTTTGTATTTTATTCTAACACTTAAACCCTTAAAACAGAAACTAGAGGCAAAGAGTAATTTAAAGAAAAGTTCTGAACTATGACGATTTTTAGTTGTCACCACTTGGTCCAGTTGCGTTCTACAACTGAACATATACTCGATGTTTTGGTTTTATAATTTCATAATCAATTGTTTGGATTTTAGGAAGGCTCTTGATGTGAACGGACAACGACGTAAGAGTAATTATCCTTTTTTGTGATCAAGAGTAAATGCTAGAGTGAAATAGTGGTTGAGAGTGTACTGAATGGCTTTCCCTCATCGAGAAAGATTTATAATCATGGTCACCATTTTGGTTTAGTTTTTGTTAATGCTTTGTAAGGCAATCGCTTATTGTTAACCCACTTGCCTTAGGCATGTGGTATTGCCTCTTAGTCAAACAACTTTTGTCTTCATGTATGTGTTGGAAATCAGGCCCTTGATCGAATAAACAAACACGCAATATGAACAAACTTGTTCGACTCTTTTATTAATTTATCAATGAGAGCACACTAATTACAATGACCCTAACCATCTATTTATACTAAACTTATTCTAGTCCTAACCCGACTCAAACTCTATTAATAAAATAAATAAACAAACTAGATAAACCTATCTAATAAACCTTGATGCCCAAGAAAACATCCCTAGACTAGAATTAGGAAACCTAAATAAAATAAACTAAAACACTTAGCACCCTCCAACTTTTGAGTTATGACAAGATTAGTCCCAACAATCACCCCCCTAATCTTGTCAATAACTTTCTTCACATTAGAGCCGGTTCATCATCCTCATATCGGTTTGTTCACACCGCTCATTTATGACACCCGAATCATGTTTCCTCTCGAACCATCTCGACTTCTCCCGGACCCACGATCTTCACCTCGATCACGTCCAAAGTCTTCTCGGTTCAACCCGAAACAAATCACCACACTTGTAACACGTCACATGGCATTACGCTGAAAACGTTCACTAACATCTTGACTCATCACAGATCGACGACCTCTCCCCGGTCACATCCAAAGCCACCCGATTGAACTCCAACGCCATAATGTCACACCGTGTTTTCTCCATTCTTTACCTTTTTCCGATCACCTTTGTTCAAGAGGCTCTCCACCGACAAAGAAAACAAGCCACCCGCTTCTTCCGTTTTCTTCTTGCCAAACGAGACGAATCCAAAGCCACCTGCTTTGACGGATCCTTTCTGCCCGCTTTTTACGCACATCCACCGGTCTCCTCTTATCACGAACCAAGTTAATCAAGGCACCTACAAAACATTATGCTGTTGTCACCGTTGTATAACAGCTGCGCAAACCCGCAACTAACATCCGAACAGCCTTTTATCTTCCTCCTTTACTCACCACTAACAGCCACCTCCCGTAGTATTGATCCCAAGAAAAACCTCCTTGTTTGACTTCCAACTTTTAATCTTTTCAATGAAGGAATTTCTTAATATTACAAACCATGTAATTCAAAAAAATAATAATCCCACATGGCTTTAATCCATGGAATTCACTTATCAAAAAAAAAACAAAAAAAAAAATCCCATGTGACCTTCATCCACATAATTCTTTTACTTCATCCAGATCCCACCATGCGGAACAAACAAGACAATCTTCACCACCTTCGTTGCCTTTTGCACCGTCTATTGCCATTCAAAAGTATGTGGATCGTTTCTGCGCTAATTCAGCGACTATAACACCACCTGGACAGCCGCTAACTACCGCCATAACGCTTTTGCACCCCGCTAGGGGTGCTCCCCCTTCTCGAAAACGACTCTAAAAACCGCCAAGCTCTGATACCAATTGTTGGAAATCAGGCCCTTGATCGAATAAACAAACACGCAATATGAACAAACTTGTTCGACTCTTTTATTAATTTATCAATGAGAGCACACTAATTACAATGACCCTAACCGTCTATTTATACTAAACTTATTCTAGTCCTAACCCGATTCAAACTCTATTAATAAAATAAATAAATAAACAAACTAGATAAACCTATCTGATAAACCTTGATGCCCAAGAAAACATCCATAGACTAGAATTAGGAAACCTAAATAAAATAAACTAAAACACTTAGCACCCTCCAACTTTTAAGTTATGACAAGATTAGTCCCAACAGTATGCACATTGATATTAGTACTGTTTTTTATAAGTTATCGTTGATATACTCGATGAATGTCAAGTTATTCAAATACTTGATACGATGTCGTTGGAATGTATATCGACAACGAGATGTCCCAATAAATCAATAATCTAGTGCTCTAGTGTTGTTTTTTTTAACAAACTGGTGATACCCGAAGCCATCAAACTTCGGATTATCCGGTGACATTTTAAAACATTGTACTTCAACATTGTTTAGAGCTATCATACTAACTCGCCAATGTTTAAAAACGTTAAAATCTCCTTTAGGGACTTAACCGTTAAAAGACATATTAACCAAGGGGTTACAAATTCAAAACCATAAATCAAGGGATTAAAAACCCAAAACCAAAACAACATCATCAACTTAAACACACGCATCTAACCCATAACCTTCACTAATCCACCGCCACGTGTCCCAATCAACCCCTCAACGGCCAGGATTAGCTACCTTCTCCTCCACGCCACCCACTTTCCCGCCACTTCAACGGCGACGATTTTCTACAAGAAAATATTCTCAGTATTTCCGAACCCAAAAATACCGTATAATATCACAGACGAAATTACCAAAACACCCTTCAGTACAATCCCACTACCTTCTAGATTCACAGGACTATTTAGTCAACTGACACTCGACAACATTTCCCATTCGTACACGAGTCGAAAAACAATTATTTATTCAATATTAATTTATTAATATTTAATAATAACAATAACAATAATAATAATAAGCAAAATTCTTGTTCGAGATCGAGGAGATCCAAAACTAAAAATCAAGAATTTCTAGAGAGAGAAAGTTAGAGAGAGAGAGAGAGAAGGGGAAATTGTGGGAAATTACCCAAATGGAAAAGGTGAAGAAAGAATAATAATAATATTATTATTCATCACATTTGATGGATCATTCTCATTTATGAAAAATTTTAGGGTTTCAGTTTCAAATCAATCATCAACAACAACTTCTTTTGTTTCAAATTGTTTCTGAAATCTGTCAAAATCGGTTATAATCATCGTCTTTTTTAATTAATTTCTGTTTTTTCATCAAAACTACGTCGTTTTGGGTTTGATTAAAAAACAGGGGAGAAGCAGAGCACAGGGGAATAATCATACTCTGTGGTTGATTTTTATAAAATTAATATAAATTTTATAAAGAGTAATAAAAGGTTATTGGTATGCCGGATAATCGGCGTGTTCAGAGGAATGGTAGCATCGCTAATTCTTCTTCGAATCCCTCTGTTAATAACATTGAAGGTATGATTATTATTATTATTCATTTATTTGTAGCAATTTAGTTTTTTTTTTGTTGGGTATGAAGATTGATGCTTAATTTTGAAGCAACTTTAAGTTTTGAAGATGGGATCATGCTTTAAATGGCTAATTTGTTAAGTTTATGTGTTTATTTAATGTTACTCTGTTTCAATTTGGTTCATTTGTTGTTAATTGTTAATTTCCCTAATTTGTGTTTGAATTTTACTTTTCCGTACGGTAATTTTGACTGTGATCATAAATTTTTTGATATTTAATATAAAGTTCGGATTTTTAGAAGCTGTAAGGAGGTTGAGGATCCAGACAGATGGGAAAGAAGATGGTGGTGTGGTGGGCGGTTATCCGGACCGGCCAGGTGAACCGGATTGTATATTTTATATAAGGACAGGCATGTGTGGTTATGGAAATAGTTGCAGGTTTAATCATCCAACTCACATTGGGCAGGTAAAGAAAGAAACCCTTTTCTAAATTTTGGTTTAATATTTATATCGATTAATCGAGTTGCGAAAAGATTATCGGTTTTGTAGTTTGATGCATGATGTTTGTATGTATGTTCATTGCTTTGTAGGTGAATCAACATGGAGGCGAGCTTCCGGAAAGAGTTGGGGAACCGGACTGTGTGGTACGTTGTTGTTCATACATGTTTATGGAATACATAACCATTTTTGTTGCAGTCAATTGTTGTCTGCATTTTGAAATATAGGATAATTTTGTTTGTGACTGACTAACTGACTATTGATGTGTATCGTGTTTGAAACCGAACATCCTAAATTACTTTATTTAGTTGAAACTGTTATTGTTCTATGGAATACATAACCATTTTTGTTGTAGTCAGTTGTTGTCTGCATTCCCTTTTCTGTTTTTTTTTTTTCTTTTTTCAACTTTGTTTGTGGAAGTTTTTTCGACTTTGAAGAACCCCTAAATGTCATTGTAAGGTGATCACAAGGTGTTTGGATGTTTGTGTTTTAAAGGCGTAGTTGCAACAACATCAAGAACCGGAATTAGAAAATCATCTGATATTAAACTTTTTATCATTTTCAGTATTTTCTAAAGACGGGCACTTGCAAATATGGATCAACCTGCAAATACAATCATCCTCGTGATAGGCATGGTGCTGGACCCGTTGTGCTGAACATGGTCGGGCTACCTATGCGACAGGTATGTATGTTTTAAATTTTAATAATCACTCGGTTTAAATATTGTTTTAACGATGCTAATTAATGTTAACGTATTAGGAAGAGAAGGCGTGTCCTCATTACATACGAACTGGATCGTGTAAATTTGGAGTGTCATGCAAGTTTCATCACCCACAGCCGTCAGTGGATGGGGGAGGTGTACCATATGCATCGACACCTGTACCTTCGTCCGGTATTTCTGCATGGTCATTACCTAGACCGACATATGTTTCCGATCCGCAAACTTACTTACCGATTATTCTCCCTCCTTCTCAAGGCATTGGCCCTACACAAGGTTGGAACACTTACATGGTAAGTATATACATCTCTCGTTTATTTAACCATAACTAGGGCTGCAAACTTACCGAACGAACACGAACACGACCTTGTTTGTGTTCGTTTGTTAAGAAATATATGTGTTCACGAACTGGTCATGAGCACTTACCAAACAAGATTTTATGTTCGTGTTCGTTTGTTAAGGAAATGAAATTGTTTGTGTTCGTTCGTTAATGTTAGGCAACGAACGAAAACGAGCGTTCATGAACACAAATGGAAACGAACGAACACAAACAAGCGTTCATGAACATAATATATTATACACTGACACTTAATATTTTATTTGTCGGATCTTTGAAGTATTTAAATAAAATATAAAAACTAAAAACACTAATGAACCATCGAGCACAATCGAACGTAAACAAACGTGGCCTCTATTCATGTTCATTTATTTAACTAAACAAACGAAATTTCTTGTTCGTGTTCGTTTGTCTAATAAACGAACGAACACAAACGAACTTTCCGCTGAACGGTTCACGAACTGTTCGCTAAACCTTTGGTTCGTTTGCAGCCCTAACCATAAGCACCAAAAACTAGTTATAGTTATATGGTTTGGTGGTGTTATCTTTTCAGGGAAGTCTGAGCCCCGTGACGTCGGCTAGTGTCTTTGGTAGGTCGGGTTCGATGGACCAGACCTATTCGTTAACTCCTGCTTCTAATCTGCCTGAGCGACCTGGTGAACCGGAATGTCGTTATTTTATGAACACTGGAATCTGCAAATACGGGCTGGAGTGCAAGTATCATCATCCAAAAGAGAAGATGGCTCAAATGGCTGCTAGTTCCCTTGGCCCGCTTGGCCTCCCTCTAAGACCCGTAAGTTACTCTATTCATGTTAAACATATGGTGCTTATTAGAGGTTGCACTTTCGACTTACAAATAGGTCTATTTGGGTTACTTTTAGCTGGTTAAACGGGTCAAACATAGGCCTGTAAAGAAACGAACGAAGACGAAAACGAACATATAAACGAACACAATTTTTTGTTCATGTTTGTTCATTAAGAATATGAGCATGTTCATATTCGTTTATGGCCGTTCGTTTAAACCGAAACGAACAATTCATGAACATAAACAAACTTAAACGGACATAATTTAACAAACATAAAACAACACAAATAAACATAGATGGACAAACATAAACTAACAAAAATGAACATAATTGACCAAACATAAACGAACATAAAGTAGAAAGCCTGTTTTATGTTCATATTTATATAAATAGATGAATGAACATAAATTTAAAATTTAAACGAACACAATCGAACGAACATAGATGAATGAACATAAATGGACGTTCACGAACATAAATGAACGAACAAAACGTGTTAATGTTTGTTCGTTTAATTAAACGAACAAATATTTTTTTTGTTCATGTTCATTCGTTTATTAAATAACTAAACATAAACGAACTTCCCACCGAACACGTTCATGAACGTTCGGTTCATTTACAGGCCTTGTCAAACATGTCAAAGGGGTGGAAGTACTAAATTGTATTTATTGGAAGACTTCGATTTATTTACAATTTTTTTATAAATAAACAAAAGGGTTTTTGGAGGTCCGTCCTACATGACCTGGCATGTTTTCAACCCGATACCCAACCAGACTGACACAATGTCTAGTGCTTATTTACTAAAATCTTGAAACACTATGTGGCTCGAAATGCAGGGGCAAGCGGTGTGTTCATATTATAGTCTTTATGGAATCTGCAAGTTCGGGCCAACTTGTAAATATGATCACCCTTTTATGGGATATTCATACAATTACGGCATGAGTCTGCCTACCATGCCCATGATTGATCCATCTGCGTTCCCGTACGGTGAAACTCACCATGCGCACCATTCTTCAGTGTCGTCACCTTCAAAATCGTCAAAAAATGCAGGTGGTTCTAAAACACCAGGAGGAGATTCACACTCGCGTTCCCCTTCACCTCATGAGCATGATCATGACCGTGATCAAGAAAATGGTGGCTCCCCTCCACATTCGGGATGAATCTGATCTGATCATATGTCATTTAGTGGTACTTTTAAGAGATGAATTTGCGGAGAGATTTTGTTTTTGGTTTTGAATAAAGGCAGGTGATGAAAATTGTTTTAACTTTGACTGCATTCACTATACCATTTTATTCGGTATGAACTGTTGTGGTTTTGTTTCTATGGATGATTTTTGCTGAATTTAGAGTGGTGATGCCTATCTTTGGTTATGGTTTTACTTCTAGATGATGAATGCACTCTAGACAATCTCTTTGTATTTCCCTTATGAGTGTTGTTCGGTTAGACCCGTGTTTCCAAGCTTAGAGCTTGTAAAGAACCCGTTAGGTGACCGGAGGTGGGAGTAACGGAGGCATTTTATGACGGTCTAAAACGATAGTGGGTCTTCGGGCTGGTCATCAGCGTTGTCTGCTTACGTAGGGCGTGAATGGCCTTTCGCCAATAGGTTTGCCCGGGTAACCGGGCTTGTATAGTATTCGTTGGCCGTTAAAGTAATATATAATCATATACTTGAATTTGCTTAAACAATTTTTTTTATAAATAACTTTATAAAAAAATTTAAAGAGATCTCAGAAGTTTTCTCCCCTCCATTGAGAAGTTTTAAAACTGAAAATAAGTCGAATGAAATGTTTAGACATAAGGGGAAGTATCCAATCAAACCTAGAATGGAATGAGCCTTTTTTTTTTAAATTAGTGTAAGGATTTATATTTGTATATTGGGGCATTCTGTCACTTTTTTCTCTTTCAAGTCACACTCGCCCAAATAGATAATGTTTTATTTATAGTGTTAAAAACATGAGATAAAGCAAAATATTGTAAGAGTGGATGTAAGGTGAATTTAATAACATCCACTTAACAAATGTATATCGGTGTGCTCGATTGTAAAAGTTCGTATATGGTGAATAAAGTGGAAGTTTTTGAGAAAGTTTGAAAATCTGATGTGATGTTGAGGTGACGCCTGTGTACTTAATACATTGTAGATGCTCTTAGACTAGAAGGTATGGGGGCCGGCTTGGCCCGGCTTGGCCCGGCGCCGGACCCCCACACCGCCCCCCTCTTCCGGCTTTCATCAAACCCGGCCACCCACCGCCGGGTGTGCCGTGCCTCCCTTTTCCTTTTCCTCTCACATATACCTATACATACATACATATATATACATAAAGGGGTTCATCCCCCACCCCCCTAGGTCCATCCCCTCCAAGCCACTCCTACGTGGCGCTTATGTGGCGGCTCATCCCCTCCAAGCCCATCCAAACCATACCTTCTAGTCTTACAACATCCTTTACATAGGGGAGGGTATAGGGCCTAAGCGCATGTGCCAAAAGAGATTATACTCTTGATCGACTAAGTTACGTCATACTCCCATGTCTAGTATGTTGTAGGTCTAATATATTATGTTAAGACTTATACTCTTCATTATCTTTGTGTCTTTCTTTAAAGTTTAAACTATCTTTGATATGTTGGATCATGTTGGCCCTATATATGAGTCAGTCTTATGTATTAGTATACTATCCTAACTGGTTCCAATAGATCTTGGTTTGGATGAGGGGTATAAATGACTTTTGTTGGCTAACTATAAGGTCGTTGGTGATTTACACGCTATAACTCTTCCTAAGATTTATTTCATCCTAGAATTTAGTGGTGAATTGTAATAGTCTCCATCGTCATCATTTTTTCAAAATACTTTTTGGAGTGTGTGATATTGAATCAAAATTAAATAGATAGTGAAACACATATACTTGCAACTTACTTGTAGACAACAAATTTTTTTTTCTAACGGTAAGATTCTATGATTGATAGAACAAGGCCAGCATATGCTGTAAAAACCCGAAGTACGGTATAAAATACACACGGAAAATTAAAACAATACGATATAACCCCAATTACATACGATTATCTCACTATGTCTCTTATGTTGAAATCACCCATCTCTCCCATACGATATCTTGAAGTTTTGATCTACTCTTTAGCCAGATAAAGCTATCTGACATTATTGCCTCTACTATGTTCTCGGTGCGGTTGTAGCCGTCGAATTCCTTTTCATTATATATTCCACATAGTCGTTTGAAATACCACATTTAGAACTTTCTTCTATTTCACAAATCCTGTTAAACCTTTCACAAACTCTAAAGCCTCATTGCAAGAACGAATTTCATTGGACAATGGTAGTTTTAGCCATACAAGTACGTTCCTCCATACTGATTTTGACATGGTGCATTCACAAATTAAATGGCCAGCTGATTCCTCTCGTATTTCACATCTGGAACAAAGTGGATTACTTACTGGTATACCTCTCCTAATCAGCTCCTGCTTCACCGGAATCTTGTGAAGCGTAGTTCTCCATGTGAAGTAATTTATCTTTGGCGGCATCCAATGGTTCCAATGTTTCCATTCTTCCTCAATTCCGACACCGTCCTGCTTGTTTATCTGTTTTCTGACATTTGCCACTGAGAATTCTCCTCTATCAGCTGCATTCCATACCCATCGGTCCTCCCCTGCTTTGAATTTCGCGCTATTAAGTAGGTGTAACATGTTGGTCCACTGTGCCCATCCATTGTCTGTATTCGGTGGCTGAGCCCACCCGATATTCTATTAGTACTCATTCTCTGTTCGTACCACACATTCTGCTATCTTCACTTGTTTGTTTGCTGCGATTTTTAACAACTTCGGGTATCTCTCCTTGAACGACCTATCACCAATCCAATTGTCCAGCCAGAATTTCATTGTAGTGTCACTTCCCACTATAGTGTTATATAGTGTTACATAGTGTTATATGATGTTATATGGTGTTACATAGTGTTATACGGTGTTTATATGGTGTTATATAGTGTTATAATACACTTCTTACACTTCTGGATTAATGTACACTCTCCATACCCTATATATATATATATATATATATATATATAGTGTAAGTATCTATAGAAAACCCACTTTAATTTAGAAAACCCTGGAAACTCAAAGCTCCCGATGTTTTTTTTTTTTTTGAAAAAATTTACACATGTTATATACATGTTTTTAGGGTTTTGGGCAAAAAAAATCAAAAAAGCGCCGAGTAGATATTTTAAAAAAAAATAAACAAGTTTTGGTGTAACACATGTTACAAATATATCAGATGAATGTAACATGTGTTACACCAAAACTTGTTTATTTTTTTTTTAATATCTACTCGACGCTTTTTTGATTTTTTTTGCCCAAAACCCTTAAAAACATGTATATAACATGTGTAAATTTTTTCAAAAAAAAAAAAAAAATCGGGAGCTTTGAGTTTCCCGGGTTTTCTAAATTAAAGTAGGTTTTCTATACATCCTTCTCCTATATATATATATATATATATATATATATATATATATATATATATATATATATATATATATATAGGGTAAGGATAGTGTAAAAAGGGCCTAAAGTGTGAGAAATTGAGATCATAGACATGCTATAGACAACCTACAGTGTTATATTTGTTATATAATGATATATAGTGTTACATAGTGTTATATGGTATTATATGGTCTTACATATTGTTATACGGTGTTTATATGGTGTTATATAGTATTATATATAGTGTTATAATACACTTCTCACACTTTGAGCACTTTTTACAGGATCCTCTACCTATATATATATATATATATATATATGGGGAGGTTCATTTGAGAAGAAAATTAAATTGAGAAGAAAAAGAACAAAGGGTACAATTGTAAAACATTAAATAGTTTTTCTCTCATCTCATTTATTATTATTTTTTACTAATTAATTAATCATAAAGACTATCATCCTCCACACAAAATTTTTGCTTAGACACATCAAAATTTATCCTACACGTTTTTAAAATTTATCCTACACATACTGAAATTTATCCTACACAACTCGTAATTCATCCTACACACCTCATAATTTATCCTACACTTTAAAATATTCTTTTTCTTCTTTGAAAAAATATAATTTTTTGAAAATAAGTTACACTTTTAATTTAGTTAGCTATTAAAAAGGAAGACTAACAATTAATGATCTATCTAATTTTACCAATATACCCTTACACCCATATTAAATACAAAAATTAAATGAAGTAAAAAGGAAGCATTCTTATTGGTTGAAGATTGTTTTTTTTATTCTTACAAAAAATTTCTTCTCATTTGAACCCTCCACTATATATATATATATATATATATAGGGGTAGGTTCTATGCAGAACACTAAATATCGCGAGAACACGCAGAACAAAATGAATCACTCATATTTTTCAATCCTAAAAACCTCAAAAGTAAATGAAAATCTTATAAATGTAAGATTTATTGTTTCTCACACTAGAATTTAAAACAAAAAATGAAAAATCTTCAGTTTTTAAATAACCTACATACATGTAGGTTATGTGTAGGCTAAATTACCTACATGTATGTAGACTATGTGTAGGGAAAAATATATGATTTTTTATGTATATATAATACACATATGAATGTAAGAAACATAAAATTCAAGAAATATGAACCTTAAATCCCAAAATTTAGTGATTTAGAGTTGTTCTTTTTGTTCTCGCAATAATTAGTGTTCTGTAATGATCCTTATCCTATATATATATATATATATATATATATATAGGGTTAGGTTCATTTGTGAACAACCCCTTGATATTGAACTGTGGGAACTAATCCTAGCCCTTGATTTATCAATACATAAGTGTAAATCAATGGCTATGATTTGATAATGAAAATACACTAGTGTATTTTACGATTCGATGATGTAAATCAATGGCCAGGATTTGTTCACTTAGTTCACAAATACACTAGTATTCACTCTAGAACCTCATCCTATATATATATATATATACATATATATATATATATATATATATATATAATGCAAACATAAAAGTATAGGAAAAGCTAAAGCGTAAAACAGATCTGTAATATGTTTATACACTCCTTAAAAAGTCTAGAAAATTATTACGACGTCTCCAAGAGCTCATATCTGGCATGATCTCATCAGAGAGGTGCAAGTTTAGCATGTGCTACCTAATTCACTCATCATATGTCAGCTTGGGTCTGCCTCTACTCCTATCTTTCACGATATAGTTTTCACAATTTTAACTAGAGCTATCATTTGTCTCTTCTTCACATGCCCAAACAATCTCAATTTACCCTCCCTTATCTTTAGCCGAGATACATGTTACCCACAATCCACCAAAAAACATCATTTCTTATCTAGTCTAACCTTGGGTGCTCACACATCCACCTTAACATCCTCATTTTTGCAACCTTTAGCTTTCACGTTTGTGTCTTTTTGATGGCCCAACAATAAGTTTCGTATAGCATAGCTGTAAGACCCTACTCAATTAATATATAGATTTCATATTTTTACACTAGTTTTTTTTTACCAAGTATCCAAAAGTTTTGATGATAAACTAATAAAGCTACAAGTAGCCTGTCTTGACTAAACACAATACTAGATTCATTAAAATTTCAACAAAAAGCGGAAGACATTTCACGTTGGAGAGTGTTCGGTTCTTTCGGGACTTGACCTTCATCATCCGACACTTGACATGAGCTTACCTACCATACAATATTATCTTTAATCAATAAGTAAATAGAACAATTGAATGAAAGAGCTGAAACCACGCAGGAAAATTAAATAAAATAAACAATTTTTTTTTAAAACAAGCCTTGTCCCGTCACGCGACAGGACACACTTTCTCCTTCACGTGGCGCGAAGAAGCTCATTTTCCAGAATGTTTGCTAGAGCTGGCTGCTTTCCCAGCCATGACCAGTTTCACCATTTTTCACTCAAAACTCGTCCAAATCACTTCAAACCCATTATAATCTCTTGGAATTTATATGTTAATATATAATCCACAATCCATTACCCGGATTCATAATTCTTATGTTTTATGCTCCCATTACCTGGTTTGCGTTTATATTTATTTGACCCGTTATCAGGTTTAAACACTAAAGTTTAAACGTCCACATTCTTTTCATGAGATTATTCCCTTCCAAATACCACCCATTACCCGGGCTTATTATCCTTATATTTCATGCTCCCGTTACCCATTTTGCATTTAAGATTTATTTGACTCGTTTATGATGTTTAAGCACATAAGCTTAAACCATCCACATTCTCTTCATGGAATCATTTCCCTTTAGCAACGACCCATTACCTAGGCTCATTATTCTTGTGTTTCACAATCCCATTACCCAGTTCGCGTTCACGCTCCTGTTACTCGGTTTGCGTATAAGTTTATTTGAACCGTTTGGTTTGCTTTTGTGAACACAATCATTTAAGAGCAAACACTTCCACTTATAAACACTTTCACAACCATTACTTTGAATCAACCACATTATCTAACTAAAATAATCAACGAAGCATATAACCGCGTACTTTAAAGCTTTCCTTTGAGTCGTGTATCACCTCCGTCTTGATCACCCAGCTTATCCCTCGAGTCGCCTATAATGTACAACCCGACTAATCACTAAATTGTCATTATGATGACCATTTCATTATATGTGCTAATGTCGCAACCCCCGATCCCTGCCCTGGGAGCGGGCGCCGCGAGATCCAGATCAGTGGTATCGGTGTTTATTAATTTAGCAGCAGAATACATCAGTACCTTAGTTAGGAACTATTTTTATCAGAGTTTAAACACCAAACTTTTTTATAATAATAAATCATTGGGATAGAACCCAAGTTCATTTGACAATACATTTGTAGGGATAAACCCTAATTATTAAAAATATAAACTCCTTTTTGTTTAGGTAACTTTTATAGCCACTTTTCCAAGCCTTTAGTGCTCTCCAGCTGGTTTCTATTGGCTTTCACATTTTGTTACCTGAAACGTGTTTTAAAAAGGTTTTATTAGCAAGTAATACTGGCGAGTGCATCCCAGTTTAATCAAAACAGTTTTATAACTTCACAGAATTGACAGAGTGCATCCCAATTACATTTGCTTATATCTATTCAATTACTTATTCAGTACTATCAATACCTAACTTGTGGGTCATATTACTCATTGGCTAACTCATTGTCCAATGGTAACGTCTTTCACATTTTGTATACAAAACCCCAACATACCGGCAGTAATTGTAGAATTACACATACTCAATTACTGTTAAGTGTAATTTAAAACATTTGAGGTTTTGGTAAAACATTTTGACTCACAAAAAGATTTACAAAAAGAGAATGTACTCACTAATAGTGAGAAAAAGTAAGATGTACTTACATTGTAGACTTAGGTGATACTACTATAGCTTCCTGGGGATTCTCCTGGTTATTATCTATTAAAATTAAACAATGCACATGTGTTAGTAAAATAACCCAAATCACATTAACCGTACAACTCGAGACAGAATTCCAATGACTGAGTCAGGCAGAGCCTTGACATGCATTACGGAATCCTAGATCAATCGAGTGTAACACGAGACAGAATTCCAATGACTGAGTCAGGCAGAGCCTTAACATGCGTTACGGAATCCTAAATTGATCGTGTAGGGTAATAGCAGGGTTATAGTACTTACAACGAGGGAGAGCTTCACTTTATAGTGGGTATTATGCCCGGTATAATAATATCTATCATAAATTGAGAGAGAAATCAGAAAGTTGAACGAATTCCAAATGAACTCGTCCAGCCTATTTATAGGCTTTTCGTATGGCGGCTCGTGGCCTGCGTAAACCTAGGCTATCTCTCTCGCGGCCCATGAGAGAGTGTGTGTCGTTTATAGCTTAGTCGAGTGAACATATAGGTCTACCGAGTCACCTGCCATGTGGCACCATGCAGCGTCGAGCAAGCAAAGGTGCTCGCGCCCCGCGAGAGACCAAGGAGGTCTTGGTCGCGCCCCGCGAGAAACCTATAATTCTTGTTTTTCTTGATTTTTATAAGTACAAGGGTATTTCGGGTCCTTTTCTCGCGTACGGGGTATATTTAGGATATTTTAGGGTCACGTTAAGGGTTCTAGGAGGGTTGTTATATCCTCCCCACCTTGTTTTAGATCTCGTCCTCGAGGTCTACTGGAACAGGTGTGGGTATTTCCTTTGCATCTTTGACTCGAGTTCCTAAGTGTATTCTGGTCCTCTCTTGGAATCCCATTTAACTTTGACCAGAACTAGTCTCTTGTGTTTGAGGTTCTTGATCTTTCTATCTTCAATTTGAACGGGTTTCTCGATAAACTTAAGTTTCTCATTTACATCTATGTCCTTAAGAGGTATCACTAATGATTCGTCTGCTAAACACTTTTTGAGATTACATACATGAAACACATCATGTATTCCTGCCATTTCCTCTGGTAGTTGTAGGTGATAGGCTAGGGGTCCTATTTTTCTAATAATCTCAAAAGGTCCAACATACCTGGGGCTTAGCTTTCCTCTTTTAACGAATCTGACTACTCCTTTCCATAGAGAAACTTTTGATAATACCTTATCTCCTACTTGAAATTCTAAAGGTTTTCGTCTGTTATCTACATAACTCTTTTGACGATCTCGTGCTGCTTTTAGTCTTTCCTTGACTTGAATTATCTTATCTGTTGTTTCTTGCACTATCTCTAGTCCAGATAATTACTTTTATCCAATTTCTGTCCAACAGACTGGAGTTCTGCACTTTCGTCCATAAAGTGCTTCAAATGGTGCAACATTAATGCTTGTATGATAGCTGTTATTGTAGGAAAATTCTATCAATGGTAAATGGTCGTC
The DNA here is from genome assembly GCF_002127325.2 of Helianthus annuus. Lineage (NCBI taxonomy): Eukaryota > Viridiplantae > Streptophyta > Magnoliopsida > Asterales > Asteraceae > Helianthus > Helianthus annuus. Next base: position 119,692,948 of record NC_035435.2, read on the forward strand.
TCAATTTCCTCCGAAATCAATTACACAGGCTCTAAGCATATCTTCCATCGTCTGAATTGTCCTTTCGCTTTGTCCGCTCGTTTGTGGATGATAAGCAGTGCTTAGATTTAACCTGGTTCCCATCACTTTTTGGAAACTTGTCGAAAAATGAGAAGTAAAAAGGCTATCTCTATCAGATACGATAGATAAAGGAATTCCATGTAATGAAACTATTTTATTTACATATAGCTTGGCTAACTGTTCCATACTGAAAGTTTCCTTCATTGGTAAGAAATGAGCAGATTTGGTCAATCTGTCAACAATCACCCAGATTGTATCATTTCCTTTTCTTGTCTTGGATAATTTGGTAACAAAGTCCATTGTTTATCAATTCCCATTTCCATATTGGCATTTCTAACTGTTGCAATAGTCCTGAGGGTTTCTGATGTTCAGCTTTAACTTGTGAACAAGTTAGACATTTCGCAACGTAGTTTGCTATATCATTTTTCATTCATATCCACCAGAAATTCTTTCTTAGATCTTGATACATCTTATCACTTCCGGGATGTATTGTATACTTAGACTTATGAGCTTCTTCTAAAATTCTGTGGCGTAGGTTTCCTTGTTTAAGTATCCACATCCTTTTCTTATGGAACTTCCAAATTCCATATGTTCCTTGTTCTAATTCCTTAATCATTCCTTTTAATCTTTCAGCATCGTCCTTGATTGTTGTTTCCTGTACTTCTCTGATTTGCTCATTTAAATCTACTTATAGATTTAACCTGAGAGAACGTACTCGTTTCGGCTTCTCATGATACTTTCGACTTAAATCATCAGCTACTACATTAGCTTTCCCAGCATGGTACTGGATATCACAATCATAATCACTAAGAACTTCCATCCAGCGTCTTTGTCACATATTTAATTCTTTTTGCCCAAAAATATACCTTAAACTCTTATGATCGGTGAAGACAACAAATTTATTTCCATATAAATAGTGTCTCTAAATCTTAAGGGCAAAAAACTATGGCTCCTAACTCTAGATCATGGGTTGTGTAATTCTCTTCATGTTACTTAAGTTGTCTAGAGGCATAAGCTATAACCTTTTGACGTTGCATCAACACACATCCATATCCTAACTTAGACGCATCACAATAGACTATAAAGTCTTCAGTTCCTTCTGGTAATGCGAGTATGGGTGCGTTGGTTAATTTTTGCTTAAGAATCCTAAAAGCTTCTTCCTTTTTCAATCCCCATTCAAACTTAACTGATTTGCAGGTCAGTTTGGTTAATGGAATGGCTATTCTAGAGAAATCTCGGATAAATCGTCTATAATATCATGCCAGTCCAAGAAAACTTCTTACTTCTATTGGTGACTCAGGGATTTTCCATTTAGTAATCGCCTCGATCTTTGTGAGATCCACATGAATTCCTTCATGATTAACCATGTGTCCAAGGAATTGCACTTCTTGTAACCAAAATTCACATTTTGAGAATTTAGCATAAAGCTTCTCTTTTCTCAACAATGTCAGAAGTGTATGCAGATGCGCTGCATGTTCCTCTTTATTCTTAGAGTAAATTAGAATATCATCTATAAAGACAATTATGAATTTATCCAGGTATGGTTTACATATCCTGTTCATCATGTCCATAAATGCGGCTGGGGCATTGGTTAAATCAAATGGCATGACGGTAAATTCATAATGACCGTATCTTGTTCTGAAAGCAGTTTTAGGAATATCCTCTTCCTGTACTTTCAGTTGATGATATCCTGAGCGTAAATCGATCTTAGAAAAGAATCGAGCTCCTTGAAGTTGATTGAACAGATCATCGATTCTCGGTAGTGGGTACCGATTCTTAATTGTAACCTTGTTCAAGTCTCGGTAATCAATGCACATACGCATCGATCCGTCTTTCTTCTTAACAAACAACATCGATGCTCCCCATGGTGATGAACTTGGTTGTATAAAACCTTTGTCAAGAAGTTCGTCCAATTGTTTTTTCAGTTCTGCATCTCCGTTGGTGCTAATCGATATGGTGCTTTGGCAATCGGTGTCGTCCCTAGTATTAGGTGAATTCTAAATTCAACCTCTCTATCAGGCGGTAATCCAGGTAACTCTTCTGGAAAGACGTTTGAGAATTTAGATATTACAGGAATATCTTTTAATTCTTTTCCTTTAGTATTAATGATTACAGAAATCATATATACTACTCCTCCCTTCCTTTCATAACTTGCGGCTTTCATCACAGAGAAGAATTTTGTCGATCCGTTTGGCTTATCTCCTTTAATTGTGATCTTTTTACCACTTGGTGTACTTACTTGTACTGACTTTTGATCACATAAAATACTAGCACGATTGGCTACCAACCAATCCATTCCTAATACAACATCGAATCCGGCTAAATTCATTGGATAAAGGTTAGCAAAGAAATGATGGTTTAGGATTTATATTCTTGCTCCCTGCAAGATCTCACTTATCTTAATGGATTCTCCGTTTGCTATCTCTACCAGACAGTCTTGTTGGAGTTTGGCTAAGGGTTGGTCAAGAAATTTGTAGAAAGAAGTATTGATAAAACTTTGGTTTGCACCAGAGTCAAACAATACTTTGCCAAATATATTATTAACTAAAAAAGTACTGGCAATCACATCCGGAATCATCTTGGCTTCCTCAGTTGTCAGAACAAAGTGTGACACCTCGGAAATTCCTGTCCAATTAAATAAAGACACGTGTCCTCTGTGACAGACATGTCAGAGAAACCGGATTTAATAAAGAGATATGTGGTAGGACTTATTTAAAAAGGGGCGTCATGTATTTTAATTACCGCTGAACGACCCAAGGGCGACATGTTATTAAATCACCTCTGAGCGACCCGATATTTTATAAATCCCAAGATCCTTAAATCAGTTTATGATCATCTCATTTAATAACCGGTTATTCTCGATAAATAGAGTTCATCTTTATAAAGGACAATAGAAGTGAAGGTTGTTACTATTCCTAAATCTAATAAAATCCTCATGGTTAATATTAGTTGTATAATTAACCAAGTCAAATAAAATTGCAAGACCCATTCTTGAAATATCCGTCAAATGCCAAGACTTATATGAGAATTGAAATGGGGGACATGTAAGAGACTTCTCACCATGCAATGACTGATCTTGAAGGCCCCACATCTGTAAAAGTGAAGGCATGTTTCGGTTTTTGTGAAATGCATGGTCAAGACTTAAAAATTTGTAAGTTTTTGTCTTCTGACCATCGCATACGGACCGCAAGGCTCATGGCTTACGGTCCGTAAACAGGGCGCTTAAGGTTCTGGTCCGCATGGGTCCTTACGGACCGTAAGGCCCGAAGCTTACGGTCCGTAAGACCGTCGCTGGCAGTAACTTCAGGACAGCTGCCTGTCCAAAGCTTGTAACCGACTTAAAACGTAAAATTTGAATTCCATGGGCTTCCTAGGCTGTTTTTAGACCTTTAGGGACAAATGTAATGATCTTGCATCAACATTAGATTTGCTTGGCATGATCTAAAGACCTTGGGTTCACTATAAATAAGAACACAAGCTTGATCATTTGGTGATACTCATTTGGAACTTTGGCTACAAGTTTTCTGGAGCTCCTCTGGTCACTAAGGCACTTTCTTAGGCTCTCTAATCCATCTTAGGACTCTTGTAAGTGTCCTTAACCCTCTTTAATCCTTTCTAGCTTAGTTAATTAAGCAAAAGTCAAACCGTCGTAATTAAGGTTTGACTTCGTGATTAAGCATAATGTGCTTTGTCTAATCACGAATTAAAGGTACCTTTAGGAAGGTAATTAAGTGGGTAACAAACCCTTAAGAGGGTATTTCCAGATTCCCACTCTAAGCATGTTAATTGTCGAGTCAAAGCTAATTAGAAAAAGTCAACAGAATGCTTATCTTTAGATTAATGCATAATTAGCAATGTAGGTTGTATGTAACCTGTTTGAAAATTTATATAACTTGGTAATAAGTATAAGAACATGTTCCAACATGTTCATCTCGACAATTTTCTGTTTAGACCCGGTTCGGAACCGAAAGTCGCATAGTTTGACTTTCGCTTTGACTTTCAGTTCTGACCCGTTTTAGTCAAGTTTGAATCTACCTTAGAGCTTCTTTTGAGCCTATTAACATGTTAGTATATCCTCCTGTGATTATACAATGTGGTTCATTAGACATCTAGTTCGTATGCATGTTTCCATCAAAATGCCATATGTTGACCATTATGCCCGAATGTCCAAAAATCATAATTTTTGATAATTTAAAAGGGTTGACACCTTAGCTACTGAAATATAAAGTTGTCCCCAAAATTTGACATCAATTTGAGGTCTAGATTAAGAGTTATGCTCATTAGCGTAATTAGAGGCTTTCCTAGTAAATTATTAGCATAATTAACGCATAGCCTATCTAAACCCGAATTTTATGCCAAAACTTTATACCCACTGTTATAAAATAATATTTTGGGAATTTTAAAGATTTTTATTTATTTTTAGGCTGAGCATAACTAGAGGTTCTAAGCTTCTTTCGGCTTATGCCGATTTTACCCTTTTCGGTCATAAAATGAGTATTACATAACCTTTTGACCCGAAACCTTTTTCTACTGATTCGTTATATTAAATATCATATTTTGAGCCTTCTGGAAATACAAAAATACCAGCTTTTCTTTTAAAACCCGGAAATGGCTCCAAATCGCCTTTTTAGGCATTTTCACGACATAGTATATGTCAAAATAAGATTTTATATAAAAGGCTTAAAACCTACTGATATATTTTATAAAAATATACATTATAACAGTAGCCTAAAGTTGGAAACTCAGATTTCCCATTTTACCCTTTTTAGCCTATGTAAAATTACTAAAATGCCCTTATGAGGCGTAATTGGCATATAAAAACATTTGGGGCATATTTGGGCATACCTTTCTGATATTACAACATATTTGATGCATATAATCTCAGGAAACTTGCATATGACTAGTATGGTTACTCGTTACGCACTTTCGCGTTCGGATCGGCTTATGTGACTAATTCGCGCATATTAGCCGAAACGGGTCAAACCATAACATCTAAGTCTCAAAATTCAGAATATATTCAGTTTACCCATATTATACAAGTATCCAAGCTTGTAGGGTCTAAATCATATTCTTTCCCGGTTTTCGCATTCCTCGCGATTAAACCATAGTTTACTCTTTAAAACTAACCGGTCTAAGCTTAGGCTATATATAAAGACCCGTTAGGATTCTAATAGGTTATTATAACCTTCGTTCCAGAATAGGAGCCCAGTAAAAGACACGTGCATTTTTGAAATTGTGGTTATACTTGCTCAGGTAAATACTTTTAACTTATTTTCCCTATACGGGCTTGGGGGTACGGTATGTAATATACCGCTTGGTCGGGCGGTTGGTTCCATCTCATTAGTAGATGGGTATTACCAATGGGACCCGTTTGAAAATCTGGTGTTGTTTGTTTCTTGTACCTTTGGGAGCTTAATGACCATGTCCCGGATATCCTTGGCATCATTTTTGGCCACGACCTCGACAGTCGGGTGTAGGCGTACACCCGGTCTTATGTCTATTATTTTAAGGTATTAACGTTGGCTTCCCGCCGCGGACTTATACCATGTGGTGTGTCATTTAACCTTAAACCCGACACGACTCGGGCGACTGAACGGTCAACAAACATGTAAATCTTTTACAAGTTTAACTCTGCTTAATTATTCCCAAGTTATAAAATGATTTATGCCTTGTGCATTTAAAACCAATATCTTTAAATATTTTCAAAATGAGTCAGTTAAATTGTATTTACCAGTGCAAACTGACGTATTTTCCCTAAAAAGATTAAGTGCAGGTGCTATACGGAATAGGCTGGTTTCTCCTTAGCATCGTAGAGTCTCGCAAGCTTTTGAGATGCATAATCTGTTGAACAATTTCTTTCTTTTTACTTCGATCCGCCTGTGGATCTATTTTGACTGGTTGTGATACTTGATATTACAATTAATAGTTGAAATAAATCTATTTTCATTTGCTTCCGCTGTGCATTATAATTTGTGTTATTTGACATATGATGATATCAACTACGTCACGGAATCCCCCACCGGGCCCCCGGTGACACGTGGAAATTAGGGGTGTGACAGGTTGGTATCAGAGCCAACACTGAGTGAATTAAACACTAGCCTTTTGTGTTTAATCTCAGTGCACAAATTTGCACATTCTTCGAGTTCCAAGTCTAGACATTGAACATAGGACAAACTCTGCTTTGTTTTATTTTGAGTCTTTTATAATTGTATTATTGTGGTTATCTAAATATTGTATGCAGGTCATCATGCCACCCAGATTCCTTCGAGGTAGAGGCAAGGGACCCGTGACAGGTCATGATCACGAAGCCGGGCCTTCGCACCGACGAACCCCATCCATTACTATGAGCACCAGCCCGCAAGAGCCCTGGAGACTCTATGTCGAACCAGGAAGGCGATCAGTATCCCTTAGCTCCTCTCCTTCGTACCAACATTCATTTGGGCCCAATTCTGAAAACGAGCCCAATAACCAGCCTCCAGCTTTCATACCTCTCCAAAGATCCAATTCTCACCATTCTTTTGGCAGCCCAACACCCGTCTTCCAAAGCCGGTTTAACCCGGCTAACCTTTTGCCTGAACCCATGGGTTTTAACCCACTCGGACCGGGAGACCACTTTCCAGAGGAGAACGACATGGATGAGGATACTGACCCCGTGGAGCCAGCATCAGGAACGCCGAACCACCCCATCGAGATATCAGATGGGTCATCATTCCATGGATCGCCATATCGTGGTCCAGACAGCTACGAGGAAAGGTTCCGAAACATTAACTGGTACTTCACACCGTCTGAACACTCGCATCATGAGCAGCAACAGGATCCTTCAGTGGGTCATCAATTTGTGGCAGTCACGCCACCGCCGCCACCGCCAGTAGAGCCGCAGCAGCCGCCTCCGGAGCCACCGAGGCGAAGAAGGTCTAATGCACGGATGTCCGTGCGAGGTGGAGTTCGGATTGCTACTCCCCAGCCATCTAGTGGCAGCCATTATCCCCCACTTCAGGAGGAAGAAGACCCCTATGATGGTGGTCCGTCAAGCCCCATACCAGATGTCAACTCAGTACCTGTGGTACCACCTCTGGGTTTCGATAACCCGATTCCTGCATATGCTGGGTCAGCGGCGTACAACCCATTTGAGCAGCCGGCACACACCCACTACAACTACAACTACGGTTATGCAGAGGTAGATCCATACCTAGTAGCTCGGGATTACAATGCCCTTCATCCTGAAGGACCATATGGAGGGCCATGGACTACTGGTTACCCGACTTATGGGTACCAGCATCAGCCACCTCCTCCGCCGGTGTATCAGCCGCCTCAGCCACCGATTCAACAGGAAGTCCTTGAGAGGCTGAGCCAAGTTGAACAAGAAGTTCGTGAAGACCGCAAAGAGCGGCAAGGATTCTTTAAGGGGCTGTCAGATTTGCTTAAGGGGAAGTCGAAGAGGAGGGGTCATTAAAAACCCTTGTTACTTATTTGTATTGTAATTCAGTCCCTGCGTGGACTTGTTATTCCAGTATTCAGCTCCTGCGTGAGCTTGTGGTTTGTATTCCGCTCCTGCGTGAGCAAGTTTGGTTAGTTAACCCCTGCGTGGGTTTGTTCTTGTCTCCCGCCCCTGCGTGGGCATTTTCATTTATTTTGGTAGAAGTCCCGTTTGGGCAATTGTAGTACTGTCTTAGAACTATGTGTGAGATGTTTTAATTAAGTTTTCCTTTATTATTGCATGCATAAATTATGAAAATAAATGAAATATTTAAAAGGATCTGCCATTATAATTAATTGGTAAAATCTAAAGTGAACCAAGACCTAGCTTTGTAAAACAAAGCCAAGATGGTAGTTCCATAATTAGGTTAAGATCCATAATTAACATCTCAATTTAGGACTGTTCTGCGTTAATTATTAAAAGAATCTTAGAGGTAAAACCTAGCCCTTGTGTTATTGAAACCTGGCCAAGATGGTATAACCCACATAATAGATTCCAATTATTAACATCTAGTATGTTAAAGCTCTTGGCAAACTGTGAATCAGTAAAGTCACACAGGCCATGTATATTTGGGTTAATTTTAAAATTCCCTTAAATTAATTAACCACTTCTTTGAAAGTGAAGTGCCTGTGGGCAATAATTTAATGTCCTCCGTGACTAAGGACAGTGGTAGCTCATGACTCCCTGTTAATTAATGGTATAGAACTATGATTCGACCTAAAACACCTAGATATTGTAAAATCTTGGTTATTGAAATATCTTTATTGTCCTTGTGACTAGGCCTATGTGCTAATGATTAAAGTATTGTAGGATAATAACATCCTAATGTTTCAATAAATTAACCTAAAATGGCAATTTAAAACCTTGGTTAATAGAACATAAAATACTATAAAAGAGCCTTTAAGTAAAACCTTGTCTACTAATTATATGTAGTGTTGAAGCTACATGACTAGATCAGAGGAAGCTAATAGCCATCCGGTTGAGAACCGTGATGATGTAAAGTTCCTAGTAACCAGTGCCGAATTAAAAGCAATTGTAAATGAAGCAGTTGACAAAGCCTTAGCGCGACAGTATAGTGAATTCAGTGAAACCCACAGTAGAACCCTGTCTGCACCTCATGCTAAGCCAAAGAACCATTCTGAGGTTCGCAACAAGCCGCCACCTGCTTCTCCCAAACCTAAGAAAGATGAGGATCGTCATTCCTCCAATGAAAACAGTGTTCACCCTAAAAAGCTTGTGGTTGATGAAACCCCACGTGCTAAAGGCTGCACGTATAAGTATTTTGTGTCATGTAAACCTCGAGAGTTTACAGGGGAGAAAGGGGCAGTTGATTGTATGACATGGCTCGATGAGATTGAGACGGTGGTAGACATTAGTGGATGTGCTGAGAGGGACATGGTGAAGTTTGCATCACAATCCTTCAAAGGTGAGGCGTTGGCTTGGTGGGGAGCATTGATCCAAGCATCTGGGAAAGCTACCTTGTATAGTATGTCATGGGAGCAGTTTGTTGCTCTTATCAAGGAAATCTACTGCCCTCAACATGAGGTTGAGCGTATTGAATCTGAATTCCTATCCTTGGTTATGAAGAACCTTGATTGTCAAGCATACCTCACTAGTTTTAACACCTTATCCAGATTAGTACCTTACCTGGTAACCCCTGAACCAAAAAGGATCGCGCGTTTTATTGGGGGTTTGGCCCCTGAGATCAAGGCCAGTGTGAAGGCCTCGCGACCAGTTACGTTTCGATCTGTCACCGACTTATCTCTGTCACTCACCCAAGATGCAGCAAGACAGAGAGCTCTAAAAAGTTCGGAATCTGACAAAAGGAAACGGGAAGATGATAACTCTCATAGATCCAACAAGAGGCATAAGGGAAACCGTGATGGTAAGAAGGGCTCTGAGGCCAGGAAAAATGAGAATCGATCGGCCGATAGGCCCAAGTGCAAAACCTGTCAAAAGCACCATTTTGGGAGGTGCAGGTTTGAGCAAGGATCCCAGTCCAAAAAGTGTGGGATATGTAAGTCCTCAGAGCATAGGACTCTTGAATGCAAGAAAATAAAGGATGCAACTTGTTTTAGTTGCAACGAAAAAGGGCATATCAAGACTAACTGCCCAAAGAACGCCAAGAAGGCTGAGGATGGAAAGAAGACCAACGCTAGGGTCTTTCAAATGAATGTCCAAGAAGCCATCCAGAACGACAACGTCATAACTGGTACGTTTCTCATTAATGACGTTTTCGCAAGAGTATTATTTGATTCGGGCGCGGATAAATCTTTTGTGGATAATAAATTCTGTGAGCTGTTAAGATTGCCTGTTAAAACCCTTAGTGCTAAGTATGAGGTAGAGTTAGCAGATGGTACCTTAGAAACAGTCTCGACTGTGTTAGATGGATGTGCTATATCCATTAGGAACCACTCTTTTCCTCTATCCTTGCTACCCTTCAAGTTAGCTGGTTTCGATGTAGTATTGGGTATGGATTGGTTATCGCATAACCAAGCCCAGATTGTATGCAGTAGAAGGCAAGTAATAATCAAGACTCCATCTGGTGAATCACTCACCATTCAGGGAGATACTCGTCATGGATTGCCTGAGCAGTTCTCTATGCTCAAGGCATCCCAATGTTTGAAGAATGGCTGTGTCATCTATATGGCACAGGTAACCATTGATGAACAAAAGCCGAAGATTGAAGATATCCCCGTTATATCTGAATACCCTGAAGTATTTCCAGAAGAACTGCCTGGTTTGCCACCAGACCGACAAGTGGAGTTTAGAATCGATATTATTCCTGGAGCCGCACCGATTGCTAGGGCACCGTATAGACTAGCGCCAACGGAGATGAAGGAATTGAGAACACAGTTAGATGCTTTGCTGGCTAAAGGTTTCATAAGACCTAGTTCGTCTCCTTGGGGAGCACCGATTCTATTTGTCAAGAAGAAAGATGGTTCGATGCGTCTATGTATCGACTATCGAGAACTCATCAAGGTTACCATTAAAAATAGGTATCCTCTACCCAGGATCGACGATCTATTCGATCAACTCCAAGGGGCAAGCTACTTCTCCAAGATAGATCTGAGATCAGGATATCATCAGCTGAAGGTTAAGGAAGAAGACGTTCATAAGACTGCGTTTAGGACTCGTTATGGCCACTACGAGTTCCTAGTGATGCCTTTCGGGCTCACAAACGCACCTGCCGCATTCATGGATCTCATGAATCGCGTTTGCAAACCTTACTTGGATAAATTCGTCATAGTCTTCATTGACGACATTCTCATTTATTCCAAGAGTAAAGCTGATCACGAGAAACACCTCCGCAGTATTCTAAAGCTGCTTCACCAAGAAAAGCTGTATGCCAAGTTTTCCAAATGTGAGTTTTGGTTGAGAGAAGTCCAATTTCTTGGACACGTGGTCAGTGAGCGTGGTATTCAAGTGGATCCCGCTAAAGTTGAAGCCGTCATGAATTGGCAAGAACCAAAGACACCTACGGAAATTCGCAGTTTCCTAGGTTTAGCTGGATACTACAGGAGATTCATCGAGAATTTCTCAAGAATTGCAGCACCCCTAACTTTGCTGACTCGCAAGAATAGTAAATTCAATTGGGGGCCTAAGCAGCAAGAGTCATTCGATACTTTGAAGCAGAAATTAAGTAACGCTCCTGTGTTGACGTTACCTGATGGTATTGATGAATTTGTAGTATATTGTGATGCATCACACACCGGGATGGGTTGTGTGTTAATGCAGAAAGGCAAGGTTATTGCCTACGCTTCACGACAATTGAAAGTGCATGAGAAAAATTACACCACTCATGATTTAGAATTGGGTGCCGTTGTATTTGCACTAAAGTTGTGGAGGCACTACCTGTATGGCACGAAGTGTGTGATCTACTCTGATCACAAAAGCCTGCAACACCTGTTCAACCAAAAAGAATTGAATATGAGGCAGCGACGATGGATGGAAACTCTAAATGACTATGATTGTGAAATAAGATACCATCCAGGCAAGGCCAACGTAGTCGCAGATGCCCTCAGCAGGAAGGAAAGGATAAAGCCAATCCGAATCAACGCCAAAAGCATTGAGGTCAGGAATGGTCTGCATGAAAGGTTGTTAGCTGCACAAAAGGAAGCAGTGCTAGAAGCTAATTACCCCAATGAGAACCTAGGAGTGACTGAAGAACAGTTATCCTATGGCAAGGACGGAATCTTGAGATTGAATGGAAGAATATGGGTTCCTATTTATGGAGGTCTTCGTGACGTCATCCTTAAGGAAGCCCACAGTTCTAAATATTCCGTCCATCCTGGAGCGGATAAGATGTACCAGGATGTGAAGGCAAATTATTGGTGGATAGGCTTGAAGAAGTCTATAGCCACCCATGTGGCTAAATGTCTGACGTGCGCTCAAGTTAAAGCTGAGCATCAGAAACCGTCAGGTTTGTTGCAACAGCCTGAAATTCCCACCTGGAAATGGGAGATGGTAACGATGGATTTTATAACCAAGTTGCCTAAAACACCAAAGGGAAATGATACTATTTGGGTGATAGTGGATCGACTGACTAAGTCAGCTCATTTCCTACCCATTAGAGAAACTTTCAGTTCTGACATGTTAGCCCAATTATATATGGATAAGATAGTAGCTCTACATGGCGTACCGGTATCCATCATCTCTGATCGAGATACCAGATATACATCTCACTTCTGGAAAAGTTTCCAAAGGTCTCTAGGTTCGCAACTGAATTTCAGTACGGCTTATCATCCGCAGACGGATGGGCAAAGTGAGCGTACTATTCAAACCCTAGAAGACATGCTTCGTGCATGTGTGATAGACCTAGGAGGAAGTTGGGATAGACACCTGCCTCTAATCGAGTTCTCATACAATAATAGCTACCACACCAGCATTAAGGCTGCGCCTTTTGAGGCTCTATATGGTAGAAGATGCAGAACGCCCATTTGCTGGGCCGAGGTAGGAGACGTTCAAGTATCAGGACCGGAGTTAGTCCTGGATACGACTGACAAAGTTACCCAAATCATTGAGCACCTAAAAGCTGCCCGTGACAGGCAGAAAAGCTATGCCGATGGTAAGCGAAAATCCCTCAAATTTAAGGTCGGCGATAAAGTTTTGCTCAAAGTGTCTCCTTGGAAGGGAGTAATGAGATTTGGGAAGAAAGGTAAGCTAAGCCCAAGATACATTGGACCATTCGAAATCATCGAATGTGTAGGATCAGTGGCTTATAAGTTAAACTTACCAGAAGAGCTTAGTGGCATTCACAATGTGTTCCACATCTGCAATTTAAAGAAATGTCTGGCCGATGAATCGCTAGTCATACCCCATACAGATGTGCATATTGATGAGAGTTTGAAATTTATAGAAAAACCTGTGTCAATTGAGGACCGACAGGTAAAGAAACTTCGGAGGAAGTATGTGCCCATTGTCAAGGTCAAATGGGAGGGCCGTAGAGGTCCTGATTATACGTGGGAGTTAGAATCCACGATGAAGGAGAAATACCCTCAATTATTCCAATAAATCTCGAGGTCGAGATTTCTTTTAAGGGGGTGAGGATGTGACACCTCGGAAATTCCTGTCCAATTAAATAAAGACACGTGTCCTCTGTGACAGACATGTCAGAGAAACCGGATTTAATAAAGAGATATGTGGTAGGACTTATTTAAAAAGGGGCGTCATGTATTTTAATTACCGCTGAACGACCCAAGGGCGACATGTTATTAAATCACCTCTGAGCGACCCGATATTTTATAAATCCCAAGATCCTTAAATCAGTTTATGATCATCTCATTTAATAACCGGTTGTTCTCGATAAATAGAGTTCATCTTTATAAAGGACAATAGAAGTGAAGGTTGTTACTACTCCTAAATCTAATAAAATCCTCATGGTTAATATTAGTTGTATAATTAACCAAGTCAAATAAAATTGCAAGACCCATTCTTGAAATATCCGTCAAATGCCAAGACTTATATGAGAATTGAAATGGGGGACATGTAAGAGACTTCTCACCATGCAATGACTGATCTTGAAGGCCCCACATCTGTAAAAGTGAAGGCATGTTTCGGTTTTTGTGAAATGCATGGTCAAGACTTAAAAATTTGTAAGTTTTTGTCTTCTGACCATCGCATACGGACCGCAAGGCTCATGGCTTACGGTCCGTAAACAGGGCGCTTAAGGTTCTGGTCCGCATGGGTCCTTACGGACCGTAAGGCCCGAAGCTTACGGTCCGTAAGACCGTCGCTGGCAGTAACTTCAGGACAGCTGCCTGTCCAAAGCTTGTAACCGACTTAAAACGTAAAATTTGAATTCCATGGGCTTCCTAGGCTGTTTTTAGACCTTTAGGGACAAATGTAATGATCTTGCATCAACATTAGATTTGCTTGGCATGATCTAAAGACCTTGGGTTCACTATAAATAAGAACACAAGCTTGATCATTTGGTGATACTCATTTGGAACTTTGGCTACAAGTTTTCTGGAGCTCCTCTGGTCACTAAGGCACTTTCTTAGGCTCTCTAATCCATCTTAGGACTCTTGTAAGTGTCCTTAACCCTCTTTAATCCTTTCTAGCTTAGTTAATTAAGCAAAAGTCAAACCGTCGTAATTAAGGTTTGACTTCGTGATTAAGCATAATGTGCTTTGTCTAATCACGAATTAAAGGTACCTTTAGGAAGGTAATTAAGTGGGTAACAAACCCTTAAGAGGGTATTTCCAGATTCCCACTCTAAGCATGTTAATTGTCGAGTCAAAGCTAATTAGAAAAAGTCAACAGAATGCTTATCTTTAGATTAATGCATAATTAGCAATGTAGGTTGTATGTAACCTGTTTGAAAATTTATATAACTTGGTAATAAGTATAAGAACATGTTCCAACATGTTCATCTCGACAATTTTCTGTTTAGACCCGGTTCGGAACCGAAAGTCGCATAGTTTGACTTTCGCTTTGACTTTCAGTTCTGACCCGTTTTAGTCAAGTTTGAATCTACCTTAGAGCTTCTTTTGAGCCTATTAACATGTTAGTATATCCTCCTGTGATTATACAATGTGGTTCATTAGACATCTAGTTCGTATGCATGTTTCCGTCAAAATGCCATATGTTGACCATTATGCCCGAATGTCCAAAAATCATAATTTTTGATAATTTAAAAGGGTTGACACCTTAGCTACTGAAATATAAAGTTGTCCCCAAAATTTGACATCAATTTGAGGTCTAGATTAAGAGTTATGCTCATTAGCGTAATTAGAGGCTTTCCTAGTAAATTATTAGCATAATTAACGCATAGCCTATCTAAACCCGAATTTTATGCCAAAACTTTATACCCACTGTTATAAAATAATATTTTGGGAATTTTAAAGATTTTTATTTATTTTTAGGCTGAGCATAACTAGAGGTTCTAAGCTTCTTTCGGCTTATGCCGATTTTACCCTTTTCGGTCATAAAATGAGTATTACATAACCTTTTGACCCGAAACCTTTTTCTACTGATTCGTTATATTAAATATCATATTTTGAGCCTTCTGGAAATACAAAAATACCAGCTTTTCTTTTAAAACCCGGAAATGGCTCCAAATCGCCTTTTTAGGCATTTTCACGACATAGTATATGTCAAAATAAGATTTTATATAAAAGGCTTAAAACCTACTGATATATTTTATAAAAATATACATTATAACAGTAGCCTAAAGTTGGAAACTCAGATTTCCCATTTTACCCTTTTTAGCCTATGTAAAATTACTAAAATGCCCTTATGAGGCGTAATTGGCATATAAAAACATTTGGGGCATATTTGGGCATACCTTTCTGATATTACAACATATTTGATGCATATAATCTCAGGAAACTTGCATATGACTAGTATGGTTACTCGTTACGCACTTTCGCGTTCGGATCGGCTTATGTGACTAATTCGCGCATATTAGCCGAAACGGGTCAAACCATAACATCTAAGTCTCAAAATTCAGAATATATTCAGTTTACCCATATTATACAAGTATCCAAGCTTGTAGGGTCTAAATCATATTCTTTCCCGGTTTTCGCATTCCTCGCGATTAAACCATAGTTTACTCTTTAAAACTAACCGGTCTAAGCTTAGGCTATATATAAAGACCCGTTAGGATTCTAATAGGTTATTATAACCTTCGTTCCAGAATAGGAGCCCCGTAAAAGACACGTGCATTTTTGAAATTGTGGTTATACTTGCTCAGGTAAATACTTTTAACTTATTTTCCCTATACGGGCTTGGGGGTACGGTATGTAATATACCGCTTGGTCGGGCGGTTGGTTCCATCTCATTAGTAGATGGGTATTACCAATGGGACCCGTTTGAAAATCTGGTGTTGTTTGTTTCTTGTACCTTTGGGAGCTTAATGACCATGTCCCGGATATCCTTGGCATCATTTTTGGCCACGACCTCGACAGTCGGGTGTAGGCGTACACCCGGTCTTATGTCTATTATTTTAAGGTATTAACGTTGGCTTCCCGCCGCGGACTTATACCATGTGGTGTGTCATTTAACCTTAAACCCGACACGACTCGGGCGACTGAACGGTCAACAAACATGTAAATCTTTTACAAGTTTAACTCTGCTTAATTATTCCCAAGTTATAAAATGATTTATGCCTTGTGCATTTAAAACCAATATCTTTAAATATTTTCAAAATGAGTCAGTTAAATTGTATTTACCAGTGCAAACTGACGTATTTTCCCTAAAAAGATTAAGTGCAGGTGCTATATGGAATAGGCTGGTTTCTCCTTAGCATCGTAGAGTCTCGCAAGCTTTTGAGATGCATAATCTGTTGAACAATTTCTTTCTTTTTACTTCGATCCGCCTGTGGATCTATTTTGACTGGTTGTGATACTTGATATTACAATTAATAGTTGAAATAAATCTATTTTCATTTCCTTCCGCTGTGCATTATAATTTGTGTTATTTGACATATGATGATATCAACTACGTCACGGAATCCCCCACCGGGCCCCCGGTGACACGTGGAAATTAGGGGTGTGACACAAAGGCTCTGGCATTCTTCTTTGGAGCTTCAGTGGTCTTAGCTTTATTGGTTGTGGTTAGAGCTAGTTTCGGACAGTTCGGTTTGATGTGGCCACTCTCTCCACAATTGAAGCATATCCCATTACTAGGTTTCTTCCTACAGTTTTCTTCCTTGTGTCCTGACATTTTGCAAAAGTTGCAGTATATGGAGCATCTTCCAGAATGCTTTCTTTTGCAATACCTACAGTAGGGTGTAGAGGAAGAACCTGTACCTTTCCCACAGTTGGAATTACCATAGCGAAATTCCTGGGTAAGCTTTTGAGCTAGGTTCTTTTTCTGGTTTTCCTCTTGAGTACGTCCCAATTCATCAGTCAGGGTATTGGCTAGTTCTATTGCTTCTTCTATGGTTTGCAGTCTAGTTGCCTTGACTACGTGTCTATCTCACTAGTTAATCCCCAAATATAACGGGAGATTAACACTGGTTCAGGTGAGGCTAAGGTTGGCACTATTCTAGCATATTCGAAGAATATGGTAGTGTAGCCTTTGCAGTCTATTCCAGTCATTCTAAGATTTAGGAACTTATTGGCGATTTGTTCCTTCTCATTAGGAGGACATAATTTACTTTCAATCATTTCCTTAAAATTGATCCATTCCATATTATAAACTCTGTCACTTCCCCTAGACTGGAGAATAGTATTCCACCATTCTAAGGCTGCATTTTTGAAAAGATTAGAAGCAAACATAATCTTATCTTCATCTGCACATTTACTTATTTTATGACTGCTTCTGTCTTTTCTATCCAATGTAATGTTGCAATGGCTCCTTCATTGCCTGAGAATTCTATTGGTTTGCACGCCAAGAATTATTTATAACAACAACCGTAAGAAGCGGTTATTCTTCTTTTAGGAATTGGAGCTTGGATTATAGGTCCATTATCGTTCACACTGTGACTTGGTTCAGTGTGCTGGCGTTACTTCCATTTGCAGATTTATTATTTTCTGCTTCTTTAACAGTCTTGATAATATAAGGCATAGCATCTATAATTCCTTGTGCTATTATATGTTGGATGGTACTGTTATCTATTTGGTTTCCGTTATTCTCATTATTCTGGTTTTCCTGATATACTTCGTTGCCATCTGAATTGTGAATATTTAGCACGTATTACTTATCACAGAATAAATTTGGTACAAATATTTATACACAATCACACAAACAATTTGATCAAAAACGTCGATCATTGCGACTTTTACTCTTTCTATATATATGTGTCAATTATAAACTACAACTGGAAATCAAATATACTAGTAGTTATGCATCCGTATCTATTTTAGTCTATATATATATATATATATATATATACATATATATATATATATATCATCAAAATACAAAATTACACATATATCTAGGCATTTTCTAGGTATCATGTATCCAATCATGTATATCACGCTCGACATGCTTCCACATAAGCTTTTCTCCTATTTGCCGAATTCTATCTCCTTCCTCTACAAATTCATCACCAAATGAGCGAAGTTCCTCCAAATTTTCCTGGCTCATAGGTGGCATGGGTGCGGGTACTGGATCAGGGTGTCAAGGGATAGGTTGTCCATAAGGGTATGGGTTTCTTATTACACTCCGCGTCCACCATTCGCTGCTCCAAAAGGGATCTAAAGGGTTAAGGTCAGTGTACTGAGCTATGGGGTTTGGTGGGGGAATTTTGGGAATCTCATAGGGATCTACATCTGGGATTGGAAACGGGTCTTCCCGGTCGGGTTCTAGCATTTGTTAGTCTGGGAATAAAGGTAATAGTGGCGGTTCAGCTATTTGGTTTTGGTTAGCGTCTACTGCTATAGTGGCTAACCTATGAAAATCAGCCAACTGTCTATCTAGTTCCTCTTCCCAAGGTGGCCTATTGACTGTCTCCTGAGTTTGTGCATTTGCTTCCCTATTAGCCCTAACTATCGCTCTCTATTGTTGTAACTTCTTCATTCTCTTTCTTCTCTCATGTGCTCCTCTATTAAACCAACCTCTCTTTTTAGTAGTAAAGGGTTCCTCAGACTGTGCCTTAAATATAAATATCCCTTCCTCAGTATCGGCTGAGTATCCTGATGGATTAGGTTGAGATGATGTTCCCTCATCTTTTGGTGACTATCTAAGTGACGATAAGCGTCCGAAGTTCCCTGCTCACTTATACTGTAAACTAACAAATAGTCAAAAAACACAAAATAATATTTACACGTAACTTATTTCCTAACACAGAATTTCAGTGTCAGCAGAACACTTTTTTGGCTTAAACTAGTGGCTGTACCTCTGATACCACTCTCTGTCGCAACCCTGACCCCTACCCTGAAAGCGGGCGCCGCGAGATCCAGATCAGTGGTATCGGTGTTTATTAATTTAGCAGCGGAATACATCAGGACCGTAGTTAGGAAATATTTTTATCAGAGTTTAAACACCAAACTTTTTATAATAGTAAATCATTGGGATAGAACCCAAGTTCATTTGACAATTCATTTGTAGGGATAAACCCTAATTATTAAAAATAAAAACTCCTTTTTATTTAGGTAACTTTTATAGCCACTTTTCCAAGCCTTCAGTGCTCTCCAGATGGCTTCTATTGGCTTTCACATTTTGTTAACTGAAACGCGTTTTAAAAACATTTTATAAGCAAGAAATATTGGCGAGTGCATCCCATTTTAATCAAAATAGTTTTATAACTTCACAGAATTAAGGGCATCCGCAATTACATTTGCTTATATCTATTCAATTACTCATTCAATACTGTCAATACCTGACTTGTGGGTCATATTACTCATTGGCTAACTCATTGTCCAATGGTAACGTCTTTCACATTTTGTATACAAAACCCCAACATACCGGCAATAATTGTAGAATTACAAATACTCAATTACTGTTAGTGTAATTTAAAACATTTGAGGTTTTGGTAAAACATTTTGACTCACAAAAAGATTTATAAAAAGAGAATGTACTCACTAATAGTGAGAAAAAGCAAGATGTACTCACATTGTAGACTTAGGTGATATTACTATAGCTTCCTGGGGATTCTCCTGGTTATTATCTATTAAAATTAAACAATGCACACATGTTAGTAAAATAACCCAAATCACATTAACCGTACAACTCGAGACAGAATTCCAATGACTGAGTCAAGCAGAGCCTTGACATCCTAGATCAATCGAGTGTAACACGAGACAGAATTCCAACAATTGAGTTAGGCAGAGCCTTGACATGCGTTACGGAATCCTAAATCGATCGTGTAGGTAATAGCAGGGTTATAGTACTTACAACGAGTCAGAGCTTCGCTTTATAGTGGGTATTATGCCCGGGTATTATAATATTTGTCAGAAATTGAGAGAGAAATCAGAAAGTTGAACGAATTCCAAATGAACTCGTCCAGCCTATTTATAGGCTTTTCGTATGGCGGCTCGCGGCCCGCGTAAACCTAGGCTGTCTCTCTCGCGACCCGCGAGAGAGTGTGTGTCGTTTATAGCTTAGTCGAGTCAACATATAGGTCTGCCGAGTCACCTGCCACGTGGCACCATGCAGTGTCGAGCAAGAAAAGGTGCTCGCGCCCCGCGAGAGACCAAGGAGGTCTTGATCGCGCCCCGCGAAAAACCTGTAATTCTTGTTTTTCTTGATTTTTATAAGTAAATGGGTATTTCGGGTCCGTTTCTCACATACGGGGTATATTTAGGATATTTTAGGGTCACGTTAAGGGTTCTAGGAGGGTTGTTATAGCTAATAATTACTTCATATGGTTCTCATCAAGGGTTTCTCATACATTATTAACATACAACTTTCACTTAGGAATTTTGTCATACAGCTCATGTGCATTGATTTTTAGGTTTTCGTTTAGTTAAGTTTATTAACTTCTTATGCCCCTTCATAACATTATGATCATGCTTTCACTAGAACTCAATCAATAGTGCAATTATCATTCAAAAATCATCACATATAGCTAGTTCATATAACAAATTTGGGTTTTTTCATACTAAGATCAAAAACCCACTTCCTCACACATAAACATAAAACCCTAACACCTTGTTCATGTTAATTACTTCACAGCTTTAGCAAGTATGGTGACGCTAAGCATACACACATCATAAATTCAATTTTACCCAAAACAGAATTTTAACATACCTTATGACCTCCTAGCTTAGGTGATCACTAATTTCAATTTATGCACAAGATCCTAACACTTTTTGCCTTCCAATTTGTAGATGATGTTGGAAATAGGTTTTCTCACTCTATTTCTCTTCTCTAGATCGACACACACACACACTCTATGTGTGTGTTGTGTTTTAATTTCTTATTTTAAAACCTTGAGTTTCCATTTTTCTTAATGTAGTCCCTCAAGTTTGGTTTTGATTATATAAGATTACAACTCATTGTTTGATTACCCATTTACATGTTACTAACTAGGTTAATTGTTCCTAGTTATCACACTTAGAATATTCATCAAATATATAAATACAAGTTTATATATATATATATATATATATATATATATATATATATATATATATATATATATATATATATATATAGGGGGCTGCTAGAATGAGAACCACCTCGAGTTGTAAGAACCGCGAGAACTACACCCCACGGGTGGGCGTTCACCATGATTTTTTTTTTACAACTAGATGTGTGTATTATAAACACAGCCGTAAAAAAACAATTTTAAACGCCGCGGCCGAGGGGGTAGTTTTTTACACCACAAGTTTGGTGTTTTTAATTTTTTTTCTTTTTTCTTTTTTTTTTTTCACCAAACTTGTGGTGTAAAAAACTACCCCCTCGGCCGCGGCGTTTAAAATTTTTTTTTACGGCTGTGTTTATAATACACACATCTAGTTGTAAAAAAAAATCATGGTGAACGCCCACCCGTGGGGTGTAGTTCTCGCGGTTCTTACAACTCGGGGTGGTTCTCATTCTAGCGGCCCCCTATATATATATATATATATATATATATATATATATATATATATATATATATATAGGGTAGGGCTAGATAGAAAACCCTATCTATATAAAAAACCCTAGAAAACCCAACCTCCCGACATTTTTTTTTGAAAAAAATAACACATGTAATATACATGTTTTTAAGAGTTTTGGGCAAAAAAAATCAAAAAAGCGCCGAAGGGATAATTTAAAAAAAAAAATTCCAGCAACTTTCAGCATTTTTGTCTAACACATGTTAGGCACTGAATTTTGTTTATTTTTTTTAAAAAAAATCCCTTCGGCGCTTTTTTGTTTTTTTTTTGGCCCAAAACACTCTAAAACATGTATATTACATGTGTAATTTTTTTCAAAAAAAAAAATGTCGGGAGGTTGGGTAAAAATGGGGGGAGATTTGGGTTTCCAGAGTTTTTTAAGAATTTGAGGGTTTTTTGTCTAGCATTACCCTATATATATATATATATATATATATATATATATATATATATATATATATATATATATATATATATATATATATATATATATATAGGGTGGGAGTTAGCTACAAAGTCCATTTTTCCTACAAAGTGTATAAAGTCATAAAACACCACAATTTCAGCCATAAAACACACTCAAACCCCACAAATAACAAAGTGAAGATTACCAAAACGTCATATTTATGGGTTTTGTGTTATGTTTTGGATGACAAGGCTTTGATTTTCGAATGACTAACATTATTGTATTTTATGATGATCATCATGTTGTGTTTTATATTCACAGTTCTACGATGGTGTGTTTGAAGTTTTTATGGAATGTTAAGGTTTGGATATTGTGTTTATTCACTCTATTATTTGTGGGTTTTGAGTGTGTTTTATGGTTGAAATTGTGGTGTTTTATGACTTTGTACACTTTGTAGGAAAGATGGACTTTGTAGCCGAACCCCACCCTATATATATGTATATATATATATATATATATATATATATATAAATTCAATACTTTTTTGGGTGTTACAATAGCCTATCAAATCATCATCATCATACTCAGTAAATCTCACCAATAGCAAAGATAAGGTAGGGTCTGAGCAGAGTAAAATGTAGACAACCTTACCTCTACCCTGTAGGAATAGAGAGGCTGCTTCCAGTGAGACCCTCGGCTCGATGGTAGTTTTGCATCAAGCCTTGAACATAAGGCACATAACACCCCGTAGGAATATCCTATCAAATAGCAACTCAATAATCTATCGTTTAATCTTGTTGGGAACCCCTTGTCACACAATATTCATGTGACTACTCTCTACTTGCATCAACCTGCCTCTGCCTGAACACGGATGGTTACATCGTTATTTTTGACCCCGTAACTCTAGACAATTGATCTAAATACTTGAACCCGGTTGTTTGTGGGACAACAAGGTTGTCAATGCTGATTTAAGAATCCTCCTCATTGTTTGCAGCACCATTGAAGTTATGGTAAAAAACCATGATATGAGCACGTTAAAATTAGTTAACTCAAAAACATATTTATAACTTATGTGTATTTTGGCTTGTTTGTATCATGAAACACATGAAATTGGAATTAATTCCATTAAAAATAAGTGTTTGATTGTTCAATGAAAGAATTGCCATTGAAATATGCTCCAATAATTTCCTAACCAATAAAATTCAACCATTCTTTAAATGTTAAAATTCCACTAGAATTTTGTAAATTGACTAACATACAATATACTTTGATATGTCCAATTTTAATGATAAAAAGTATACCAGACCGTGGAGAAGTGATAGAGTTTTTCACCACCACCTGTTATCATCGTTGTTTAGTTTGTTCGAGTACAAATCCTAGATCCGATAACCACCTTATTACTTAGTTTGTTCGATTTTAGCAAGCAATTATTCGAGTAGAAGCCTAAAATTACTTAAATTTCTTTTATGTTTAAAACAACAAACGGAAAACATCATACTTTCTCAAACAAATTCATATGTTAGAGTTACAAGCATGAATGAAGGAAATATTTCTTAAAATTTTGGGAAGAAAAGGGTCCATATACATGCTACATATAATATCTAGGGTCAATATTTGCATAAAGCACAACTTAAAGGACTTCTTTTCCAATTCCAAGAACCTAAACCGAAAGAAAGACCCTTCAGATAACAAAAGGATAACAACCAAAATTACAATCCTACCCTCACTCCATCAAAAAAATCACCCAAAAACCACAAACATTTCCAAGGCAATTTGGTCCATTCACCATCCCCAGCCACACCACACCACAACAACAAATAATAATAAAAAACCTCAAACCAAAATAATACCGGTCCTCTTTTCTCCATTACGGAGACTACCAACAACAATGAAAAAAAAATTCTAGAGAGAGAAACAAACCAAAAACAAAAAAAGATAAGGCCTAGAGAGAGAAACCCACCACCCATCGGAAAATCAAGAAACCTTCAACCCCATCAAAATGATCTCTCACATCAATCAAACCCAATAATCTTTTCAAGATCGTGAAAAGATCCGTTACCCATCTCGGATCCCACCCTATTGTACCCGACCCGACGGAAAACAGTCATGCGACGGGGCAGAACACCGAAAACCGCCGCCGGAGAACCGATCGGAGCCAGACCGGAGGACAACACCACAGAGCCACGCTACCGGGGGGTTCGAAAGAGACCATGGGGCCGGTTCGCGGCAGAGATCCGTGACCCGTGGAAGAAAGCGCGGGTCTGGTTAGGTACGTTTGACTCCGCGGAGGACGCGGCGCGTGCGTACGACGCCGCCGCACGCGCTCTCCGTGGATCCAAAGCGAAAACAAATTTTCCGATTTTACCCTCGGAAAAAGTTGAAAACTTTGATGACGTCATGAAACCACGGCCTACGGTGAGTAGTTTGAGTAGTACGGTGGAGTCGAAAAGTGGAAACCGGTCGAACTTGATTAACCCGGTTCAGAGATTGAACCTGAACCCGGTTCAGACTGATGTTATGAATGATGATGATGATTGTCATAGTGGGTGTGACTCATCTTCATCTGTTGTGGATGATTATTATTGTGATGTGGATCTGACGTCATCGGTTTTGGTTAGGAAACCGTTGCCGTTTGATCTGAATTTGCCTCCTCCTCCTCCACCGTCGGATGAGTTTGGGTTTTGTTCTAACGATAACGGTAACGACAATGATGAGTTATATGTAACGGCCCTTTGCTTGTAAGCTGGTATGATGGTTGATGATGATGATGATGTGAGATCTACGGTTGAGATGTGTTCTGAAATGGTTCAAGATGAGAGGTTTGTGGTGAAGTTGTTGTGATTTATGAATCTTGATTTGTTTTAGAATGTTATTGTTGTCTATGATGATGATGATGATATGATGATGATATTTGTAGATTAGTGTAATGTAATTTGAGGTTACTATGCGATCTATATTGCGCTTCAATGTTGAAGTGCGCTTCGACGTTGAAGTGTTAGTGTAGATCGTCGTAATTTTACAGAGAATCATGATCATGAAGTTGTAATGTGTAATTCATGAAAGAAAAAAAAAATCCCCAGTTTGGATGATGATGATGATCTTGATCTTGAGTTTTTCTTTATCTCCTGATCTAGTGATTTTTTGTTAATTTCTAATTTTGTTTACAAGTTTATAGATAAAGGTTAACATTTTGTTATTGGTATTGGAATGTTCTCATATTGGTTTAATGGTCATTTTGAATTCAATTGAACAAAATTGTAAGTTTGTAACTAGGGGTGATCATCGGGTATTTTTTTCGGGGTTCTCATTTAGGGTTGGATTATTCGGGTTTTTGGCTGGAAAAAGGGACACGATAAGACTTACTTCGAGTTCGGGTTGGTTGGCTTCATTTGGTAACCATGGTTGCAAACTAGTCAAAGCTAGGTTTCATTGAAAAAAAAAAATAGGAATAAAAGTTGCAATGAAAACTAGAGGCTGTGAATGTTTGGATTTTATTTATTTAAGTGGGTGGGAAAGTTTAGAAAATTTTATAAATAGTTGTATATTTATTTTGCTTAACTCATGGTTATCCATTGAATTTGTCTAGTCAAAATTGACCCAAATATAACCCGAATATTTGAAATTATATTTAGGTTCATACTATTTTGCACCGACCTTTTTATTAAAATTGTTTGTGTTACCGGTTCTCTAAAGGCCAGCGACCCGGCACTTGCGCCGCACTTTACCTGTTACCCTCGGTTAGTCGGGTATTGGGGGGGGGGGGACCCGGGGGTTTACCGAATAAGCAGGTTCCCGCGGTTATGAAAAAAAAATCAGTTGATAAAAATTGACCCTCATATAACCTAACTAGTTTGGATGTGAAGGTTTGGTTTGGTTTGGGACCTAAATGTGATGGGAATAAAGGCAGATTGGTGGGTGGGTTTGTGCAACAGCATTTAGTGTGGTTTAGCTATAATTCACACTTTGTCTCTTTATAATAATGTTGTTCTCTTCTAAATTATCAAATACTTTCTTTTAGTCCTTCCGCATGCCTTTACTTTTATTAGTATGTCAAAAAGTCAGGATTCAAATTTCTTCTTATGTTTGCATGAACATATTTTAATTTCTTTTAAATAATAACTAGGTTATAATCCCGTGTATTACACGTGGTTGAATAAATAAATTTTATATACTAAATAGTAAAATAATATATTTTTAAAAACCTTATTTATTGTACGGGTTGACTAAATATAATTTTATATATGAAATAATAAAAAGTTATATCTATAAGAACCATATTGTAAGGGTTGAATAAATGTAATTTTATATACGAAATAAAAAAGTTATATCTCTAAAGCCACGTATAATCGTATATTACACGGGTTGAATAAATGTAATATTGTTTACCAAATAATAAAATAATACATCTTTAAAAACCCTCATTTATAACACGAGTTTAATAAATGTAATTTTATATACCAAATAATAAAAAAATTACATCTTTAAAAATATGCGCATTACATGGTTTGAATAAATGTAATTTCTTGTACTAAATTAATACAAAGTTTGGTTTTCGTGATAAAAATAGATTATTCTGTTGTTGCAAAATTTGTTAACGAAGTCTCAATAAATTTAACCCTTTATTTAAAACTCCGTAAATGTATAAATGATAAATAATATTAGTTAATTTTATTTTAAGTTTCGTAAAATCTATTTGATACCAAACTAAACAAAATGTTCAAATATAATTAATTCAAGTAAATAATATTATAAATGAGAAGGAGATCAAACTAAATAATAATTATGCATAAGATATTAAACTAATAATATTTAGTAGGAGGATTATCTATAATATAAGATATTAAACTAAATAATATTTAGTAGGAGGGTTATCTATAATTAATTAGAAGAGATTAAACTAAAATTATAATTATCTATAAGAGATGGTCTAATATAATGACAAGTGTCCCTAAAGTGGTTTCCTTTATTATATAGTATAGATGAATGTTAACATATGAAAAAAAAAAAAACACGTTCGGATCAAAATTAATCTGGGTCGTTGCTTTTCGCCTCATGTGTATATTTAGGTAGCGTTTGGTATGTACAAGTTATATGTTTCGTCATCACTTTCTCTACGGCTCCAGTGGGTTCCCTTAATCAATATTAAAATGTGTTGTGTTCGGTAGTTTCTTTTCTTTTTCGTCGTTGCTAACAAACCTTTATTCTAAACCATATATGACTAATGTAAATTCAGTAATTAATTAAAATTCAAAAATAAAAAAATAAAACTGCAAAATGCTAATAAATGAGTTATTCGACCGGTGCGCTGCGGCTCGGACACCTTGAGAACTTAGTTTCATAAGTTTTTGCTAAAAAACTTTAAAGCAACAAATGCAGAAATACTCATCTAAAGCTTTGCCACGTATAAAGTACGTTAACAGAAAACGTTATTACATGAGTAAAGTATGTTTGAAAACCGATTTATAGTTGATTTTTATGAATAAATTGATTGGTTTTTTTCTTAATTATTTTACAACTCTAGATATGGGAAATACTTCAATCTTACGGTTATATTGTAAAGTGCTAGAAAATTGACATACATAAAACGAATTTTTAAAAAAGAAAATCAGGATTTTATTGTAACACCAAAGCGAACAACAATGCAACCAAAAGTATTCATGGGGACAGAGGTTCCGCAAGAAACAAAACAAAATATGCCAACCCAGTGGCTAGACTTCTTTCTACCACAAAAATAGATTTCCTATAAAATAATACTATTCCAATATTACCTTTCGAACCATCTGCAGAATTTAGTTGCCCAAGAATTTAAAATTTAATATAAAATTTGTTTGAGTAAAGTAACGTTTCCGTCCCTGTGGTTTACACACATTCTCACATACAGACCCTGTTTGAAAAAACGACCAATCCACAAGGGACTGGCGGTACGGTATTAAACAAAGAAACACAAAACACATATTTAAAAAAAATGTAGTGACGATATGTGTGTAAATTACGGAAAAGAGACTTCTTAAAAATTATATGAAAGTGGACTTTGAAAAATCATTTAAACAAGACATAAAACGTGTAAAACCAAACATAACTAAATCGTAACCCTGAAATACGGCAACTTTAATTATATAGTTGAAGGGGTATGGTCTCAGATCTTGCGCCAGCTGCTTAGGCGCAAGTGACCATCACCCAGTATACTTAGCCACTTAAGGCTAAAAACATGTTTCAGTCCCGCGCAAGCTTGCAGGCTGCGCGCGCGGACAGCATCAGACGATGGAACTCATCCACCATGCTACGGTCTTGCGCAAGTGGAACCGTCACTTTGACTTATGTGACCAATCGAGAAGTTGCAAACTCTGACACTGCATAAAGCTGAGTAGTTAATGTGGATGTGTTGGTTTGTACTGTGGAACTCATCCAACACATGCTACCACTTGCATAAAGCTGATGAACAGACTCACAACTGAAGCTAACATGCCCCGTGGCGGCTGCTCCTTCGCGTGCCTGACACAACAGGACACGTGGCGACACCTCTACCGTGCGCCTGACACTTCTGCAGTCTGCACACCTGACAGACCAGAAGATAAGCTGATATTTGTCACGTTAGGCCCATCAGACGGCCCATTGGCCTCTCTCCTTCACTCTTCGGCTATAAATACCAGACTTCGAACCAGGTTTGAGGTAATGCTAATCTGCTCTCTCTCACATTACTACTTAATCACTTATCTTGCTTCCTAAGCAAATACTGATTTTCACGCCGGAGGGTGGTAACAAGAAGCAACCCCACCTCATTCTCCTTGTTGCGAGTCACGGTGTTTTCATTGTGCAGGCGACAAATACAAGATCAGCCAGTCATCGATCGAGGAAAGGAGGGATTAACCCTATCTTGACGAGATTCGACCCGTGGACTAACCACTCGGTTAACCATTGTTTCTTCGATAGTCGAATAGCAAACTATACTATTAATAAACAATAGCATACTACGTCTTATAATCAAAATACTACAATCTACCGAAATTCTAAGGTTTACAAGGCTACTACGTTAAAAATCAAAATACTACAATCTACTAAAATTCTAAGGTTTACAAGGCTAATATATAACTATAAGCTACAATCTAGAGTAAAATGCTCGGATAGTCCCTGTGGTTTGTCGAAATTTCACCTTTAGTCCCCAACGTTTTAAAATTACACTCTTGCTCCCTGTGGTTTGACCCCTTGTTACTCGGATAGTCCCTGAAGTGGATGGGGGTTAGTTTTCTAAGTTAAATGATTGTGTAATTACAAAAATACCCTTATCATTAAAAAACACTGACTTCATCTTAAAAAAGGTTTCGGCCGCTACTTTGACCTTTTGTCTTCTTCACCTTAACACAAACCAAACCCTAATACTAAAATTTAGCCGACATCCTTTCCCTATCTCTCTTTCTATTTCACAATACAACTAGTAAATGGAGCATAATTTCTTTTGTTTCTTCGCTTTTATCAACCAAACAAACGATCGGAATTACAACAACGATGATGATGACTATTACAGGTGGTAAGGTGTTGGCTATTGAGGGTAGCGGGGTTACAGGTTAGGGTAAGAGATGGTGTAAATGATGATGGTTGTGGTTGAGAGGATTGTTATGCATTTGAATGGTGGTGGTTGTTGTGGTTATTGATGGGAGGTGGACGGGTCGTCATGGTGCAATGGTGGTTGGTTAGTTGCGGGTAGGTTGTCGGATTTGAAGGTGAAAGGTGGGTGGTGGTGAGTGGTGTTAGGTGGTGGATGACGGTGAATGCAGTGGGGTTTGGTGGTGACTGCGGTCGTTATGGTGATGATGGGATTGGGTTTCTGGTGGTTGGGGTGTGACACCTAGAATAAACAATTATTTGATGTTATGTTTGAAACAATTTTGTTCATGTTTAAATCTTGTATGACATTTTTAGCATTTTATGAAATTTACTTTAGATTATATTGTCACATAGTGTTATGACGCTTTGAGCGATTTGTTCGTCTCATCCCGATATTTCCGCCATCGGTCAGGGTGTGACACATAAATTATGTTTTGTATATCAATGTTATTTTGGCCCAAAATGTTCATAGTAAACTAAGTTGGTTTAGTTAAATGAAATATATAATCCATCGTCTAGAAATGAAAAATTCATAAATTATGTTTGTATATCAATGTTCTTTAGGCTAAGTAGTGTGGAATAAAACTTTCTAGTCACCAAGCGTCACGTATGCGTCACATAAGCGTAATATAGATTAGGGGTTTTAAAGCCTCCATGCTTAACCACCATAATGTGAAATAAAGCCCCATTTGCTCATATCTCAATAATTTTTTAATTTCATTAAAGTATATTTCTAATTTGTTCCTTCACTTAAAAACTACAAATTTAAACAAAAATTACATAACTAAAAAAAAAACTATAATAAAAAGTTGGGTTACTAGAATAAAGGATACATGATTAAAATAAAATTTACATTAAAAAGGGCTTAATTAAATTAAAAGGTTTGTAATTAAAATAAAAAAAACTACTTAATTATGATAGTTTTCCCACTGGGCATTCGCCACGCTGAAACGTGAGCAAATTTCTAGGTCGTAGCGGCGTTGCTACTCACGATGGACCGCCTCAATTACTTGAATCTCTGTTAATATCTCCTCGTTGTTCATCGCCTCGTTGAAGACTATCTCAAATATTCTAGACATTGTTTGGATCTCCTTAAACTTTTAATGATTATCATAACCTTGCGGCGGGTTCCACCAACATGTTGACGGAATGGTGCAAAAACGTTGTTCCAAAACAACAATGATGCTTTAGGCTACATTTACTCAGCATCAGCCAACCAATTCGTAGACAAAACGATCTCCTCTTCTTTGGTCAAACGTCTTGCCATTTCAAACTTAAGAAAACAAAAATTGGGAACGAAAGATTAAAGAGTTAGTTGTGTGAAGGCTTTGGAATGAGTTTTGATTAAAAATAATGTGTGTATATATAAGATTTTT
Organism: Helianthus annuus; assembly: GCF_002127325.2. NCBI lineage: Eukaryota > Viridiplantae > Streptophyta > Magnoliopsida > Asterales > Asteraceae > Helianthus > Helianthus annuus. The sequence continues at coordinate 119,723,863 of NC_035435.2, forward strand.
TTTATCATTTCTCAACGGTCAAAAGGGGTGGACCCCCACTTTTTCCACCATAATGCTCACCAAAACGGTTGGGAAGCCCCATTTTGGCGCCCCATGGGCCGATGTGCGAGGCCTTAAAGCCCTGATGTGGAGGGAGGGCTTCACCACACCGTGCAACCTTAATGATAACCAAAGTTTCAAGGTATTGACAAGGAGAGCTTCACAAACATTTATTTGGACTGCGTTTGACAAAAATAGTTACATGAATTTTCTAAAACAACATCAAGCAATAAAAATATGTTTTGATAAAGTTTATAAAATGAAAATATATGTATTGGAGTCATTGAGTTACGGAAAGTACCACAAAGTTAGTTAAGTTTAATAGTTAAACATGGTTATAACATTTAGTGACAAGTAACCACAAATTTAGTTAGCCTTAGTGGAAACATGAACATACTGTTTGATAAGAAGTAGCCACACAACTATATAGGTTTAGTGGTGAAATAGATGGATTAATCAGTAACCACAAAGCTATATATGCTTAGTGGCGAAACTTGCAATATACTAGAATTTTGGTAAAAACCTGCTAGTATGAGATTGAAATATGAAACTGACAAAAGTACAATATGTTATATAGTAACTAGTATATGCTAGTATTTTGGTATACACGTGAAGAGTGGCGGACCTAGAAATTATTTGTTGGGGGTGCGGATGAGTGGTTCAAACGTATTTTCAGGGGGTGCGGTCGGGTTTTTTTTGCCAAAAAAATACACTAACTATTTTTTGTCAAAGGGTGCGCTCGCCCAGCCTGGGCTTCACCTAGGTCCGCCCTTGCGTACAGTAGTTTGAATGTTTAAAACTTGATTTTCATTTATTTGGCATTGAGGTTTTGATGTTCATAAAATGAAATTAAGACTCATGGTTTAAGGACTATGATCGAATGTAATATTATATTTAAGGACTATGATCGAATGTAATATTATATTTAAGGACTATGATCGAATGTAATATTATATTTAAGGACTATGATCCTCGCTAATTTATCACTGAGAATAATTATCCTCACAATACACTTAGGTTGGCTTTTAGCTTGTGTATTGTGTGCATATTGTTGGGTAATTATATTGACTAATGCACAATTCGGTTTCCAACTTGTGAAACTAAAATGCAACATCTGAACCTGTAGTTCGGTGTGAACGCTAATTTCAATTTCATTTCATATAGTATAATTAATATACGTATTTAACTAATATAATTTATTTTCTCAAATAATTTGTGTTCCTTAACTCTTTAAAAAAAGTTCAATACTCAGTTATATTCCGGTATACATTTTATTAAAACAACTGTATTCAAATTTGGTATCGTAAATTATACCGAGTACCGATACCATACCAGTGTCGTAAAGAAGTGAACCGATATCGACCGATCTAATTAATTTCTTTATACGTTTATGATGTTCAAGTCCTAATAACATGTTTCCGGCCACTCGAACGTCAAGACGGGCTGATTTTATGGGTCAAAGATCTTTGTATCAACAATTTAGTCCCATAGTCCCGTGTTTTCAATTATTACCAATTATCATTTAGGTAACTATTGATGATTATTGATTTATTTTATGAATGCATATCGTATGGCTTTAAAGCCTTCAGTGAAATCGCCCATAATTACCGCCGGTTAACTTTCACGTTGGGTGTTCTTTCTTTATTTATACCAATTTATCTAAAATTAACTTTATTTAAATCATAATAATAAATTCAGTTACACCTATTTAAATCTCACTTTTTTTGAACGACAAAGATTACGTGATCACTACTCCTAAATTACACCAAATTTACCTTATGTCAGAAAATGACTGATCTCCCCCTAAGAAGCACAAACCCTTTAAATCTCACTTTAAATTTAGAAAGTATAAGTCAAATACCAATTTTTTTATCTATATATGTTAACTAAAAGTTTCAAAAATATATTCAAAGTTTATGACACACGGTTAAGGTTAAACATATGGTCCAAGGACCATAACCGTCACTTTAAACTATGGGTCTTCTATTTTGTCCTCGTATAAATAGACATATGGGCACTCATCAATGGTGTGCCAAGTAAACAAACATGGCTTATACAATTACCACTAATCTTCTTATTTTTCTGTGCTTGATCTCGATCTCTAAAGCTGTACGCAACCTGAATTCAATCAACAATCAAGACGAGTCATCGTCGTTGTTGGTTGACCAGGTTGGCATATGCAGCTTGCTGATCGAGACACAAGGCTACACGTGTGAAGAACATAAGGTACACGTTCTCTTATGTTCATTTTATAATGTGACCAAAAACTATAGATTTATGTTTATTATTTCTTTTTGAACATGTTAATGATATAAGATGACCAACATGATTTGTTTTGTTTTGTTTTAGGTGACAACTGAAGATGGTTATATACTTAACATGCAACATATTCCAAAATCACACGATGGTACAAAGGCCGACAAGCCACCGGTTTTGTTACAACACGGTCTTCTTATGGTAGTTTCGTGATCCAAATCATACTCTAATGTTTGTTGAATTGAAACTGATGTTTTGGTGTTTGGCAGGATGGCGGGTCGTGGGTTCTAAACGCTCCAGATGAGTCACTTGGGTTTGTTTTGGCAGATAACGGGTTTGATGTGTGGATAGCGAACACACGTGGAACCAACTACAGTCGTGGTCATACGTCGCTTAGTCCTAGCGATCCGGTATATTTTCTTTATCATGTCACATTTTATTTTATCGGGTCCGATATTTTCAAATATGAAGTTACTCTATATATTATTGCGTAGGCCTATTGGGAATGGTCATGGGATGAATTAGCAACGTATGATCTTCCGGCGTCAATCCAATTTGTGCGCAATCAAACGGGCCAAAACTTACATTATGTTGGCCATTCCTTGGTAAGTTTAAACGACAACAAATTAACGCGTGTTATAAATTGTTTTATATGTCTAAAATGTGACGGCTAATTGCCTATGTCGTTGGTAAATCCGTAATTGTGTTTTAAAGTGAAAATTGATGATTTATTAGGGAACTTTGATCGCGTTTTCCGCGTTTTCAAAAGGCCAGACGTTGAACATGTTGAGATCTGCTGTGTTACTTAGCCCTATCGCGTATTTGGGTCAAGTGTCATCAAGTTTCGCTAGAGTTGGTGCAGATTTTTTCTTAGGCGAGGTAAATCCCTCGTGTTTCCTTATTTTAAAACGACATTTTAACAACTAAATGTTTCTTTTTTTTTTTGTAACAGACTTTATATTGGTTGGGTGTTCATGAATTTGCTCCAAGAGGGTAAGAAAGATTCACCTTTTCTTTTCTAAATGTGACGATTATAAGCGTTTATGATGGATTTGGTGTAAATTAAACATAATAATGGTGTTATTACTCGATGGAATACAGGGAAGCAGTTGCTGGTCTTCTAAGCGGTATATGCAAGACTCCAGGCGTTGATTGTTTCGATTTGATGAATTCGTTTACGGGTATTAAATTGTAACACTTGACTAAATATTTGTTACATTAAAAATCAACATAAAACATAAACATATGTTTTGTGGTGAATGTAGGACCAAACTGTTGTATGAACTCGTCGATGACCGGCAAGTTTCTGGAGCACGAACCGCATTCCACCTCGACTAAGAACATGATCCATCTTGCTCAAAGTAATCTCGCTTTCTATAAATTAATACAACATTATAACTTAGGTTGTTAATATGAAAACGATGTCATATTGCAAAAAATAATTAAAGTATATCGCTATTTAAAAACATATTTTCATCTAGGAAAGTTTCTGGTGGATTATCGACGGATGGGTCAAAATTACTAGATGTTTATCTTGATAAGCATGATAGAACATTACCATCTGTCGATGAAAGTCCTCTGATTTATAGTGTAGCTCCTAAAACAAAAACAATAAAATATTGGTAAAGAACATAAATAATTCACATAACCAACTTTGTTATAGTTTATGTAAATATTTTCCTTTAGACATGACTTCGTTTGAATTGAATATAATTTCAAAATATATACATACAATTTATATTAGGGATCCTTGACAAAATTTACGGATTAAATTGCTATATATCTATATACATACTATTTATAATAGGGATACTTGACAAAATTTACGGATTGAATTGCTATATATGGTTTTGTTGAATTGCTAAATATAATGATGATTATTATTAATACATTTTGAAAAATTTTAAAGAACAAAAATAGTGATCAGTTAAACCTTTGATTTACACAACCACTTTTAACATTTTATGTCATTTAACCTGTTTGTTCGATGACAATATATAACGCAGTGGTCCGCAGCGGGACAATAACAATGTATGATTACGGCAATATCTATGATAACAAGAAGCACTATGGGCAGTTGACGCCTCCTGTTTACGACATGGGAAGCATCCCAAAAGACTTCCCGATGTACCTAAGTTATGGAGGGCTTGATGAGCTCTCGGACGTGCAAGACGTTAAGACGTTGCTTGAAAGTGTCAAGGATCATGACCCGAGTAAGCTTGTGGTGCAGTATAAGGAGGGATATGCACATGCTGATTTTGTTTTTGGTGTAAACGCTAGAGAAGTTGTGTATGATCCTATGATTGAGTTTTTTAAGAACTATTAGTAACATTACGTGTGATATGTGCATAGTATAAGCATTGATAAATTAATTAATGGTGGATTTTAATTTTTGAAAATCTTGTAAGTTATATTTTACAAATTATCATTTAGGTAACCATTGATAATTTATTTATGAATGCACATCGTATGGCTTTAAAGCCTCAGTGAAACCGCCAGTAATTACCGCCGGTTAACTTTCACGTTGAAAGAAAGAAACGGGTGTTCTTTCTTTATTTATACTAATTTATCTAAAATTAACTTTATTTAAATCATAATAATTAAATTCATCTACATGTATTTAAATCTCACTTTTTTAACAGCACTTATTACATATTCACTACTCGTAAATTACATCAAATTTACCTTATTACTCCTAAATTACACCAAATTTACCTTATGTTAGGTATGTGTATTGAATCTAGTCTCTCTCCCCAAGAAGCACAAAACCTTTGAATCTCACTTTAAATTGTAAAAAAAAAAGACATATTATTAATTTATCTAAAACATAATGATTTAATTTAGAGTTAGATATAAAATGTCATTTTAGTCCCTATGATTTGGGTTATTTTGCCAGTTTAGTCCAAATATTTCATTTTTCATCTGTGGGTCCACTAGATTAACTTCATTCACTATTTTTCTTAACGAGAACAACAATTCGGTCATTTTTCATGGTCGAATTGCCCTTCTAGTTAACAGAATTAGATATAAAATGATCGAATTGCCCTTCTCGTTAACTGAAAAAATGGATGAAGTTAACCCAGTGGACTAAAATGGCTACGGGTGAAACCTTTTTGGACCCACAAGCAAAAAATGAAACATTTGAACTAAACTGACAAAATGGCCCAAACCATATGGACTAAACTGGCAAAATGGCCCAAACCACGTGGACTAAAATGACATTTAACTATTTAATTTAAAAGGTTTATACCTCATTTATATACGTATAGTTATGTTTTAAAATCAAATATCATATTATTATGCTAATATGGGGCTAACTTAGTTGGTAGAGACATGTTTTTAGAGGAAAAGTCTCAGGTTTAAACCTGGGTAATAAGGTGTAATTTAGGATTATTGGTTAAAAAAGTTCTGAGTTGTTACAAAATTTTCCAGTGAGTTATGCTTTACTTTGAGATTGTTTAACAACATATTTTTGTTAGTGTATACATGTCCCAAGTGTCTATTTTGATGAGTATAAAATTTAGAAAGTATAAGTCAAATGCCATGTAAGGATAATTATATGACTTCTTACATGTATCGATTTATATATTTATGACTCTTTTTTTAAAATTTATAGATCAAATAATAATGAATCCAAATTTTTTATCTATATATGTTAACTAAAAGTTTCAAAAATATATTCAAAGTTTTTGACCGTGGCTGCAACGAAATCATGGGTGAAGACACATGGTTAAGGTTAAACATATGGTCCAAAGACCATAACCGTAGTTTTAAACTAGGGGTTTTCTGTTTTGTCCTCGTATTAAAGCCTTAACTATAAAAGACATATGGGCATTTATCCAATGGTGTACCAAGTAAACAAACATGGCTTATACAATCATCACTAATCTTCTTATTTTTTTGTGCTTGATCTCGATCACTAAAGCTGTACGCAACCTGAATTCAATCAACAATCAGGATGAGTCGCCGTCGTTGTTGGTTGATCAGGTTGGCACATGTAGCTTGCTGATCGAGACACAAGGCTACACATGTGAAGAACATAAGGTACACGTTCTCTTATGTTCATTTTATAACGTAACCAAAAATGATAGATTATGTTTATTATTTCTTTTTGAACATGTTAATGATATAAGATGACCAAAAATGATTTTGTTTCATATAAATGGTTTGAAATTGTGAACTCGAGCTTTGTCCATGACTTAGGGTCAATAATACTACATGTTTTGTTTTGTTTTGTTTTAGGTGACGACTGAAGATGGTTATATACTTAGCATGCAACATATTCCAAAAGCACACAATGGTACAAAGGCCGACAAGCCACCGGTTTTGTTACAACACGGGCTTCTTATGGTAGTTTCGTGATCCAAATCATACTCTAATGTTTGTTGAATTGAAACTGATGTTTTGGTGTTTGGCAGGATGGCGGGACGTGGGTTCTAAACGCTCCAGACGAGTCACTTGGGTTTATTTTGGCAGATAACGGGTTTGATGTGTGGATAGCGAACACACGTGGAACCAACTACAGTCGTGGTCATACGTCACTTTGTCCTAGTGATCCGGTATATTTTCTTTATCATGTCACATTTTATTTTGTCGGGTCTAATATTTTCAAATCTGAAGTTACTCTATATATTATTGCGTAGGCCTATTGGGAACGGTCATGGGATGAATTAGTAACGTATGATCTTCCGGCATCAATACAATTTGTGCGTGATCAAACGGGCCAAAACCTACATTATGTTGGCCATTCCTTGGTAAGTTTAAACGACAACAAATTAACGAGTGTTATAAATTGTTTTATATGTCATAAAATGTGATGGCTAATTGGCTATGTCGTCTGCAAATCCGTAATTGTGTTTTAAAGTGAAAATTGATGATTTATTAGGGAACTTTGATCGCCTTTTCAGCATTTTCAAAAGACCAGACGTTGAACATGTTGAGATCAGCCGTGTTACTTAGCCCTATCGCGTATTTGGGTCAAATGTCATCGAGTCTCGCTAGAGCTGGTGCCAATTTTTTCTTAGGCGAGGTAAATCCCTCGCGTTTCCTTATTTTAAAATGACATTTTAACAACTAAATGTTTCTTTTTTTTTTTGTAACAGACTTTATATTGGTTGGGTCTTCATGAATTTGCTCCAAGAGGGTAAGAAAGATTCACCTTTTCTTTTCTAAATGTGACGATTGTAAGCGTTTATGACGGATTTGGTCTAAATTAAACATAATAATGTTGTTATTACTCGATTGAATACAGGGAAGCAGTAGCTGGTCTTCTAAGCGTTATATGCAAGAATCCAGGCGTTGATTGTAGCGATTTGATGAATTCGTTTACGGGTATTAAATTGCAACACTTGACTAAATATTTGTTACATTAAAAATCAACATAAACATATGTTTTGTGGTGAATGTAGGACCAAACTGTTGTGTGAACTCGTCGATGACCGGCAAGTTTCTGGAGCACGAACCGCAATCCACCTCGACTAAGAACATGATCCATCTTGCTCAAAGTAATTTCGCTTTCTATAGTATTAATACAACATTATAATATAGGTTGTTAATATGAAAACGATATCATTTTACAAAAAAAAAAAAAATTAAAGTATATAGCTATTTAAAAACATATTTTCATCTATGAAAGTTTTGCTGGTGGATTATCAACAGATGGGTCAAAATTCTAGACGTTTATCTTGATAAGCATGACAGAACATTAACATCTGTCGATAAAAGTCCTCTGATTTATAGCGTAGCTCCTAAAACAAAAACAAAAAATATAAGGTAAAAAACATATTATGTAAGACAAATAATTGACATAACCAACTTTGTTATAGTTTATGTAACCAACCATTTTCATTTAGACATGACTTCGAGTTGAATATAATTTCAAAATATATACATACGTACAATTTATATTAGGGATGCTTGACAAAATTTACGGATTGAATTTCTATATATGGTTTTGGAAAATAACAAACCATTTGGGATATTTGTTGAATTGCTAAATATGTTCAAAACGGTTTAGTTTTAATGGATTTAACCTTTTTCCCCTTAGAATCGTTATTATATTATTTTTTTAAAAGTATAATGATGATTATTATTAGTAAATATAATACATTTTGAAAAATTTTAAAGAACAAAAACAGTGATTAGGTAAACCTTTGATTTACACAACCACTTTTAATTTCAAGCGTTAAGCCGAACATTTTAACCATTAAACTATCAAAACCGGACTTAGACCGAACCGTTAAATCTATTGTAACATTTTATGTCATTTAACATGTTTGTTTGATGACAATTTATAACGCAGTGATCCGTAGCGGGACAATAACAATGTATGATTACGGCAATGTCTATGATAACAAAAAGCACTATGGACAGTTGACACCTCCTGTATACGACATGGGAAGCATCCCAAAAGACTTCCCGATGTACCTAAGTTATGGAGGTCAGGATGAGCTCTCGGACGTGCAAGACGTTAAGACGTTGCTTGAAAGTGTCAAGGATCACGACCCGAATAAGCTTGTTGTGCAGTACAAGGAGGATTATGCACATGCCGATTTTGTTTTTGGTGTAAACGCTAAAGAAGTTGTGTATGATCCTATGATTAAGTTCTTTAAGAACCATTAGGAAAGGAACATTACGCGTAATATGTGCATAGTATAAGCTTTTATTAATTAATGGTGGATTTTAATTTTTGAAAATCTTTGTAATTACTTTAATCTTGTAATTATATTTTAGCAGTGTTTTCAAAATCGAGTAGGTCTAGCTATGTTGTGTGGCCATGACCCAACTGATCACCACACCCTCTACATCATCCACATGTCATCTCACTCTTATCCACCAACTTAATCCACCGTCCTATATGGTGTGATCATGACCCACACTATCATCCACTATTCTCCCCCACCAATTAAAATCCCTTAATTAATTAAAAGAGAGTTATGGTTGTCATGGATTAAATCATGCGAAACACCATGATTTGAGAAGGGGCCAGTGTACCACGAGAACAATATCCCACGTGTCAATTCATGTTACAATCCATCACTATAGTCAGTTTGATTGATTACTCTTGAACTCTCTCAATTTGGGATTGTTGATTATGGGCTTATGGCGTGGATCGATTGAGCCGTAAATAAATTTGGTGGTTGGACTAGATTTTCTTCTTTCTTTTTTAGTTTTATTATAAAGTCCTATTTGCTTATTCATGTTCAAATATTTTGAAATTATTATTTTGTTAAGATTGTAAGTACAAACTCTAAGGATAAAATATTTATACATTTTGTTTTAAATTATTACTAGGATTTTGACCCGCCGCGTGTTGCAGCTGCGTCGAAACTTATTTTAACTTGAACTTACACCGTCAAATATTTAACGCGGCTCGTTTCTGAAAAAAATTTACATCATAACGTAAACCAACTAAAAACGCATATAAAAATAAGCATGGAAACATATAACATTTGACTTAACTCATTACCGAGAAAAAACATACGTTGAAACGTAAACCAACGTGGATTATATAAACACGTTGCGGCGCTGTCCAAATATAAAGTAACTTGAATATATACTGCCTAGAGAAAACATATAATTTTTAGTCTGACCTGTTTCTGAACAAAATTTATATCAAAATGTAGAACAATCGTAAACATACATAATAAATAAGTACGAAAACGTATTATATTTGACCAACGTACATAAAAATAAGCACGTAAAACTCGAGAGAGTCTGATGTATTGCAAAATACATCCTTTCTTCGTGTATAGTTTGTACATATTTCGTTTAATTTATTTTGGTTTTTAGTTAGAATTCGTTACTTCCGTTTATTTATTTGTTTTCAGGTCATAGCTGCTGAAAGTTAAAGAAAACGCCAAAAATCTGCTGATTATGAAGTTGGAAATAAGATTCGGGTCGTCACGTAGCTGAACGAGAACGGAAATCAAGAAAAGCTGGAAATCAGTCCCGTGGTGTCCCGCGTAAGAATACTAAAAGAGCCTTGGACAAGCACCAAGATAAAATAATAATAAACTGACTTATAAAGCTTGGTGTCGCGCGGAGGGGTGGCATTTATGCTTGGCGTAGCGCGACCAGCTTAATTGTCGGCAGGCGATTATATTTCGAACAGGATTGTGTCATAATTTGATATAAATATATCCTTAAACATCCCCTAAAACCCAATCGCGAATTTTGGAGAACTTGGACGAATTCAGCTGCAAGTTTAGCAATTTGGAGCATTTTTGGAGACTTGAAGCGGCGGGTCAAAGTTTGGGAGCTTAGGAAGTCAACCAGGTCGACTTTGTGCAATTCGGGTGCTCTTTTTCTTCGTTTTTCATTCTTTGATTATGTTTCTAGTTTTGAAATTACCTTTTTTGTGTAACACCCCGTGTTTCGAAAGTCAAAGTCAAAGTCAAGATTGAAGTCAAAGGAAGAAAAGATTGCTAATTGCGATCTATCACTCCTTGCTTAACTCCTGTTTTGACTTCTTAGACTTGTAGATAATCTATCTATTTTATCGCATTAGTTGTATTATGTGGAGTACTTGTAAATAATCGACGCTTAATTGCTATTTATCGCATGTTTTACCACCTTATCGCTTATCGTATCGTAATCGCATTCGAACCCGATTTATGCGTTCTGGATATTGTTTTACGTGTGTGCGCTACTTTTGTGTTACTTATGCATGTTTATTTATGTTTATGTTGTGGTGATTAATCGAAACGCAATCGCAACTCATTCGAAATCGAATCGCAAATGCTAAACGCAAGTTATTTATAGTGATTGTATGTTAGACATAGTAGTGGGGATTAGTTGTGTAGCTAATGAATAATTCTATCGCATCGCTCACTCAAAATGTATCGCAAAACTCAACGCACGAAACGAAACACCAAAACTCGAAACGTCGGAGCCACTCGATCGAGTGACCGCTCGATCGGATGGCCAACCTATCGGATTGCCACCCGATCGGACTGTCATCCGATCGGTGACCCACTCGACCTTAGGCACTTTCCTTTTTGGGAAACCCTATAAATACCTCACTTGTCACATCACTTGATGTGACAGCTCTCCACTCGACCCAGCCGCACTCAAGCTCTCTTTCTCGCGATTCTTGTAAGTTTTCAACCTAAATCTTGTACTTCTATGATCTACACATACTTCTTCATCATTCTCTCTTTTGAATCTTAACTTTTAACCGTGAAATCAGTGGGTTTGAGGTGTTCTAGGATGATGTCATCCTGGAGTTCCTATGAACTTCTTGTTTTGACTTCAATCCATCAAGAACAACTCAGATCTGAAGGATTTCCACAAGAATAAACGATGTTTTCACATAGATCTACACATATTCATGGTGAAAAGGATTGAAAGATGGTTTTCTAACTTTCTTTCAACTCTTTTACACTCAATGCACTCAAAACCGATAGAATCGGAGCTTGTTCTGATCTTCTACTCATTCTTGGTGATGTGTTGGTTCAAGATCTGATTTCTATCAAAGAGACAAATCAATTTCGGGTTAAACATGAACCACCGTCACGAACCTGTGAACAGACCGGACTTGGGTGATTCCTGTTCGATCGGGCAACTTGGGTCGTGATGAGGGTTCAGTTGTTTAGAACATTATCACACTGTCTCGATCAAAACTGCAAATCTATCAAAACAATCAAGTGTCAAGACGATCAGGCCATTGGGACGGATTGCCGTCCAATCGGATTGCCATCCGATCGGACAGCCACCCGATCAGCTGGCACATGGTTCCACACTTAAATTTTTATTTCAACATTCCATGGTACTGAACGCCGAACGAATTCCGTCCGATCATATTGCCATCTGATCGAACGACCATCCGATCATGAGATGTTTGGGACTTTCACACTTAAACAATTTTCAACATGTCCAATGCATTTTCAGTTCTAACGGATTGCCACCCAATTGGTAGACTATCCGATTGAGTGACAACACTGCTGTGAACTTGTTCTCTGAGAAATACCTCGCCGAACAGATCGTCACCCGATCGAACCGCCGTTCGATTGATCGACCTGAAAGGTAGAGATACTTCTCTATTTTCAAAATGCTACCACGAAAACTTCAAAAGGCAAACCATCATACACAAACACATCATCACCAAGCGAGATGTCAATCCGATCGAATGGCCATCCGATCGGATTGCCATCCGATCGGATTACCATCTGACACTTACCACTCTTGCACCATTTTACGCACCGCTTATTGTTTATGCTATCGTTAACTGTTCAGGCTAATCTCTCTCAGTGCTCCCTTCAATCCAAGATAGTGTTTACTTGTTAAGCACAATCTGTGAGTATACTCGATCCCTTTTTGCTTTATGCACTTTTGGGTGTTACATACGTTACTTATTCTAAATCACAATCGACACACGACGCAAACACTATTTATACGCTAACCGTTATTGCATGCTACGTGTTATTCGATGAATGCTTGTACGTTATGTTAACACGGCGATCGTTTCCTGACCTTAGCAACGATAGTACTATAGTTTGGACTCAGCACATGTCGTGGACAGGGGCTGTTAAGGGCTTTACTTCACGTGTCTCAGTGGGGATATGTGTTGCGCATTCTACAACTCGCAGTCACGTCTATGCATATTTCTCTGTCGATAATCTACTTGCCTTCACTTTATACATGTTACATGCTGGTTATGCGTAAACGATTTCTAACTCTATTATATCTACTAAACTTGTATGCTCACCTTTACACTATGTGTATTGACCTCTATTTTAACGTATGTGACAGGTGTTTAAATGCTTAGGATGTTTTGCTGCTATGTGGGAATCAAGCTAGGATGGAGTCTTAGAAACAAACAATCTAATGAAATCTGAGTTGTCGGAACAGTATTTGGTTTATGTGACAATTATTTATAATAACTGTTTATTTTAGACATGTTGTGGTATGGGACATGGCGTTTAAATTATCTGGTAATGAATAGTTGTTATGGATACTCGTGGACAATCTGTTTCGCTCAGTGCCGCGCCCCGATGATTACGCTATCGGTTGGGGTGTGACATTTTGTGTTTACTTCTATGACGATTGTTGGCTAGACTTCTTTTACTTCCTAGATTGGAGGATGGATTTATAAAGTTATGATTTTTATTATGTTTAATTAATTATTTATGGATTTTATTTATAAAAGTAGTCTGTCACACCCCAACCGATGGCGGAATCATCGGGACGCTGCACTATGCGAATCAGATTGCTCATGAGAATCCATAACTATATTGCAACAGTATTTAATGTGTTCATTATCCCATACTAATAAACATACAATCACATAAGGTATCACAGATTTCTTGTCCTCTCGAACAATACAAATCCGACAACATAGATTTTAGGTGAGTTTCTAGACTTCCTAGCTTGATTTGATGTAGACTGCTACTAAACCTGCAACATACATTAAAACAACGTCAATACAAAAGTATTGGCTAGTATACAAGTTTTGATAGAGTAGCGTAAAAATAGTTAAAAGTGTTGCGAATTACCAAATACATAAACGGGATACCTCAACATACATGCAAAAAGACAGATACTACCAGCTAAGTCACTCGAGCTGCGATTGCGATTGCTATTCATCCTAACTAGACCCCGTCGGGTGCTATAGTACTATACTAGTTAAGGCGGGACCTCGCGAGTATAAGTCTTAACACATATGTAACTAGCATCACGTATAAATATGCATAACAGTTATTCACAAGTGATAAATAGTTTAATTGAGTAATTCGTTTGCATAAATTCGATTTAATAGGAACGTATGTTACACCCAAAATGCGATAAAAAGGGGTTCGAGTATACTCACAGTCGGTGCTCAGCAAGCAAACACAACTTGGTTGGATTGAAGGGAGAGCGTCTGAGATTAGCCTGGTTGGTTGCATAGCGCGTTAATCGGTGCAAAGTGTCAAAGGATCGGACAGTACTCCGATCGGATGGCAATCCGATCGAGTGGCCGGTCGATCGGGTGACAATCCGTTCTGATGGTCATCCGATCGGGTGACCATTCGATTGGATTGCTACCTCATTGGGAAAGATGTGTTTGTGTATGATGGTTTGCCTTTTGAAGTTTTCGTTGTAGCATTTTGAAAACAGGGAAGTATCTCTACCTTTCAGGTCGGTCAGTCGAACGGCCAGTCGATCGGGTGGCAACTCGATCGGATGGCTGTTTGATCGGGCAGTGATCCGATTGGCAAGGCACTTTGGTTGATGATAAGTTCACAGCAGACTGGTCGCTCAATCGGGTGGAAATCCGATCGGGTGAAAATCCGTAGGAACTGATGTGTGATGAGGATTTGTAAAACGTTTAAGTGTTGAGGATCCAAAAGTCAGCCGATCGGATGGTCGTTCGATCGGATGGCAATCCGATCGGACGGCAATCCATTCGTTGTTCAGATCCTTGAATGTTTGAAAATTGTTTAAGTCTTGATACCAAGTGCAACCCGACCGGATTGCAGGTCGATCGGGTGGCAGTCCGATCGGACGGCAATCCGATCGGACGGTAACCCGTCCCGCAATCTGTTCGTTTTACAACTTGGCTATTTCGTTAAGTTGTTGCGATTTGATCGAGACGGTAGGACTACGGGCTAAACAATGGAACTCCACCAAGTCCGAGTAGCCGGATCAGATGGGAATCACCCCGTCCGATCAGTTAACTGTTCTCGACAGTTATTCATGTTTAACACGACAAGCCAGTCATCTCGTCGATAGGAACTAGTTCTCAAACCGACACTTCACTATAGGAAGAGTAGAAGGTCAGTACGAGCTCTGTTGCTACCGGTTTCGAGTGAAAGGTTAAGAAAGTTTGAAGAAAAACTTAGAAAACTTAGATTTGACTTAGATTTAGGTGAGATTTGTGTTTTTACACCATGGAATCTATCAGATCTGGACTGTTCTTGATGAGATGAGGTCACACTTCATTGTTCCCAAGAACTCCATGGTGACATCACCTTAGAATGGCTCGAATCCGAAGATTTAACAGTGAAAAAGTGAGATTTGATGGTGAAAAATATGAAGGAGTGCGTGTAGATCATAGAAGTACAAGATTTGAGGTAGAAACTTACCAGAATTGCGAGAAATCGAGAGAAAATGACCCCAAAGCGTGCTGGTCGAGTGAGAGCTGTCACATCACTGTTCAAGTGATGTGACAAGGGCTATTTATAAGTGAAGAGGAGAAAGGCGGTGCAGTGCATCGGATCGGATGACTGTCCGATCGGTTGGCTGTCCGATCGGTTGGCTGTCCGATCGAATGGCTGTCCGATCGGATGGCCATTCGATCGAAGTGCCATTCAATCAAATGCCTCCGGCGAGCTGGGTTTTGGCGTTCCGTTTTGATTGTTAAGCGTTGCAATAGTCTGGTTACACATTCTCATCCACATTTTCATATATTTATTATAATTTAGCCACATTGGGTCGTATATACATATCCATATTTCAAAGTTGCGATACCGTAACCGGGTTTCGTTTCGAATATGCGTTACTTTGCGACGCTTCACAATCATCGAGGAGGGTAGAATAGGTCCTCTCTCAATGTCATCGTGGACGTTAATGTGTGTGATGCGATATGCGTTTTGAGTAATGATTGCACTGCGACACATCATGGCTATCAAGGAGGGTAGAATTGGTCCTCACTCGACATCTTCGTGGTTGTCAGCCAGTACAATGTGATGTGATAGCGATAAAATATGCGATAATATGCGAAAATATTGTGATATAGCGATGTATGCGATATAGGTACATTATGATCTGAATCTCTGGTGCTAGGCGTAACGAGTATATTGAGTAGTAACAACGCACGAATGTGCGGGTTGTTACAGTCTCCCCTGCTTTAGGAAATTTCGTCCCGAAATTAATCCACAAGAAGGGTCGCGAGAGTCGATGCGAGCGAGTAAGCGATAAGGCGACGAGATAGCGAGCGATCGATTGAGTATTAACGCGCGAGAGTGTTGTGAAGACTAAGCGAGAGCAACGAGTTAAAGCGATTCGCATGATTAAAGGCGATAACACACACAAGAAAGCGATTACAAAGCGTTTTAATTTTTGGAAAGTCGATTGATTGGGGAAAACTTGTTTATGAAAATCCTCTCACAATGCTGCGTTAACTGCAGCGATGTTCACCCCAGCGCTATGAGGAGGGTTTTGTTAGGTTACTAAAAGATTTTAAGGTGATTAAAACTCGTTTAACAAAATTTTGTCGTCACGTGGCAGTAACTTGAGTCGATTGTCACACCATCGTCACAAGATAATCTCATTTGTTCAAAGGTTTTGGTCAATTTTTTAGTTTTCTAAGAAAAAGTTTTGTTTCACAAAGGTTTTGATAATATCAAAATTTTAATTTAAAGTCGGCCCCGCATGGCACTTTGCCCCGAAAGTTTGACAATATGTCTAAAACACTTATATATAGGAAGTATCAGCGGCGTATCCACCATGTTTTAGCCATATGGCTTCCGTCCCGTGAGGCGGTGTCATGTGTGTCGACGCAGTACTGATAGATTTCGATTCCCTTGGTCCAAGCGGAAGATAGTCGGACCAAGTGTAAGGGAAAGATTGAGCAAACTGAGCGATGAAGTCGTTTTCGAGCTCAGTTTAGTGACGAATGCGATAAGCGACGATTGGTACGCGATAATCGGTAACACAACACCAAACACCAAGCATAGTAAGCTAAGACGGCGACGATAAGCGAAAAGCGATAAGCGACAAGCGTAAAGCGATGAGTGATAACGACAAGCGATAATGGCAACTGTCGAGCGATAGGCGATAGTCGATGCGCTGCAAGCGATGGAGACTTGCGATTCGATTTAATTTTAACCACACCACAATTTTAACTAATATTAGCCCACATGGCCTTTTTCCACGAAAGTCTGCTGATACGGCTAAAACACCACCATGTATTAGTTTCGTCTCGTGAAGCGAGGTCGTGTGTGCGAACATAACGCAGATAACACAAATAGCGATAGGCGATAGCGATAAGCGATAAGAGTATCGAAGCGAGGAGATAGGTGCGAGAAGCGTTAAGGCGAAGAGCGAAGAGTGATGAGCGGTATACGTCAAGCAAACCACGATACGCGATTCACAGCAAGCGGTACACAGTAAGCGGTAAGCGATAGAGGGATACACACAAAATATGCGATTAAGTGAAACACCATAAGCGATAGCAATCCATATAATAAGCGAGTGAGATTGCGAACACACAATAAGCGATAGCGCAAGACATATAATATATGATTTGCGATTTGTGAGATAGATTCTAGCGATAATGCGATTGCGAGCGTGTTGACTTCACGCTTGAGTTGCGATTGAGATTGTTACGCCTTGTGATGTAGTATAATGTGTCGAAAATAACCACAATAGTATAATAGGTCTACGTTCCAACTCCACATGGCACTTTCTTCACAAAACTTTGGTTAGCATGGTGAAACACCGTCATGTTTCAACCATACGCCTCTGTTCCGTGAATAGATGTCACACTTCGTCAGACATGGTCAAGACGCTTATATATAGGAAGTACCAGCGGCGTATCCACCACGCTTAACCATGCCTTGAACGTTAAGGCATTATTAAAACTCACTACGATGTCCGTGCACTAACCAAAATAATCCCGTGTGCACCCGTGATTAATTTGATTCTTGCACGTTTGTCGTACGTTATCTCAAGAACGCATAGTAGGGGTAAACTGCGTTATATAGTACATAGTGCTAGCATTAGATTGTGCGCGAGTAAAAAATAGAATCCACATGCGTCGAAAGATAGAGTAAGCTTCCACACATAAAAGAGATTGACGGCGATAAGTCGTATTATTACAACAACATTAGAAGCAAAATAACGTTGCTGTGGAGGACTTTTGCGGAGACTGCAGTTGTTGATGAAAATCCTCAAGGTTGCAGTCCTGCGCGGCAGTTCTGGGTAAAATGACCATACCAGTTGCAATTATCGCAATAACGACAGTTAGTTCCTGGTGGGTGATGATACGTACACATGAGACACAGTGGATGGCTTCCGGTGTAGGCGCGCTTCACAAGAACGGGAACAAACCGTAGCGGTGTGGGGTTTGGAATTTCATCCACGCTTGGTTCCTTTCGCTTATGGTTGAGCTCATTGTGATCCTGAGATGATGCAGTGTCGTTGGCGGATTCTTCTGATGATTCGCTGGAAATATCATCGAAGGAATCTTCAGAAGAATCGTCGGTAGAATCGTTGGAAGAATCGTCGGATGAATCGATGACGATTGCTTGGTGAGCCTGCTTGACAAGATTCTTGGAGAAGAATCCGTCCAAGACTCGTTTATCGTTGATTTCTGCGGCCAAGCGGTAGGTTTCTTCAATTGTAGCAGGTCTTGCAGCTTCGACGAAATCGCCCACACATTCAGGCAAGCCGCGAATGTACTTCGTTATGGCTTTTTCTGAAGTGTTGACTTGACTTGGGCGGATTATGCTAAGCTGTTTGAACCTTGCGGTGTAGCCAGCATTGTCACCTTCGACTTGCTTGATTTTCCAAAATTCGTCTTCGAGTTTCTAGACTTCGTGGGGAGGGCGGTACTCTTTCTTCATGAGCTCTTTCAGCTCATTCCAAGAGAGAGCATAAGCTGCGGAGATCCCACGTTTGTTACGTTCGGCGGTCCACCAGTCGAGTGCTTGCGATTGAAATACTCCGGTAGCACAAGTGGTACGAAAACCATTGGGACACCCACTCTGACAAAGGGTAACTTCGATAGAATCGAACCACTGAAGTAGTTGGGACACACCTCCTTCACCCGTGAACTCCATTGTATCACAGGCTTTGAAGTGTTTGTAGAGGAAAGCAGATTGCGGCACTTTCGTCTTAGAGCCTTCCGGTGTTCGAGAGTTGCTTAGAGAGTGCACTTGAGCGACAATTTGAGGAATGACCTTGACCACTTCCTTGGTCACAAGCGAGGCAATCCTCTTCTCGGCGCTTCGTTTGGCTCGTCTCCTAGCTATTCGTCTCGAGGTAGAGTTGTTGGAAGGCATCTAGACAGAGAGAGATTTGGAATGAGATTCGATCATAATGATTTTGAGTTTTGCGATGCTATTGAGCGCGATCAAAACTCGTTGCGAGTAATATAATAGACTTCACATAGGAGCCACATATGAGGCATGAAATTCCTAAGTTCCCACACAATTGATTTGCTACGTGTATATATATATATATATATATATAATTAGTTGTAGTTTATGCTTACACACATACATATCGGTGCAGAATACGCGAGGACGCGATGAAGAGGAAGAGAGCGAGAGCGAAAGCGAGTAATTAGATATTAGCTTTGTTGCGAACATTCGTTTTTGTTTTAGATTGCGACGGTTGTGCGAGTTGTGCGTTAGTGAGCGAAAATTTATAAATTGAGAAATCGATAAGGCGTAAAATAAACAGGTAAAGCGTAATTAAGTTCGGTAAAGCGTAAAGTCGGTGAGTCGTAAGCTAGTAAAACGGATAGAGTGCCTCGGGTGTTTAGGCGTCGACTACCCAAGGTAACCCAACTATACCTGACAAGTTCGTGCATACGCGTTGACCTAGAAGACTTATGCTTCCACTGGGATGCAGCTCATGGCATTCGTCCTCCTAGTCATCGTGTGGCTCGGGTCGTCGTTATAGTCCAGTCCTTGGTGAGAGCTTTTTGAAAACTATATTAGAGAGTGGAACGGTTTATTAAGATACGGGTTTCATCCCTAACTTAACAACTTCGTTCCTAATTGTGGTTGTGCTCTTCGAATAAATTCGGGAGTTCACTGGATTTTGATATGAAGACTTTCGTTGAGATTCGGATGTCACTCCTAGCTCATCAGAAAGTTCTCGTGCTAGAAAAATACGCTGAGTGAGCGATCTTATCGAGAGTTCTTGGTTTTCACGCCTGATCTCGACTGGACCACTCGGTTTTGTTAGGCGAATAATTTGGAAAACGTGTGTATTGTGTTGGCCTTAGGAAAGGCTAAGTAAAGTTCTTGCCTTAGGAAAGGCTTTTCGCGTGAAATTGTAGTATGTGGTGTTCACACGAAGTAGTAGTTTTTAGCGAATTCGATCGAGAGTATCAATTAGGCCCGTACAATCTCCTACTAGGTTCGTACGAGTCTTCCTGTTGGTACTTAGACTCTAGACTAGGTCGTTTCTAAGACATTGACCCGGACTAGGTCAAGTCTGGCCTAATTCCCTATAGTTATGGCTCTGATACCAATCTGTCACACCCCAACTGATGGCGGAATCATCGGGGCGCGACACTATGCGAATCAGATTGCTCAAGAGAATCCATAACAACTATATTGCGACAGTATTTAATGTGTTCATTATCCCATACTAATAAACCATACAATCACATGAGGTATCACAGATTTCTTGTCCTCTCAAACCATACAAATCCGACAACATAGATTTTAGGTGAGTTTCGAGACTTCCTAGCTTAATTTAATGTAGACTGCTACTAAACCTGCAACATACGTTAAAACAACGTCAATACAAAAGTATTGGCGAGTATACAAGTTTTGATAGAGTAGCGTAAAAATAGTTAAAAGTGTTGCGAATTACCAAATACATAACGGGATACCTCAACATAGATGCAAAAAGACAGATACTACTAGCTAAGTCACTCGAGCTGCGATTGCAATTGCTATTCATCCTAACTAGACCTCGTCGGGTGCTATAGTACTATACTAGTTAAGGAGGGACCTCGCGAGTATAAGTCCTAACACATATGTAACTAGCATCACGTATAAATATGCATAACAGTTATTCGCAAGTGATAAATAGTTTAATTGAGTAATTCGTTTGCATAAATTCGATTTAATAGGAACGTATGTTACACCCAAAATGCGATAAAAAGGGGTTCGAGTATACTCACAGTCGGTGCTCAGCAAGCAAACACAACTTGGTTGGATTGAAGGGAGAGCGTCTGAGATTAGCCTGGTTGGTTGCATAGCGCGTTAATCGGTGCAAAGTGTCAAAGGATCGGACAGTACTCCGATCGGATGGCAATCTGATCAAGTGGCCAGTCGATCGGGTGACCGTTCGATTGGATTGCTACCTCATTGGGAAAGATGTGTTTGTGTATGATGGTTTGCCTTTTGAAGTTTTCGTTGTAGCATTTTGAAAACATGGAAGTATCTCTACCTTTCAGGTCGGTCGATCGAACGGCCGGTCGATCGGGTGGCAACTCAATCGGATGGCTGTTCAATCGGGCAGTGATCCGATTGGCAAGGCACTTTGGTTGATGATAAATTCACAGCAGACTGGTCGCTTGATCGGGTTGAAATCCGATCGGGTGACAATCCGTTGGAACTGATGTGTGATGAGGATTTGTAAAACGTTTAAGTGTTGAGGATCCAAAAGTCAGCCAATCGGATGGTCGTTCGATCGGATGGCAATCCGATCGGACGACAATCCGATCGGACGACAATTCGTTCGTTGTTCAGATCCTTGAATGTTTGAAAATTGTTTAAGTCTTGATACCAAGTGCAACCCGACCGGATTGCAGGTCGATCAGGTGGCAGTCCGATCGGACGGCAATCCGATCGGACGGTAACCCGTCCCGCAATCTGTTCGTTTTACAACTTGGCTATTTCGTTAAGTTGTTTCGATTTGATCGAGACGGTACGACTACGACCTAAACAATGGAACTCCACCAAGTCCGAGTCGTCGGATCAGATGGGAATCACCCCGTCTGATCAGTTAACTGTTCTCGACGGTTATTCGTGTTAAACACGACAAGCCGGTCACCTCGTCGATAGGAACCAGTTCTCAAACCGACACTTCACTATAGGAAGAGTAGAAGGTCAGTACGAGCTTTGTTGCTACCGGTTTCGAGTGAAAAGTTAAGAAAGTTTGAAGAAAAACTTAGAAAACTTAGATTTGACTTAGATTTAGGTGAGATTTGTGTTTATACACCGTGGAATCTATCAGATCTGGACTGTTCTTGATGAGATGAGGTCACGCTTCATTGTTCCCAAGAACTCCATGATGACATCACCTTAGAACGACTCGAATCCGAAGATTTAACGGTGAAAAAGTGAGATTTGATGGTGAAAAAGATGAAGGAGTGCGCGTAGATCATAGAAGTACAAGATTTGAGGTAGAAACTTACAAGAATTGCGAGAAATCGAGAGAAAATGACCCCAAAGCGTGCTGGTCGAGTGAGAGCTGTCACGTCACTGTTCAAGTGATATGACAAGGGCTATTTATAGGTGAAGAGGAGAAAGGCGGTGCAGTGCATCGGATCGGATGGCTGTCCGATCGGTTGGCTATCCGATCGGTTGGCTGTCCGATCGGATGGCTGTCCGATCGGAAGGCCATTCGATCGAAGTGCCATTGGATCAAACGCCTCCGGCGAGTTGAGTTTTGGCGTTCCGTTTCGATTGTTAAGCGTTGCAATAGTTTGGTTACACATTCTCATCCACATTTTCATATATTTATTATAATTTAGCCACGTTGGGTCGTATATACATATCCATATTTCAAAGTTGCGATACCATAACCGGGTTTCGTTTCGAATATGCGTTACTTTGCGACGCTTCACGGTCATCGAGGAGGGTAGAATAGGTCCTCTCTCAATGTCATCGTGAACGTTAATGTGTGTGATGCGGTGTGCGTTTTGAGTAATGAGTTGCACTGTGACACATCACGACTATCAAGGAGGGTACCATTGGTCCTCACACGACATATTCGTGGTTGTCAGCCAGTACAATGTGATGTGATAGCGATAAAATATGCGATAATATGCGAAAATATTATGATATAGAGATGTATGCGATATAGGCACATTAGGATCTGAATCTCTGGTGCTAGGCGTAACGAGTATATTGAGTAGTAACAACGCACGAATGTGCGGGTTGTTACAAAGTCGGTTTGGTTTAACGGATTAATGTATATGCATGCTTTAAGTTGTTTTATTATCTTTTGTTGCTTCGTATGAATTTTGGTAAGTGTCTATATCACAGAATAGATTCATGCTAGGTTATAAATTAATTTTATAGTCTTTAGGGTTAATTGGTCAATACACCGTAGAAGTAATAATTGGTAATTTAATAAATTAAAGGGTTCTACTATTTTCAATAGCTGTGAAGTGCGAAATTATTGTTAGGTATTCATCATTAAATTGCTAGGTAGGATATCTCTGAGGAGTCTGAACTAGTTTCCGTAGTTATAGTTGTTTAACAAGTTAAACTGAAATTCCAAACTTATCCTAGGTTAATAACCCGTGAGGGAGTGAATCGTATGTCACACCCCAACTGATGGCGGAAACATCGGGATGAGACGAACAAATTGCTCAAAACAACATAACACTAAATGTGACAATAATTTATTTAATTCATTTCATAAACTCTAAAGTGAAATACATAGTTCCAAACAATACAACATATTGTTCAACAATAATTCAAATGTTATGTGGGTTTCTAGAGTTCATCCTAGCTTGATTCTTGAATCTTGTACTTTCAACCTACAATATGTATTAAAATAATGTCAACAAAAACATGTTGGCGAGTATACAAGTTTTCATACATAGCATATACATGTTTAAAATGTTTACTCAATTCCAAATGTGAAATACCATACCACATTGACAGTATATACTCGAAACGATGTTACTCTATGTGCCCAAACCAAAGTTTAACGCAATTAAAGTGTACCCAAACGAGTTTGAGTAGGTTGACATAGTTTAACCTAACAATACCTGCTCGTAGAACAGGAGGGGCGTTTCTCAACCTATAGCGCTACCATTGTTAGGGGAGGCTTGTACGAAGTTAATGAACACATAGTCATTAGGTGTTTACAGTAGCATAACATGTCTAACATGAATAGAGTGTGTCACATAGAATATGGAATGAGTGTGCATAAAATGTTTAATGTGTTGTGATGTTTGATATGTAATACATATTGCACCCAAAGTGTAAAACGAAAATGGGTCATGTATACTCACCTTAGTTTGCGTTGCGTTTTCTTGGAAAGTAAGAAGAGATTGAGTTGGATCCAAAAGAGTTGCAACAAGCACAAGAGATTTGTAAACGAGCGCAAGAGATTTACCCTACTGGTGATTTAGGAATATGTTAAGTGATGTTGGTAAAATGTTAATGGGTATTTTGTGGGAAATACTCAATATAATATGAATGAAAATAAAATATGATAATGTAAATTTTAAAGTAAAAAATTAACCTAAATATTAATTAATGTTATAATTGAGGTAATAATAATAATAATAATGGTAGTAATATAACTGATTTTGTAATATAGTAATTAAACTTATTTTGTTATTACTAAGAATAAATATTTTTCTACAATAAATAATTGAATTTATATAATAAGTACTGATTTTTTTTACACCTAATAACTATAATAATAATAATTCTGATTCATAACAATAGTCGAAATAATAATAAAAGTTTTGATTTATAGTTATATTATTAATAATGATAATGATAAAAATTCTGATTTAAAAAAAATATATTGATGATAATTCTGATTTAATAATAAGGATAAAAATTCTGATTTTAAAAACAACAATAATAATAATTCTGATTAATAATAATATTGATATTACTGATATTATGTAAAAATAATAATAATAATAACTGAATTTATTTAATAATAGTAATAATAATAATAATAATATTAATAATAATAATAATAATAACAGTAACTGAAAAAAAAAGAAAAGAAATGAGGAAAATCGGGGTGGTTACCGGAGGCCCTTTTCCGGCGAGTTTCGCGGCGACAGTCGGTTTTCCGGCGAGGTCCGACGGCTAGCTTGGTCTCCAGCGACTCCTGGTTGTTTCCTCGTTGTTTTCTCCGTCGAGCTGGGTTCGGTGGTGGTGATGACGAGGTGGTTACGGTGAGTGGTGGGTTTCGGAGCAAAGGGTGGTCGGGTATTTATAGGAGTTTCGGGATTTAGAAAGTGGTTGTGATTTCGTGCCGAGAAAGGAAACCGGAGGTGATTGATTCGAAACAAGGAAATGTGTAATTGGTTCTGTAATTTCGTTCAATTAATCGAAAATGGAAAGAAGACAGCAAATGTCTTGGTGTTTACACGGTTACAGCCATTTTTTTGGCGCTCAAACTGAATTCAGTTTGAATTCGATAAAGCGTATAAGAGACATTAGTTTCCTATTATGGTTGGATGTGGCATGCCCGGCCGAGCGGTAAGTGCGCGTGTGTTTGAAGCTGAGGTCGCGGGTTCGAGTTTGGTTAAGGGGCGGGTTTATACAAGAAACTCCCCTTTTTGCTTCTTTTTATTACTTAACTGAACTAACTGAGTTTTCTAACTCAGTTAGTTGGTTCCTTTATAAAACTAACTAGGTTACCTTTGAAGTTGTAAAGGGTTAACTAACTTAGTTAGTTTAATCTAATAAAAATTCTTTTATTTATTCACTTATTTCACAAAATATGATATATAAATAAAATAATTTATTTATTTAATTAATTAAATTATTAAATTATTTATTTAATGTCGATAGTTATTATAATTATTTGATTTAACCCAATTTTCTGGTAAACTACCGAATTAACGTACGAATTCCTGATTTTTGTCTAGTTTAGGGTAATCTCTTGATAATGCTCGATTTAGGAGTTGAGATTAGAACATCTTTCAATTGTTTTTACGTGTTCGACATAGTTTGACGTGATTTATCGCGTAATAACATAACATAGTATCAAACAAGTATATGATCAATATGATGCATTTTTCATTATGATTCAAGTCTCGAAATATAAACTGGGATAGAATGAGAGTACAACTGACTGAAAAGGAAAGTACAACCCACTAAGCTATAAATAGAAAGTTCAAAAACGCGAGGCGTTACAGTCTCCCCTACTTTAGGAGATTTCGTCCTCGAAATCAAGATGAAAGACCAAAAGAAAAGAAACGATGCAATAGTTATGATGGTTGAAGAACAACGCTGGTCGTGGTGATTCTATCATTAGGTGTTGGCATCTTGAGCTTGGTTGGCATTGAGAGCGGGAGTCTTAGGGGCTGGTTGTCGTCCTTGGTTCCATAAGGGACAGTGTGGGCGAAGGTGTGTTGTGTCTCCACACTTGAAACACGCGCGAACTCTGTTGACTGGCTCCGAGCCTTGAAATTTTCGTTTTCTACCCTCGTTGCCATCTGTTGGGGCTTCAAGGTCGATGGTAACCTGGTTGGCTACTCGATGGTGTCTCTCATGGTAGGGGGCAAACCGTGGATATACTTTTTGATCATACGATCAACGGTGAGGACTAGGTGAGGTACAACAAAGCTCAGCTGCTTAAAGCGGGAGGTATACGCGAGGTTATCGTCTCCAACTTGCTTGAGAGCCCAAAATTCTTCCTCAAGCTTCTGTTGTTCGTGAGGAGGGCAAAATTCCTCCATCATGAGCTGCTTCAATTGTTCCCATGACAACGCATATGCCAACTCGTTTGAACGAATGTTTCTTTCATTCGTCCACCATTCTAGGGCTCTCGCTTGAAAGACACCAGTAGCACTACGTGTCTTGAGCTCATCAGGACATTCACTATTAATAAATGTGACCTCTATGCTGTCGAACCACTCGAACATAGCTGTCACACCTTCTTCACCAGTGAAGGGCTTAGGGCGGCAAGAGGCGAAATGTTTGTAGTTAAAGGCAATAGGCTTAGGTTGGGCAACTTTGGAGTCAATGGAAGAGTTTGGGGTGTTGGAAGCTTGGATCTCAGTCACAACCTTGGGGATAAGCCGAGCGAACTGCTTGGCCATAAATGCCATCATCTTCTTTTGGGAGCTGACCCTTGACTTTTTGGATGAGCTGGAACGTTGACGAGATGAAGACATCTACGAATTCAAAATGAGGGTGAGACTTGATCATAATGTTTAAAAGAATTTGTTTTTATGAATGCAACAGGTAGCACATTGTTTCACATTGTTGTTCACATAGAATAAAATGAATGAAATGTCATAGATTTTCACATAGTGTAACATGTATAATGAAAGCACAATAAATTTAATTTGTTCACGAGAGAGTATCATTAAGTGTTTTAGGTTACGACAATAGTGCGAAATGTGTCTCCTAGCTAGAAATGAATGAAACGCTCAAACATAAAACCCATAATAATTGAGATAACATAAAAGAGATTTAACATAAAACATGGATTGTCACGGAACGTAACATACGACACTTCCAAAGTGAATCGAAGTCCTTTTCGAATTAAGGAAACGTGCTTTGGCCTAATAGACAAACACTCTCATCGAGGAGCGACTAACGATGTTTGTCCTTCCAGTTACTACACGTCCTTAATCGATTGGGAAATCGAAACTTTGGCGAGAGCGAAAATCGAGTAGTGGGACTAGTTAATCAAGATGCGAGTATCACCTCTAACTTGATAACATCGTACCCTAATGTGGTTGGTACTTATCCTAGGATAAGGGTCCACTAGAATATGAAATGGAAAACTCCCATCAAGGTTTGGATTTCACTCCTAACTTGAGGGTAGATTTCGTGCAAAAATCAAAGTATAGCTGAGTGAAAATCATCACCAAGTGTGGGAATCACCCCTATCTTGGTGAGTCTTTTCGTTGGTGTTATAAGAGTGTCTTCAAAGTCTCCAAGTGTGTATTGTGTTAGCCTTAGGAAAGGCATGTATATTAAGAGTCCAAAAGAAAGTAGAGGGAAGCAAAGGAGAGAGAAAGGAAGTTGTTTTAAGCAACACATAGTGAAAAGCTCCTAAACTATAGACTAGGCAAGGCATTCCTAATTCCCTATAGTTATGGCTCTGATACCAATCTGGTATCAGAGTACTCCTACTATAGACTAGGCAAAAGTAAGGCAATCCTACCTAATTCCCTATAGTTATGGCTCTGATACCAATCTGTCACACCCCAACCGATGGCGGAAACATCGGGATGAGACGAACAAATTGCTCAAAACAACATAACACTAAATGTGACAATAATTTATTTAATTCATTTCATAAACTCTAAAGTGAAATACATAGTTCCAAACAATACAACATATTGTTCAACAATAATTCAAATGTTATGTGGGTTTCTAGAGTTCATCCTAGCTTGATTCTTGAATCTTGTACTTTCAACCTGCAATATGTATTAAAATAATGTCAACAAAAACATGTTGGCGAGTATACAAGTTTTCATACATAGCATATACATGTTTAAAATGTTTACTCAATTCCAAATGTGAAATACCATACCACATTGACAGTATATACTCGAAACGATGTTACTCTATGTGCCCAAACCAAAGTTTAACGCAATTAAAGTTTACCCAAACGAGTTTGAGTAGGTTGACATAGTTTAACCTAACAATACCTGCTCGTAGAACAGGAGGGGCGTTTCTCAACCTATAGCGCTACCATTGTTAGGGGAGGCTTGTACGAAGTTAATGAACACATAGTCATTAGGTGTTTACAGTAGCATAACATGTCTAACATGAATAGAGTGTGTCACATAGAATATGGAATGAGTGTGCATAAAATGTTTAATGTGTTGTGATGTTTGATATGTAATACATATTGCACCCAAAGTGTAAAACGAAAATGGGTCATGTATACTCACCTTAGTTTGCGTTGCGTTTTCTTGGAAAGGAAGAAGAGATTGAGTTGGATCCAAAAGAGTTGCAACAAGCACAAGAGATTTGTAAACGAGCGCAAGAGATTTACCCTACTGGTGATTTAGGAATATGTTAAGTGATGTTGGTAAAATGTTAATGGGTATTTTGTGGGAAATACTCAATATAATATGAATGAAAATAAAATATGATAATATAAATTTTAAAGTAAATAATTAACCTAAATATTAATTAATGTTATAATTGAGGTAATAATAATAATAATAATGGTAGTAATATAACTGATTTTGTAATATAGTAATTAAACTTATTTTGTTATTACTAAGAATAAATATTTTTCTACAATAAATAATTGAATTTATATAATAAGTACTGATTTTTTTTACACCTAATAAATATAATAATAATAATTCTGATTCATAACAATAGTCGAAATAATAATAAAAGTTTTGATTTATAGTTATATTATTAATAATGATAATGATAAAAATTCTGATTTAAAAAAAATATATTGATGATAATTCTGATTTAATAATAAGGATAAAAATTCTGATTTTAAAAACAACAATAATAATAATTCTGATTAATAATAATATTAATATTACTGATATTATGTAAAAATAATAATAATAATAATAATAATAATAACTGAATTTATTTAATAATAGTAATAATAATAATAATAATATTAATAATAATAATAATAATAACAGTAACTGAAAAAAAAAGAAAAGAAATGAGGAAAATCGGGGTGGTTACCGGAGGCCCTTTTCCGGCGAGTTTCGCGGCGGCAGTCGGTTTTCCGGCGAGGTCCGACGGCTAGCTTGGTCTCCAGCGACTCCTGGTTGTTTCCTCGTTGTTTTCTCCGGCGAGCTGGGTTCGGTGGTGGTGATGACGAGGTGGTTACGGTGAGTGGTGGGTTTCGGAGCAAAGGGTGGTCGGGTATTTATAGGAGTTTCGGGATTTAGAAAGTGGTTGTGATTTCGTGCCGAGAAAGGAAACCGGAGGTGATTGATTCGAAACAAGGAAATGTGTAATTGGTTCTGTAATTTCGTTCAATTAATCGAAAATGGAAAGAAGACAGCAAATGTCTTGGTGTTTACACGGTTACAGCCATTTTTTTGGCGCTCAAACTGAATTCAGTTTGAATTCGAAAAAGCGTATAAGAGACATTAGTTTGCTATTATGGTTGGATGTGGCATGCCCGGCCGAGCGGTAAGTGCGCGTGTGTTTGAAGCTGAGGTCGCGGGTTCGAGTTTGGTTAAGGGGCGGGTTTATACAAGAAACTCCCCTTTTTGCTTCTTTTTATTACTTAACTGAACTAACTGAGTTTTCTAACTCAGTTAGTTGGTTCCTTTATAAAACTAACTAGGTTACCTTTGAAGTTGTAAAGGGTTAACTAACTTAGTTAGTTTAATCTAATAAAAATTCTTTTATTTATTCATTTATTTCACAAAATATGATATATAAATAAAATAATTTATTTATTTAATTAATTAAATTATTAAATTATTTATTTAATGTCGATAGTTATTATAATTATTTGATTTAACCCAATTTTCTGGTAAACTACCGAATTAACGTACGAATTCCTGATTTTTGTCTAGTTTAGGGTAATCTCTTGATAATGCTCGATTTAGGAGTTGAGATTAGAACATCTTTCAATTGTTTTTACGTGTTCGACATAGTTTGACGTGATTTATCGCGTAATAACATAACATAGTATCAAACAAGTATATGATCAATATGATGCATTTTTCATTATGATTCAAGTCTCGAAATATAAACTGGGATAGAATGAGAGTACAACTGACTGAAAAGGAAAGTACAACCCACTAAGCTATAAATAGAAAGTTCAAAAACGCGAGGCGTTACATCGTATTAGGGTACTTTTTGAAACCTAGATAACCTGTGAAGGAGTCTAGTTAACCGGTAAACATAACAGACTATATTAGTTCCATAAGTGTCTCCTTGAGAAGGGTCGAGGGTCTTGTTCGGTGTCTCGATAGGTTTAGGATATCAAGATTCCGGTTCCATAATAATTAATATTAATAATAAGTCATTACTAAAATAAATCAGGAAACTAGGAAACTAGTCGAGGCAGTCGTTTCCATCAATTGATTAAAATCTAAGTTTAATTCATGCTTCTTTAGTTTTAGTTAACTAATTTATTTTAATTTGCAATGAGTATTAAGCCCCCCCCCCCCCCCCCCCCCCCCCCCCGCGTTGCGGCGGGGGCGTAAACCGTGCCAAGTAGCACCAATACTATATCTGACCAGCAACACCGAAAAAATGGGTAAAAACAAAATAATAAAAAAGGAAAAATAACACCGAAAGAAAAACATATGTAAAATTGTTGAACCATCCATGCCTGTTGCGTCATGTTAATGCGAAAAATTTAGACTAAAACGTAAAATATAGAAAAGAATAACTTAGTCGATCTAGGACCCCGCTCGTTGCGCCAAATCTGTCAAACAGGGAAATAAAGACGCATCGTGACGAGCCTGTCAAATGGAAAAAAATAGAGGAAAAAACATTGAACCCATATGCACATTGCGGCGTATTCACTCGCAAAATTTAGAACTAAATGTAAAACAAAAAATTTGCAAAAGATGAAAAGTACGGGGATCAAATTTGAAAACAAAAAATATTAGGGGTTAACTTGCAAAAGTTGAAAAGGTTTGGGTAAAAGTAAAAAAAAAAATAAACATGTTAAAATGCAAAAAAATGAAAACCTTTAAATTACAAATGAAAAAGGCAACTTTTTTTTTTTTGAAAACCTCCCTATGCTTAGAATACAACTTCATGAAACATCAACATGTTATTAATTTATAGTATGAAAATTTTAGGATATTTAGAACACCCCCCTGTCACACCCCAACCGATGGCGGAAACATCGGGGCGCGGCACTAAGCGAAACAGATTGTCCACGAGAATCCATAACACTATTAGTGACAATATATTTAACGTTCACGTCCCATACCATAAACATATAGAGCATAAATAGTTATTACAGACATTGTTCTCAAAGACAAATAATTGTTCCGACAACTCAGATTTTATTTAGTTTGTTTCTAGACTCCCCTAGCTTGATTCCATAAAAGATCAGCAAGCATGGCATCCTAAACACCTGTCACATACGTTAAAATAAAGTCAATACAGATAGTGTAAAGGTGAGTACACAAGTTTAGTAGCATATTGTTGGTGCATCTAGTGTCTGTTAACTTTGTCTTAATCGAGTCTTATGTCTAGATAGGATAATTAGGGCTCTGAAATCAAGAAAGTGGTATTTAGATGTAATTCCGCTTGAAATGACACTAGGTCATTTCAAGCAAAATCAGAAATGTTTTAATTCTGCTTGAACGTTATTTGTTGATTTCGCTTGAACTGTTTGAAGCGAAATCAGGTTCCGGTTGGGGATATTTCAAGCGGAATCACCATCTCTATATATAGGAGATGTGTGTGTCATTTGGAGCGGAATCAGGGCATGTGTTCTGAGTCGAGGTGCTGTCCATTTGTCATTTGAACGTGTAAAAGCTCAGGAAATCAGTAATAGAAAAGAATTGAAAAGGAACATGCTGTTTGACATTGTTTGCATTGATTCCGCCTTTGTAAATGATGATGAACTACTCATACTGACTATTTAGGGTCACCGGACGATCCATCACATATAGTATAGCGAAAGTGTTTTATGCATAACCAGCATGTAACACGTAGAAGTGTGAAGCAAGTAAGCTATCGACAATGACATATGCACAAATGTGACTGCGAGTTGTAGAATGCGGAACACATTATCACCACTGTGACCATGTGAAGTAAACCCTTACCAACCCATGTCCACGACAGGTGCTGAGTCCAAACCATAGTACTAACGTTGCTAAGGTGTCAGGCAACAATCACTGTGTAAACATAACATACAAGCATTCATCGAAAACACGTATAAGATGGTTGGTGCATACGTCTGTCGACTTCGTCTTGTATCGAGTCTTGCATTGTTCACGGCACGAAGTTCAAGAAAACAAGTCAAAAAGTTAATTTCGCATGAATTAGATAATTCCGCACGAAATTACCATCAGGTAATTCCGCATGAATGTTATTTCCGTTTGGGTTGTAATTCCGTTTGGAATTCTAATTCCGCATTAAATCTAATTCCGTGTGAGTTTGTTCATGCGGAATCAGGCCACCTATAAATAGCTGTCATGTAATTTCGTTTGATTCATTCATGTGTGTTTCCGGAGCCGAAGTGCTGCCGAAGTGTCGTTTCGCTGTAAAACTTTGCCAAATTAATCAGAACGACTGTTAAAGTGAATATCTTGCTGAATCCAACTCAATATGTCTGTTTCCACCTTTCATATTGAGTAGAACGCCTCTGAATGACTCGTTTCAGGTCCGAATACGATCCTATAAGTGGTATCAGAGCTCAGGAGGAGGAGTTCTATCGATGTCAGCTTGATTTCATCAAAATTTCTAACTTCTACACCTTCTTTTCTCAATTGAACAAATTTAAACGGTTAAAATGGCTTGAATTTTATACATCATAAGCGAAATAGTGTTTTAACAAACCCTTGAGAAAATTGGACCTAAAATCGAACTATAACCTGATCAATTTGACAAAAGTTGGACCGAAATGATGACATCAGCATAATTTCGCGTGGAATTACTCCCTAATTTCGCACGGAATTACATCGTTTGGCTAATTTCGTTTGAAATTGCAGCTAATTCCGCATGGAATAAGAATTCCGCTTGAAATAATTTCATACGGAATTATAATTTCGTTTCAAAAGTGTGATTCCATTTGAATTAGTGCCTAATTCCACACGAAATTAAATTTCGTTTGGTCAGTTCAAACGAAATTCCCTAATTTCGTTTGAAGAGTCTATTTTCGCTTGAGTTGTTAATTCCGTTTGAAAGTCTAGTGTGTAGGTTAATTTCGCTTGAAGAGGTATCTCGCGTGAAGTAATTCCGTTTGAAAGCACTAATTTCGTTTGAAAGTGTTTGTTTTGATAAACTTGTTACCGAATCATGGAAGAAGAATTCTACAACGCATTTGCCACATCCCCGACTACTCCAGCTGCCATTGCTCAAAGTGTGAATATGGAAAACGAAACTGGAACTTTGCAAAAACCCCCGAAACTTATGGGAATTGAGGAGTATTATGGTTGGAAAGACAGATTTGAAAACTGGGTCCAAGCTAATCATTTGAGATCTTGGGAATGCATAGAGAAGAAGTATGTTAGATCTCGTACTGATTTGGGAGTTGTTAAAGCGATATCTGAATTGTCGGACAAAGAACGAGACATGTATAAAGCAAAAAAGATGATGATCAGTTTGTTACAGCAAGCTATTAAAAAAGATATATTCATATTGCTTCAGCATGACAATACTTCACGTTCGATCTGGGATGCTCTTAAAACGAAGTTTGAAGGTAGCGAAAAGATGATTAGGAGCAAGAAAGCATTGCTAAAGAAAGAATTTGATTTATTTTCGAGTCTGCCAGGAGAAGATACTAAGAAGTTGATTGAAAGATATTGCCACTTAGTACGTTCAATGTCTTTGTTAAGTATCAATAAAGAGAGAGAGGAATGGGTCGACAAACTAGTTGATGCTTTACCTCAGAATGAATGGGGTACATATTTGATGATTCTAAAGAACATCGGAGAATATGATGGGTTAACGATTTCTCAGTTCATCGATAAGATTGAAGGTCAAGATCTGGAGCAGCAGAAAAGTGCAAGAATGAACAATCCGAGTGGTCAACAAGATGTCAAAATGTATTTCAAAGGCAGTGTTCAAAATGTTGAAATGAGTCCGAAAATCCAAACTGCTTTTAGTGCTGAAAACTCATCTGGAGCTATTAATCAAAGTTCAAGCAGCAGTAGTGGAGTCTCTTCATATCCAAGTGTTAATCCTAAGAGTTCAACTTCAAGTTTTCAGTCTCAAAGCTCAAAGAATGGAAATGGGTATGTGATACAATGCAACATTGCATTGAATCTTCCGGGTGGTCAAAGTTTTTCTGAAGAAGTTGCTAAAGATCACATGGCATTACTTGCAACTGTGCTGGAATCTTATGAGGGATTGGTTACAGGAAGGATCGGAAATCCTATGCTGACAAAAGAGGATTACGATCAGATAGATGCAGAAGAGATGAAGCTCATGGACATTAAATGGTGCTTAGCTAGTGTCTTGAGGAGAGCATAAAAGTTCAAAATGATTACAGGAAGAAATGATTTTTTGGATGCACATGTTTCTACTTTGGGTTTTGATAAATCTAAAGTTACTTGTTTTCGATACAGGGAGAAAGGTCATTTCAAGAGAGAATGCAAAAATCAAGAGGCAAGTGGAGCAAAGAATCCATTTGGAAAATATGATTGCTATCGGAAAGCTATTTATCAAAAAGTTGCTCATCAACCACATCAACAAAAAGACCACAAACTGCTCATGCCAAATTAATCGAAGATGCAAATAA
The DNA here is from genome assembly GCF_002127325.2 of Helianthus annuus. Lineage (NCBI taxonomy): Eukaryota > Viridiplantae > Streptophyta > Magnoliopsida > Asterales > Asteraceae > Helianthus > Helianthus annuus. Next base: position 119,759,152 of record NC_035435.2, read on the forward strand.
GAAAGCTTATTATGGTATCATTGATCAAGATGATGAAAAGGTTGCAGCAGGTTTCAGCTGGGATAAATATATTCCACCTGATTCAAAAACAGTAGCTTTGATTGCAAAAATAGTTCAAGAGCCTGATTTGATGATGGAATGGATGAAAGTGTTTCCCAGTAATAAGTCGAGCCAAGAGGACAGTTCAGAAAAGAACAACAGTTTTTGATCAATCACCATCTGATTCTGGTTCTTCAGATGACAGTTCAGAAAAGACAATAATTTTTTATCAAACTCCAACTGATGACAGTAGTGATGATGAGGAAGAAAAGCATATTAATATTGCAAAAACTCATTTATCTCCTGAAAGCTTTCAATTTTATTTTGCAGATCGCTTGGAGAAGTTGAAGAAGAAACGAGTAGCAAAGGAACTGAAGAAGAAAGAATTTGAAAGCAAAGTTCAAAATGAAGAGGTTAAAATTGCTGAGGAGATTGTTGAAACGAAGAAGGTGATTGAAGTTGAAAAAGTTGTTGAAGTTGAGAAAATAATCGAAGTTGAAAAGATTGTTGAGGTTATCAAACCGTGTGAAAAATGCTTGGAATCTTGCAAGAAATGTGAAGAAAAGGATGTGAAGTTGAGTGAGCTAGAGAAAATGAAGGAACAATTACTGTTTAATCTCAATTATGTAAAAGAGTCGTATGACGTGTTGAACAGGACAGTGACTGGTCTACAAAAGACAAATTCTGAAAGAGAAGATGCTTTAACAATGATGAATGCAGTGATGATGTCAAAGCAGAAAGCTATCAATCACTACATTGAGGAGTATGCTAAGCTAAAGCAGGAGTTGGAGACTGAGAAGATTGAAAATGAAAGAATTAGAAGACTCTTACAAAGCTATTATAGTTCTGATTATTTGATTGATCGAATTTATCCAATTGTTGCAGGTTTTGAAGTGTTTCAAGATGAGAAGACGAAAAAGAAGGATACTGGTAAGAAACAATGTGTCAGTTATAACAAGTGTCCGCCTCCGATCTGGGAAGGATATTCTCCCAGAAAACCAAATGAGGAGCAAGTCGAAAAGGCAGTCAATATAAAGCTAAAGTCCGATATAACCGATGATTTACAAGAAAACATTGACGTCATGTTTACATCGTCTGACACTGATCATGAGTCCGAGTCAATAAAAAAGGTGGTCGATCAAGTGTTGGATAAAGATGAGGAGTCTGAGTCAAAGTCCGAGTCTGGAAGTTCGAGTTCGTCGGTCAACTGTTCAAAGACGTCGGTTAAACGGGTTTACAATAAAGAATTTCTTTTGTTAAAATCTAATTTGAAGGATGAAACATTCGAAGTTGCATACACTTTGAATGATTCTGACAAATTATATTCTGATAAAGAATTTCCAATAAGAAGTGTTTAAGTTGAAAAGATTAAAAAGGTTTTCAAACTAACAGAAATCAATATTTCTGAAATAAAAGATGTAAATCTTACTGTAAAACCTAAAAAATACACTTCAAGAGTTCAACAATGGTTAAACAAGAAAAAAGGTTACAGTTTTGGTTCTGGTTTTCAAAAGAAACCAAATCATAACGGTAATTTCAAAAAGAAAGGCTTAGGTTTTATTCCGCCTGAAAATTATAAACATGAAAAAACTTCTAAAACAAATACAAAATTTGTTTCAGGGACAAGTTGCGAAGAGGAATCAAAAAGCTCATTCTGGAAGCAATCAAACAGAGAATTCCTTGCCAAGAAGCAAGAGAAAGTGAAGAATAGAGCTTATCAAAGAAAGGAGACAAGAACCTGTTACAAATGCAATGAAGTTGGCCACATTGCATGGAATTGTGCTCATGCAACAAAAACAAAACAAGAAGTCTCTAAAAAACTCAAAGAAAAAGTTGTTGAGAAAAATGAACCACCAACTAACAAATTTAAAATTTTTGAAAATTCAACATATGAAGTTGGTGAGTGTTCAAAGACAAGTTTTTATAAAAAGAGAGCTGAGCATGACAACCAAATGTGGGTTGTTGTTAAGAAGTTTGATGTGAAATCTGGCAATGAATCTGATTTCATAAAGTCAGAGGAGCCACAGGTTGAGGTTAAAGAAGAAAACTCAGTGCCTCCATTGGATGATGTTAACTTTCCACCATTGAGGACTGAAAATTTTAAATCAAAAGTTGGTAAGGTTGAGATCTCGAATCAATTCTATTCTGAAAAGAAAGAATTTGATGTCGAGAAAGCGTTTAATGGAAATGTTAAAAAGATTTTTGGAAAAATAGTTGAGGGTAAGGTCAAAGGGGTAAAGGACTTTTATGAAACAAAGAAGGAAACTTTTTACCCAAGTGAAGATGAGGAGGAAACATCCAAGTTTGGTCAGGCTTGGATGACAGTTTTTCACAAGTAAAATCCTGACTTGCCGGAACTCCCAGGTTGGTAAGTGTGGAGTAGGAATCGGCATCTTTCTACATGTGGTAAGGTTGATTGGTAAACCTAAAAATGGTTGATGATTGTACTTACAAGTGGTAAATCAAGGTCATTAAGTTGAACGTGATTTATCTATCATACAAATGGTTTGAAAAACAAAGTGATGAAGTGATCCCCAAACCTACAAGTGGTAAAATCAACAAAACTTATTTTCCGGAAAAACCATTTTGATTAAAACAAACTTAAGTGTTTTGAAATCATAATGGGAAAATAGTTTGTTGTAAGGGGGAGTTCTGATTGTTTATGCCTAAAGGAATTGTTGTGAATTGCTTGAAACAACAGTTGTCAGTTACTTGTATAGTTTGTTTTCAAGTTTTTTTAAATGTTTTTGAATTTTAGGGGGAGTAAGAAATTTCAGAAAATCCAAAAACATTAGAAAATTTGAAAAATACAAAAACATGATAAAACCAGAAAAAGCCAAAAACATTGAAAAATTTCAAAATGAGTTTGGATGTGAATAGAGGAAATGATAGTACATCAGTGGACTATCACGACAGGCTAAAGATTTGGAAAGTCTAATAGTGATAAATGATCTCACTGCGGATGTGTCAGTAGGTTTTTACTCATTTAGTAGATTGTTCTCGAGATATAAACCTAAAAAAATGTTTACTTATCTCGTGGGGAACATCTCTCGGATATATGGGTAACCCCCGAAATCTTGTTTGAAAGATTTTCTATTTCTGACATACTAGGTCTTTGTGCGTGGTGATGTCTGGGGTATTATACCAGGACTTCTGATTTTGCGGGAGCAATAGCCTAGTCCTCGTATAATACTTTGCAAAAGCTTTAATCTTAAAGCCAGCCCTCTGCTAAAAAATTGAAAAATATCGAAAGATATGTATCAATGGCAGTTGAAGAAAAGATCCCCAATCGGGACACACCTAAAGTCGAACCGTCATCTCTCTGCACGAACGGAAGTTCTGACCTGAGCTCTCACGGTCTTGCATTTACCCGTTTACAGATATTACTAGTGTACATTCACCTGTAAGACTGAATATAGAAATCTGGATACGGGAGTATATTCTAAGGTGGGATACGCGAATAAGTTTAAGTGCTTAAAACATTAATCTCGTATCTCGAAACAGTTGAACTTTGTGTAAAAATTTAAGTGGATCAGTATACTGACAATCTAAGTGAATTGTTTAGAACTTAAAATGTCTAAAGCTTAACGGTGTTAGTGATTTGTCTCATAAACTGATATGATCCTCTTACACAAACTCACAAAAATATTGTTTGTAAATATTTCTTTACTGCATTTCTTTAAAGTCAAAAATCCAAAAAGATTTTAGTGTGTTTTAGCATAATTTTTGAAAAATCCAAAAATATTTTTGACAACTGGTGTTGAAGAGCTGATTTTCAAAATTCTAAGTGCTAAACATGATGGACAATCTTTGAGAGGGAGTCTGTTTGAAATGAAAATGTGAATTTTAAAAGTGATAAATGTTTGGTTTACAAGTGGTTTATTAGATATTAATTCCTGCAAATGTAACATAAATTTGTCAAATGTTAAATTTGTGAAATTTATTGTAAGGTAGAGTATGTGCAGGATATTCAGGTTTCAGATCTTGATTTTAAGTAATTGAAAGCCAGCTTCCGATACTCGAGGATTCTGTGATATAAGCAAGAGCCAAGTAACGATTCTGGAGCTAAAAGTTCACGCAAGCTGATAAATGCTAATGAACTTAAGGAATCAAGAGATCTGATCAACAGAATTAGAGTGAAGAAAGAAGATGAGAGATCAACATCCGAGGGGAGATTATTTGTTCGAAAAAAGTATGTTGATGTTGATGAAAAGAGAGGAGAAAAGATGGAAGTTTTACATTGTCAGATACTTCAAAGAGAGCAGTCAGACTGATAAAGACTGAAGACGTTGAACACTCGACACTTAAGACTCGTCAACATCCGAGGGGGAGTCTGCTGGTGCATACGTCTGTCGACTTCGTCTTGTATCAAGTCTTGCATTGTTCAGGGCACGAAGTTCAAGAAAACAAGTCAAAAAGTTAATTTCGCATGAATGTTATTTCCGTTTGGGTTGTAATTTCGTTTGGAATTCTAATTCCACATGAAATCTAATTCCGTGTGAGTCTGTTCATGCGGAATCAGGCCGCCTATAAATTGCTGTCATGTAATTTCGTTTGATTCATTCATGTGTGTTTCCGGAGCCGAAGTGTCGTTTCGCTGTAAAACTTTGTCAAATTAATCAGAACGACTATTAAAGTAAATATCTTGCCGAATCCAACTCAATATGTCTGTTTTCGCCTTTCATATTGAGTAGAACGCCTCTGAACAACTCGTTTCGGGTCCGAATACGATCCTATAAACATACAGAGCGGTTAACATATAAAATTGTTTGCGTCGTGTGTCGATGTGATTTGATATAGGTAACGTATGTAACACCCAAAAGTTCGTAAAGCAAAAAGGGTTCGAGTATACTCACAGAGCGTGTTTAGTAAATAAACACAGTCTTGGATTGAAGGGAGCGCTTGAGAGATTAGCCTGATCACAGAACGATAGCGTAAGCATTGAACAACGTGTAATAGCGCGTCGCGTAAGAGGATTGTTCGGATGGTGGTTCGATCGGATGACCATTCGGTCGGTTGGTTATTCGGTTGAGGGAGTGTGTTTGTAAAGTGTTTGAACTTTTGAAGTTTTCATTGTAGTATAAATAAGGTCATTCGATCGGATGGCTATTTAATTGAAAGTGATATTCTTTGGAGTTTTGCAAAATGTTTAAGTAAGTTCAACACTTTTTGAAGTTCAACACCTGATCGAATAGTCGTTCGATCGGATGGTCATCCGATCGGACTTCGTCCGATCGAACGACTATTCGATCGGTGATTCGATGTTTTGGAAATTTTATAAAATCAGTTAAGCTAGAAAGTTTACGGTTTGACGGAGACGGCATGACAACGTGTTAAACAACGAAAATCACATCATGTCCAACTCGTCCGATCGAACGGGAATCACCCCGTTCGTTCAGACTCCACTATTCTTGACAGAGTTTCATGTTTAACCCGTGAATCGGTTGTCTCTTCCTCCGTTCTCAAACCGGTTCTCAACTAAAGTACGAGTAGAAAACCTGAACGAGTCTGGATTCCATCGATTTTCGAGTAAAAAGTGATGGATGTTGAAGAAAAGTTTGAAAGAGTTTGAAAATGTTTAGATCTAGTTAAAATCAGTGTAAAGATGTGTAGAAATCCTTTAGATCTGGACAAACCTTGGCGAGATGATGTCACACTTCAGTGTTCATAAGAAACCAAGGTGACGTCACCTTCAAGTAGCTCAAATCAGGTGATTTCATGGTGAAAATGTAAGATTTGATGGAGAAGACGATGAGAAAGTGTGTGCTGATGATGGAAGTACAAGATTTAGATTGTAAACTTACAAGAATCGCGAGGAATCGAGAGAAAAGGGCTTGAGAGTGCGTGGGTCGAACAGAGATGTCACATCAATGAACAGTTGATTTGACAGTAGGGGTATTTATAGGTGAAGGGTGAGAAAGGCGGTGTAAAGTTACATGGGTCGGACGGCCATTCGATCGGTTGGCTCGCGTGGGTTAGTTTTCCAATTTCGTTTCGTGCGTTTGAGCGTTGCATTGCGTTTAAGCGAGTTGCGAGTAAGCGGTGCGATAGTATTAAACAATAGTTACACAAATAACATAACTAACACATAACAACATACTAGTAAGTAAATCTGCGTTTAGCGTTGGCGATGAGATTGCCTTGCGATAGCGTTTGCGAATATCACCTCAAAACAAATATAACACACACACAAATAAAGCACAAAATAACACACACAGAACAATACTAATAACTGCGATTCGAGTTGCGATACGATGGCGATGTGATAGCGTTTAAGTGGAATAGCGTTTAGTTGCGTTTATCGCATTGTTACTTCACGCATTAATAAATCATAAAATAACGTTAGCCAAAGTATCGATTATCAAATTACGAGAGTACAAGACAATAATTAAGCCAGAAATGACAGATCTGAATGCTGACATGTCTTGACTTTGACTTTGACTTGTACTTTGACTTTAAAAGTCGGGTTGTTACACCCCCCAACAAATATAAAAATGGTTAGTGTCGTGTCCGTGTTGGTTTAGGTCTAGATAGATTCTAATTAGCGTAATTAAATAGAGTCTCGTTGGTTCGATATCCGGACTTACTTAGCTTTACTAGAGTTGATCGGTTCACTTGCCGGTTAGTAGTTTAGTCGAGTTTAGAGAGTCTAGAGTATTACTTTGTGTCTAGATTAGGTTAATTTTAGTTGTTTTTATTAAACTACTTTTAGCACATCAGAGTCAAAATACTTTTATAGAGGTTTTACATAACTGAAAAATGTAAGTGAGCATACTAAAAATTGAGGTAAAAAATAAGTAAATCACTCTAGTATACTAGTATAATAGTATAATGTGACACTTTTGGTCACCCTTAATGCTATTGTAGTAATTTGGTGGGTATAACTATCACATCATAATATGTCGACCATTTCCATACTATCAATTAGCAAGTTTTGTGAGCATAAATGTATTGTATGTTATGCTTGGTGAGTTTTTCACAAAAGTTTAGTTGTGGGCCATGGAACATTATATTTTATTGTTATCTTTATTTCTATTATTATTTATTTTATGATTTCTTTGTTTTTATTTTATTACTTATATAAATCATGTATGAATTTTTGTAATACATATTGATTTTATATTTTTGAAATTTTATTCATTTCCATACACGGCGCAACGTGTGTATGTGATTCAATATTTTTACGTCTATTTTTTCTCGTTTGACAGGTTCGCCGCAACTCGCAGGTCCTATATCGACTTAGTTATTCTTTTTTATGTTTTATGTTTCAGTCTAATTTCTTCGCGTGTGTAGTTAAATGATTTTACGTCTACGTTTCACCCGGTGTTACTTTCCATTTTTTATTTATTTTGTTTTACGATTCTTTCCGATGTTGGTGGTCGTTAGCAGGGGTATAGCGTTGATGCAACTTGGCACGGTTTTATGTCGCCCGGCACAACGCGAGGGTTTAATACTAGTTTTAATCTCAATTTGTTCTTGAACATACAAAATAGATTTTTTTATAATGATAGAAATTCAAAGAAAAAATATAATATTTTGTTTTTTATTTGAAAAAGTATAAAAGCATAAGAGACGTATATAATGAAAAATGATATTTTTTATGATTAGAAATTAGACATCAAACAATTAAGTTGTAATTATATAATTAATAAAACTATACATCTTAGATTAAAAATTGATTAGAATTAAAATTGTAGAGCGATAACTTTGTTCAATATTCAATGGAATCAGACATAGACATGAAGTGTCTACCTCTCTAAAACCATTTTGTTCTCTCTTTAAAACACATGTCAGTCATCATCTTTTTCTTCTATTTCATTGCCGGGAATCCAGACCATTAACACAAACATTGCCGACCCCATCACCATTGTTAACGGCAAGATTTTAGTTATAGTGAATCCAATATTCTGAGGCGTTGCCTGGATAAGTTACCTTTAGCGGGTAGTGCAGGGACTCAGAGGATCAAGGATCCCTATCATTATTTATAGTTTCTAACAATTGTTCTCGATATTTTCTTATGTTCATGTGTAGGATATCAACAAGATAGACTGAGTCTTAGCTGGAATCTTGGGATAATTCGTTATGGAGCTGCACGTGTTTATTCCATAATGGTCATGGGGAGTGAACGTGGTCAAGCAAGTTTTTTTGGATTTAGTTGTTGTGGTTATTTAAAAAGGGTTGATCAAGTGTTGTAGGACACATTCTCATTTTCGCATACACACACTGCGAACCAGAAGCTCACAAACACTCTTAGCAATTGGTTGTAACACACTTGATCAACATCCGCAGTTGTAATCACTTTTCATTGTGCAATATAGTTGGTGGTTGATAGTTTTCACCACCCGAGGTTATTGTGTCGGCGATCTACTAGTGATCAAGGGCTTTTCCTTATATAAATCTCTGTGTTCAATCGCATTTACGGCCTTACATTCATTTCTATCATTGTTAATCATCTAAGCATTCTACCTCACATTTCAAATTTGGTTACATTATCCTTAATCAGATTTTTTGTCAAAACAATTTGATGCCCACTGTGGGGCAAGTGGTGCTTCAATTCTAAAATTTTTCCATCCATTTTTTCTTATTTTCATCAATTTCATAACACTATAGCCTCTCAAGGAAAGTCTATTTCAACTGCTATGCCAACGACTACCTCAACATAGAGCTCTATGTCGTTGCCTCCTATTCCCCCACAATTCCAGAAGAATAATGAAACTGCTCAGAAGAAGACATCATCTGTCTTCCAAGGATCCAAAACTCCTGCTACTTCATCCTCTTTAAATACTGAGAATGAAAATTTTGTTTTATATTCAAAGATGAAAAGCTACATGGAGCAGCAAAACAAGACTAATCAAAAGATCCAGCGTGAGATTGAAGACATCAAGAAACAGAAAAGGCTGGAGGGTCAGTCTCCATTGATGCCTAGGTTGTAGGATTTTGTCACTCCGGCGTAAACAACTCAACAATCAAGAGGATCCTCCATCCAACCTCAAGGATCCTTTATCCTTCAACAAGGATCCCTGGGGATGACTCAGCCTCAAGGATCCTCCTTCCATTCAGGAGGATACGTTGAGATGTTCCAGCCTCAAGGATCCTACTTCCATCAACAAGGATCCTACTTCCATCAACAAGGATCCTTAACTTGAGTTCAAGGATCCATCGATTTCCTACCAAGACCTTTAACTCAGACCTTTCCTAGTTCCACTGTTTTCCAGGATCAAGGATCCTCAGGGAGACAACCATTGAGAAGCTCAGAAATGCATGATGGGATTTCATCCCCATGCAGACTATTGCTTCCTCAGGCCCTACTATAACTACAGACATGTCTTATCTTAGATACTCTTCTGGGATACCACCCTTAAGTCAACCAGGAGGTAACAGTTTTCATAATACATCTTTGGATACTAATTATGGCTATGTGTAGGATGCAGAAATCAATCAGGCCATGGCTAGGGAATTGTAAATGTCACACCCCAACCGATGGCGGAAACATCGGGATGAGACGAACAAATCGCTCAAAAGCATCATAACACTAATTGTGACAATATAGATTAAATCAAATTTTATAAATGACTAAATTCAAATACATAGTTTCAAATAAAGACAAATTGCAACAAACATGGTTTATTATTAAAATGGGTATTGTTTTGGTCAAAAATCAGACGAGGATAATGCAACCAAACTCTTTGTTACGGGGTATGATGCTTGGATTGGTAAATAACAATAAGGATCACTTAGATATGAATTGCACAAGTGACATAAAGATTTATACGAGGAAAAAGCCCTTGATCAATGAATGATCTCCGGCATAAAAAACCTCGGGTGATGGAAACTACCGATCACCAACTTCAAATTGAACAATAATTCTTTACAACTTCGGATAATAGCGAGCTAGGTACAAGGATCACTATGGTGTATCGTGCAGAAATGTGTAAAAATTGCTAAGTGTTTTGCTGTATGCTCACGAGTGCTGTTGTACGAGTGTGTGTAGCCAAAATTAGCCAAGTGTTTCTAAAACTAGCTCGCTACCCCTTTTAAAAATAGAAGTTAACTAGCCTAACTAACTGTCCGCAATTCGTGCCTTGCTCCCACGTTCTCCACAACGTCCATTTTCAGTCAAACAGGTGCGAAATAACCGTGGAATATTCCTTAGTAACCTTGCCAAGACCAAGTCCAACTTGTTAGTCCTGCAAAACAATACAAAATTCAAAGTGAACAATCGTTAGTATAAGGATCCTTAGGGTGATCCATGATCCTGATCCTGAAGCACTTCTAAGGATCACTATCTGTCACAGAAGTAAGGATCACTAAAAGGATAACACATGAGGATCACAGGCTACTAGAAAATCCTCCCCTAACAATTGCCCCCAAAATATAAGGAGTAATTATGTAAAATAAATGAGTTATATTTTGTTGATCTTATCCGCAACTAACTAACGGATATATAGCCGTTTAAATCGAACTATCCGTTGCAATCCTGACGTCACAGAAGTGACTACCCTGCAAGATCATGCTTATAAATAGGAGATAGAGATAGGATCAATTTGCATTTAAATCTTAGAGAAACTCCCTTTATAATCTCATCCGAAGATCAAACAGGTATTCTCTCTTCATCTTCTTCCTTCTCTTACTCTGTTTTATTTCTTTTACCATCACTTCGTACAAAATGATGCTCCGGAACTCTCCCGCTAAGGATCACCAGAAAAACAGCCCACTGAAAAGTCAAGGAATCATCAAAGATTCCGCAAAAGAACGCTGTTGTTTCACTGATCCACAGATCGATAGGATCCGTTATTGCTTCCCGGCGAACACCGTATTTAAATCCTTTGATCCTACTGCTTTGAGTGATCACGTTTCTGAAACATGGATTGCCTTTCCTGTTACTCCGTTTACCATAGGCTATACCTATCCTTTTCCAGCCTTTACCCAATCTTTCTTTTCTCTTACCGGCATTTCTTATATCCAAGCTATGCCAATGATCTGGAGGGTTTTGTATACCCTTGAGAGGATCATTGAGTAGGAGGGGATTGACCTAGGAATGTCTGAGTTGGCCGAAATGTATGATCTTACTACCTTTGGATCCCACCGATACTTGTTCAAACGTAAGCCCGGTGAAGAACACCCAATTTTTAAAGCCACCAAGAACGACACCAACTGGAAACGGCGTTTCTTCTTCGTCAAAAGAGATTCCATCCCCAATGGAAAAGATCTACCAAGAAAATGGGCCACCCATGATAGGATAGAGGATCTTGAGAAGGATCACCAGACAGTCTTCTACTTGTATAAGGATCACTGACACCCTTTTGCTTTTTTGTTGTGCAGCTGTTATTGTCTCACATCTCATAGCATCTCCTGTTACTGAGGAAAGACTCGCTGCTTTCAGAAGACTTGGTCCTGAAACAAGATCATTCAAGACAGTCACCCAGGATTCACAAGAGGTATCCTCAGGCTCAGTCACCATGTCAAGTAAGTATCCTGTTTAAAAATTAAATAATTAGTTAAATAGAAATAGGATAAGGATACTTATCTTGCTTTGATTGTACAGGTGCTGGAAAAGCTTCTAAATCTGCTTCTAAGTTCAGTGTGACTGATCTGGATAACGTCCAATCCTCCAAGAAAAAGCTTCCTGCTAGCCCAACTGCTTCAATCCCTAAGGCACCCTCCAAAGGAAGGGGAGGCAAGAAGAGAAAAGCCTCTGATGCTGAGGATCTGCAAGGTGTGTCTCTGATCCGCCACCAATTCCTCGAGTACTTCAACGATGTAAGGATCACTATCCCTGTCTATATATCCTGCTTGTTTGAGGATCACCTGGTCTTGAACTGTTCTTTATCCTCTTTGCAGAAATTTGCTGAGATTGAAGACTATGTGGGAAACGTTGAGGAGCAGGATAGGATGATTGCCGACCTCCAACAAGTTGCACTGCTCAAGGATCTCAAGATCGCCGACCTCCAAAAAGATCTCAAGATCGCCGACCTCCAAAAAGACCTCCAGAATGCCAAAAATGAGACAGCCAAGGTGTTGATCAATGCTGACTACGAAAAGCATGAGATCACTCAGGATGCCAAAGTTTCTGCTGCCATTGCGATGTACAAGACCAAACTGCAGATGGCCTTGAAAGCTCAGGATCCCAACTTTGATAGGAGCACCTGGGATGTGGAAGGCTGGAGGGCAAGGTTGGCTGAGCTGGACGATGAGGAGGAAGCTGAGGAGATCCTGACGATTGAGGCTAGAAGCAGTGGCAAGGATCATGGTGGTGAAGCAAGTGGAGCTGGAGGTGGTGACGCAGCGAAGGTGTAGGCTGCATGATTGGGCAATGATGGACATTTCTAGACATAGCCGGAGCCCAATTTTTTAGGTTTGATGGTAGTATTTGTTGAACAATTGTTGGTTTGTACTTGAACAATAGCTTTAGGGTTAAGGATCCAGGATCCTTCAGACAATAGGCAGGATTGCAAATGGTGGAGGGATCCTCTGTTTGGGGGATGAAGCCATTGTGATCCTGCCGCCCTTTAATTTCCTGCATGCTATGACCGCATAAACAATGGACACCCGTTGCCAACCCATGCGGACGGGCCACGTTTTGCTGGTAGAAATGTGGGTTGGCAATCTTGACAACTTTTGGTGGTTTAAGCTTTGTTAATAAAATAACTTTAATCTTTTGTGGCTTATCTTGTGTTGTTATCCTTGTTTATCTTTTTAATTTTCAATTGCTTTGATATACACTTGTCTAAATAAGAAATCTTGAATAAGTTAGATTAAAAATATTTAGGATATGATCCAGGATCAAATATCCTTGTTAGGGGAGGATTTTCTAACAATTAGTGATCCTTGCTTATTATCCTGACAAGTGATCCTTACTTCTGTGACAGATAGTGATCCTCAGAGCAGCTTCAGGAATCAGGATCATGGATCACTTGGAGGATCATGGATCACCTTAAGGATCCTCATGCTAACGATTGGCTATTTGTATTTCGTATTATTTTGCAGGAGTGACGAGCTTGACTTGGTCTTGGCAACGTTGCAATGGAATATTCCCCGGGTATTTCGCAGTCATTTTAACGAAAATGGACGTTGTGGAGAACGTGGGAGAATGGCATGAAAGTCGGGCAGTTAGTTAGTTTAGTCTAGCTTTCATATTTAAATGGGGTGACGAGCTAAAATTAGAACACTTAGCTATTTTTTGCTTACACACACTCTCGTACACTTGCAGTCAAGAAGCTTTCGGCAAACACTTCACATTTCTCACAATTTTACACGTTTAGATATAGTGATCCTTGTACTTAGCTCGTCACTATCCGAAGTTGTAAACTTTATTTGATTTATTTGAACTTGGTGATCGGTAGTTTCCATCACCCGAGGTTTTTTATGCCGGAGATCTTCTAAAGATCAAGGGCTTTTTCCTCGTATAAATCCTTGTGTTGCTCGTGCAATTTATATCATAGTGATCCTCATCATTATTCTTTATTTCAAGCATCATTCCTCGTAACTTGGAGTTTGGTTGCATTATCCTAGTGTGATTTCAAGCATTCATAAGAAAGTTTTCTGTTGGTGATCATTCCGGTTCATTGCATACGAATACATGGCTTCATCAGTGAAGAATACCTCTACGGCAATGTCTGCGGTCAATTCGTCTCAGGGCATTCCACCTTTGCCTCCACCACCTGCTGGATCTCAGAAAAATGCTGAGAAGAAACCAACTCCCATTTTCTCTAAACCTCCAACTTCTTCTGCTTCTTCTACTCCCACTACTAGTGACATGTTTACCTTGATTTTGCAGATGAGAGATCACATACAGCAACAGGACAAGACCAATGACAGGATCCTGAAAGAAATTGGAGATCTCAAGAAACAAAAGAAAGCGGCAGAGGATCATTCCCCACTGCTGCCCAGATCTTTGAATTTTGATACTCCGGTGATTACCTCTCATCCTTCGGTGATTCCAGACGTTCAGTATGTGGGTGGACCAAAAGGAGTGCACTACGGATCAACAGTAATGACTCAGGCATCAGGTTCATATTTCCAGCCAGCAGGATCCTATCCTCAGCATATGGGATCCTTCATGAGTTCAGGAGCCTACTCAGGAGCACAGCAGAATCAAGGATCTTCCTTTGTTCCAGGATCATCCCTGGTTCAAGGATCCTCCTTCGTTCCAGGATCATCCCAGGTTCAAGGATCCTCCTTCGTTCCAGGATCATCCTAGGTTCAAGGATCCTCCTTCGTTCCAGGATCATCCCAGGTTCAAGGATCCTCCTTCGTTCCAGGATCATCCCAGGTTCAAGGATCCTTATTCGTTCCAGGATCATCCCAGGTTCAAGGATCCTCCTTTGTTCCAGGATCATCCCAGGTTCAAGGATCCTCCTTTGTTCCAGGATCATCCCAGGTTTAAGGATCCTCCCTTGTTCCAGGATCATCCTAGTTTCAGGGATCCTTCCAGATGCCAGGATCCTTGAGGAGTTTGTAAACAGGAAGTTCAGATGTCCATCAGGGAGATTTTATTCCAATGCAGACCATTGCTTCCACTGGTCCCTCCATCATCCCAGAGTCTCAGCAATACGGATTCACATCCAGTGTTCCTAACTTGAACCCAATGGGAGGTAACACTTTTAATAATTCTCTTACCACTAACCATGGATTCATGCAGGATACAAGTATCAACCATGCCATGGCCAGAGAGTTGCAAAAACTGAAGGATATGATATCAAGTGTTCCAGGAGTGGTCAAACCTATCCCGGAGATTGTAGATGGAAGCCATAAGATATCTCGTTTTGCACCACCAATTTGTGATGCTGAGATACCCAAAAGGTTCCATGTTCCAACTATGAAGCTGTATGATGGTTCGACGGATCCTGAGGAACACATAGCACAATACAGGGAGAGGATGGAGATCAATCCAATTCCAGAAAGGTTAAAGGAAGCATGCCTATGCAAGGGATTTGGATCCACTCTTACTGGATCGGCTCTCAAATGGCTGCTAAGTCTTCCCCCTTACTCTATTACCTCATTTGCTAATCTAGTTAACTTATTCAATAATCAGTTTTCTTGTAGTAGAAAATTTGAACGATTAACTAGTGATTTATATAGGATAACTCAGGGTCATAATGAATCATTAAGGGATTACATAACCAAATTTAGTAAAGAATCCTTAGACATTCCCAACTTGGATATAGCCACGACTGTTGAGGCCTTCAAAATGGGATTGCTTAGGGATTCATTGTTCTATGATGATCTTGTTATGACACCATGCAGGAACCTAGATGAGGTAAGAACCCGGGCACTCAGGTTCATCCGGCTAGAGGATGACAAGAGGATCCAGGAGAGATTAGCAGGATCCTCAAAACAAGAAAAGCAAGGATCCTCGTTCAAGAACAACAAATTCAAGTCCTATAACAGATCTGACAACCAGAATGTGCATGCTGTTGATCAAGAAGACGATGATGAGGATTATCCTCCAATTTCTGAATATTGTTTTTCCGTTAATAACAATGAACTAATCCTTGCGATGCAGAATCTAGGAGAAAAAGCCAGATGGCCTAGAAAAAATGACAGACCGGCTGCAACCAAAGACAAATCAAAGTGGTGTGCATACCATGAGGATTTTGGGCATTTAACAGAAGAATGCATCGCATTGAGAAAGGAAATTGGATATCTATTGAGCAAGGGGCATTTAAAAGAATTGCTGGGTAGAAAAAAGTCAAGGACTCAGGATCCTGAAAGGATCCCTGAAAAAGCTCCAGCCCCTCCGGCAGATGCACAAGTGATAAACTTTATTTCTAGAGGATCAGACATCTGTGGTACATCCTTCTCGGCAGCTAAAAGGCATGCAAAGGAAGCTAAAATGGATAATGGAGAAAGACCTGTTCGAACATCAAGTGTCTCTGAGGGAAAAGTCATAATGTTTGATGAGGATGATCGTGTTGACATCCAGGATCCTCATCATGATGGTTTGGTTATTACTCTTTTTATTTCTAACCATTTTGTCCGCAGGATCCTTATTGACGGAAGAAGCTCAGTGAACATTATCCAGCTAGATGTTCTGAAGAAAATGGGTATCCCTGAATCAGATATCGTACCAAGATCCTCCGTGCTTGTGGGATTTAGTGGCGAAACTAAGAACACCCTGGGGGACATCAAACTCCCAATTTATGTCGAAGGATTACATAATTATCAAAAATTTTGTGTTATTGACTGTTTATCTTGTTGTAATGTTATCCTTGGCAGGCCCTGGATACACGATATGAAGGCAGTCCCATCTACCTACCATCAATGTGTGAAGCTCCCTAGCCCTTGGGGAATAGTCAAGATCGATAGTGATCAACAGGAGGCTATTGTTATACTTCATCAATGAAACCAGCCTCAAAATCAAGGGATCAATAGCAATCAAAGTATCCTCCAAGGGATGTCTTGGAGGCAAGAGAGCAGGATGTGGTAGAAATCCTCATGGATCCTGATGATCCTGAATCCAAAATCTATATCGGGTCAGGGATCCTTGGCAAGATGAAAGAAGACCTCGTATCCTTCCTCAAAAGAAGGAAGACTACCTTTGCATGGAAACATGAGGATATGACAGGTATATCTAAGGATATTATTACTCATAAACTTGGCATTGACAGGTCATTCAAACCAATCCATCAAAAAAGGAGGAAATTTGCACTCGAAAGAAATGCCATTATCCAGGAAGAGGTAGAAAAATTGCTCCGAGCAGGTATGATTAGAGAGGTCAAGTATCCAAGATGGTTGGCCAATGTGGTTGTTGTTCAAAAGAAAAATGGAAAGTGGAGGGTATGTGTCGATTTCACTGATTTAAATAAGGCATGTCCCAAGGATCCTTTCCCATTACCCCACATTGACTCCATGGTGGATGCAACGGCGGGTCATGAACTGTTGACTTTTATGGATGCTTCATCTGGATTCCAACAAATTCAGATGGAACCATCTGACCAAGAGGATACGGCTTTTATGACCCCAACCGGTATATATTGTTATATTGCTATGCCGTTTGGATTAAGGAATGCAGGTGCAACATATCAAAGGCTGGTGAACATGATGTTCAAGGATCAGATTGGACAAACTATGGAGGTGTACATAGATGATATGGTGGTAAATTCTTAGGATATATGGTGACCAAGAGAGGCATTGAAGCTAGCCCGGAACAAATCAAAGCCTTAGTGAACATCAAATCTCCTGCCAATGCTAAGGATGTGCAAAGGCTAACAGGCAGGATAGCAGCTTTGAACAGATTTATATCCAAATCTTCAGAGAAGTGCAAAGAATTCTATGATATCCTAAGGAAGAACAAGAAATTTGAGTGGACTGAGAAGCATGAGAGTGCTTTACGAGCTCTCAAGGAATACCTATCCTCAGCTCCAGCCTTGATGAAACCAGAAAAAGGAGATTTGTTATCCTTATATCTTGCGGTATCCTCAAAAGCAGTAAGTGCAGTCCTTGTTAAGGATCATGAAGGTACCCAACATCCTGTCTATTATGTAAGTAAGAGTTTACTTAATGCCGAATCCAGGTATTCACACCTTGAAAAGCTTATTCTTGCATTAATCATGGCATCTACTAAGTTGAGACATTATTTTGAAACTCATGTTATTATCGTTAAAACTAATTTTCCAATTAAGAATGTCCTCAGGAAACCAGAGATGTCTGGAAGGATGGCTAAGTGGGCAGTGAAGTTTAGTGCCTATGATATAAGATATGAGCCTAGAACAGCCATCAAATCCCAAGCATTGGCCGACTTTGTGGCTGATTTCAGTAGTGATTTACAAAAGGAAGCCGAATTAGAAGTCCAGCAGTTGGAAGAGTCGAAGGATCCTTGGATACTCCATACTGATGGATCCTCAAATGTCAAAGGCACGGGGCTTGGTATACTACTAAAATCGCCACAGGGGGACATAATACCCCACTCCATAGCTTGTGAGTTCCAAACCACTAACAATGAGGCCGAATATGAAGCCTTGATTGCTGGTTTGCAAATTGCTAAGCATATGGGAATCAGGTATCTTGAGGTACATGTAGATTCATTGTTAATTACAAATCACTTTAATGGATCCTATGTTGTTAAAGGTGAAAAGCTAACCAAGTATTTGGAGATAGTCAAAGAATTGGCACTCTCTTTTGTTTCCTTTAGTTTGACACAGGTACCAAGGGAAGAAAATACAGAAGCTGATGCACTGGCTAATCTAGGATCATCTTTGAAGATCCCGGAGGATATAAGCATTCCCATTATCCATATCCTGGCTCCTGCCATCGAGGATCATGTGGCGATGGAAATAGGAGAGGATTCTGCGATTATCCCTAGTGAGGATACTCAATCTCATTCAGGATCATGGATCTCACCAATCATGAGATACTTACAACACGGAGAGATTCCTATGGGAGAAAACCCTAGAGCTTTCAAAACTAAGGTATCTCAATTCACAATCTTAAATAATATGTTGTATAAGCGATCTCTTGCAGGACCATATTTAAGATGCATCGAGGATCCTGAAGTCCAAGAAGTTTTAAAAGACTTCCATGAAGGAGATTGTGGAAACCACACTGGGGGCAGGGCAATGTTCTCAAGGATCCTAAGGACAGGATATTACTGGCCAACAATGAAGAGGGATGCTGTGGAATATGCTAAGAAGTGTGATCCTTGCCAGAGACACAGCAATATCCTTCATTAGCCGGCTGAATTTCTACATCCTATATCCTCCTCTTGGCCATTTATGAGATGGGGCATGGATATAGTTGGTAAGCTCCCTAAGGCACCTGGTGGGAAAGTGTTCATGCTTTCTATGACTGATTACTTCTCCAAGTGGATAGAGGCTGAAGCTTTTGCCCAATTCAGAGAGAAGGAAGTTGTTTTGGTTGAAAAATCACACAAGGATAATGCAACCAAACTCTATGTAAACGGGGAATGATGCTTGGTTTGATGAAAAAAGTAAAGGATCACTTTAGTATGAAATATGCAAGTGATACAAGGATTTATACGAGGAAAAAGCCCTTGATCAATGAATGATCTCCGGCATAAAAAACCTCGGGTGATGGCAACTACCGATCACCAAACTTCAATATAACAAATAATGATTACAACTTCGGATGGTAACGAGCTGAGTACAAGGATCACTATAGTATTGTGTCTAAGCGTGTGAGGAATGTGTTGTGTGTCTTCCGAATGTGGAAGAGTGCTATATATACAAGTGTGAGTAGCCCTATTTTAGGTAAATAGACTAACTATCAGCTCATTACCCCTTTAGGAATAAAAGTAAATCTAGCCTAAATTATCACCCTTAAATCATGCTGAGTTTCCATATCCTCTACAACGTTCATCTCTGATTAAGCATATGCCAAAGTTGTAAAGACGAGTCCCTTGATTACGTTGCTAAGAGCGGATCCTGCTAGACATTCCTGCAAGATAACATTAAATCCAATGAAAACAACTGTTAGCATGAGGATCCCTATGATGGTCCGTGATCCTGATCCTGGAACTCTTCTGAGGATCACTATCTGCCAAAGAAATAAGGATCACTGGTTAGGATCACATGTAAGGATCATATGTCATAAAAATCCAGCCCTAACAATTGCCCCCAAAATATAAGGAGTATTATTGTAAATAAACGAGTTGTATTTTGTTTGATCTTATCCGCAACAAATTAATCGGATAACTAGCCGTTGGAGACGGACTAGCCATTGCAAACCCTTATGTCACAGAAGTGACAGCCCTGCAAATCATCATTATAAATAGGAGTTAGAGATAGGATCAATTTGCATTTAAATTCAAGAGAGACTCCCTTTATATTCTCGTCCGAAGATCAATCAGGTATCTCTTTTCCTCTTTCTTTCTTCTCTTGCTCTGTTTTCCTATCTCTTCTCGTTATTCTGCAAAGATGTTGCTACGGAACTCCCCGCATAAGGATCCTGAGAAGAACAGTCCCTTGAAGGGTCAAGGGATCATCAAAGATTCTCCTGCTGAGAGGTGCTGCTTTACCGATCCTCAGGTTGACAAGATCCGTCATTGTTTTCCGGCGAACACCATCTTCAAGTCTTTTACTTCTACCGCTTTGAGTGATTTTATCTCTGATTCTTGGGTAGCCTTTCCTGTTACTCCGTTCTTGATAGGATATTCGTATCCTTTCCCACAGTTCACTCAATCCTTCTTCTCTCTCACCGGCATCTGCTATATCCAGGCTATGCCCATGATCTGGAGGGTGTTGTATACCCTTGAGAGGATAATTGAGCAAGAGGGGATTGACCTCGGTATGGCGGAGCTGGCTGAGATGTATGATCTTACCACTTTCGGACCCCATCGTTATCTATTTAAGCGAAAAGCTGGAGAGGATCATCCTGTCTTCAAGGTCACCAAGAACGACATAAACTGGAAGCGTCGGTTCTTTTTTGTTAGGAGAGATACCATCCCTGATGGGAAGGATCTGCCCAAAGAGTGGGCTACTCATGGTAGGATAGAGGATCCTGGAAGGATCACCATAAGATTTGTTCCTTAGGGTGAGGATCACTAATATTTTCTTTGTTTATTGTGCAGCTATCTCCATCTCTCGTCTGAAGTTGACACCTGCTGTAAAAGAGAGGCTTTTGGCCTTGAAGAAGCTTGATCCGGAGACAAGAACTTTCCAGGTTGCTACCCAAGATTCCCAAGAAGTATCCTCTGCCTCTGTCACAATGTCAAGTAAGTATCCTCATTTAGGAAGTAATTCTATGTAGAATTTTTAAGTTTAATTAGAATACTTATCTTATTTTGGTTGTGTAGGTGCTGGAAAATCTTCTAAGTCTGCCTCAAAGTTTGGCATTGATGATCTTGCTAATGTCAAATCTGCAAAGAAGAAGACTCCTACTGCCAGCCCAACTGCTTCAGCCCCTAAAGTACCTATTAGGGGTAAAGGAAAGAAGAGAAAGGCCTCTGAGGATCTACAAGGCCTGCCCCTGCTCCGCCAACAGTTTCTAGACTACTTCAACGAGGTAAGGATCACTGCCCCTGTTTGTTATCCTGACAGTTTTGAGGATCACTTGTTTCTGACGTTATGCCTTGCTTTCCTTGCAGAAATTTGCTGAAATAGCGACTTATGTTGGCCACGTCGAGGATCAAGATCGCCAAATTGCTGACCTCCAACAAATGGGTGTGCTGAAGGATCTCAAGATTGCTGATCTTGAGAAGGAGCTCCGGGCTACCAAGGATGAAGCTGCCAAAATGCTGATCAACTTGGATTATGAGAAGCAGGAGATCACCCAGGATGCCAAGGTCTCTGCCGCAATAGCTATGTATAAGATCCAATTGCAGATGGCTGCGGAGGCTCAGGATCCCGCCTTCGACAAGAGCACATGGGACGTGGAAGGCTGGAAGGCGAGGCTGGCAGAGTTGGAGGATGATGAGGAGGCTGAGGAGATCCCAATGCTCGAAGGAGGTGATGCTGGCAAGGATCAGGGGGAAGCAAGTGGAGCTGGTGGTGATGGTGCAGCGAGGGTTTGAGCTGCAGAATTGGGCGATGAAGGAAACTTCTAGACATAGCCGGAGCCCAATTTTTTAATTTTGGTAGTGGTTTCTTTTGTGGTTGTGATGTTTTAAACAATGATGGTCTGTAACTTAAACAATAGTTTTAGGATTGAGGATCCAGGATCCTTCAGACAATAGGTAGGATTGCAAATGGTGGAGGGATCCTCTGTTTGGGGGATGAAGCCTTTGTGATCCTGCCGCTTTTTATTTTCCTGCATGCTACGACCGCACAAACAATGGACACCCTTTGCCAACCCATGTGGACGGGCCACGTTTTGCTGGTAGAAACATGGGTTGGCAATTTTGACAACTTTGAAGGGTTTAAAATCCTTTGTTAATAAAATAACTCTAATCTTTTTGGCTTATCTCGTGTTGTTATCCTTTGTTTATCCTCTTATTTTCCGATTGTTTAAAAACATATTCATTTGAGTAGGAAAGGTTAAGCAGATCATGTTCAAGAATTTTAGGATATGATCCTGGATCAAATATCCTATAATCGAAAATTTTTCAAGGTAGTTTATTTTAAGATTCATAGGTTTAGTTGTCAAGGTCTAAGGGTTATTCAAATGAATAATGAATGAAACTAAAAATAGTTAAGGATCATACCTGAGGATCCAAGTTAGGATCCTAACCTTTAATCAGGATAACCATAAGTAAAACTTTAATGGATAATAAGGATTAAGCATCCTTAATTGTTTAACTTCGAAAACCTGAAAAATAGAACATAACTTGGGACTAAGCCAATATAAAGGACAAGTTAGTAACTGGGGACAAGCCCAAAGGATAACTGGGGACAAGCCCATAGGATCACTGGGGACAAGCCCGAAGGATAACTGGGGACAAGCCCAAAGGATAACTGGGGACAAGCCCAAGGATCGTTTGTAAACTGGAGTATGGCCCTTACTGGCGACTATCCAAACTTAGTGACATGAAAATGCCAAAACCTTAGCTAACGTGAAAACGTTAGAAACCTTAGGAACGGATGTATGGTACGTCTACCATTATACGTAGGATCCTAGGTATAGCCAGTACGATGAGGTTATCAGCCCCGAAAGTGGGTACTGGTCCCAAAGACGTGAACTATATCAGGATCATCGTGCGCTACAGGCGGAAACTGGGGACAAGCCCAAGGATAACTGGGGTTGAACCCAAGGATCTGAGATGCTTTTGAAGATTCTTAATGATATGCTGAGGATACCTGGACTATCAAAACTCAAATTCTTGTGAGAGGAGGATGAAGGATACATGATCCTTATCCTTTGGTAAAAATAAGAAAATGGAATAGTTTAGGATTGGGATATTACCAGAGTAAGGATCATTGACATTATCGGGATCCTTCGAGGATGCTTTCAATGTAAGGATCATATGTGCCAGGAGGATCCTGTTCACATGAAATATTTCTTTAAGTGAACAGCATTCCAGGCTCTAGGTAACAAATTTCCTTCCATGGTTAGCAATCTATATGCCCCTTTTCCTGCTTCAGCTTCGATCAAGTAAGGACCTTCCCACTTTGGTGCTAATTTCCCGTCAGCAGGATTGATGGTATTTTGGAATGCTTTTCTCAATACCATATCCCCCACTTGGAACTTCCTTATTCTGACATTTTTGTTGTAAGCACCAGCCATTCTTTGTTGGTAGCTAGCCATCCTTATCCTAGCCAGATCCCTGATTTCTTCAATAGTATCCAAATCCTGAGCCAAGTTTGCAGCATTCTCTTCAGGATCACGGGTACTTGTTCTAGCAGTTGGAACCACCATTTCTGTTGGGATCACTGCTTCTGCCCCAAACACCAAGGAGAAGGGTGTTTGACTAGTAGCCTTCTTGGGAGTTGTCCTGTCAGCCCAAAGCACATAAGGCAATTCTTCTGCCCATTTCCCCTTCTTGGATCCAAGTTTCTTCTTCAGATTGTTGATGATGATCTTGTTGGATGATTCTGCTTGGCCATTGGCTTGTGGGTGGACTGGTGTTGATGTTATCATCTTAATCCCCCAACTGTCACAAAATTTAGTAGTCCTGCTCCCAATAAATTGGGAACCATTATCACATACAATTTCAGAAGGAATGCCAAATCTAGTTATAATGTTTCTTTTAATAAAGGATATCACTTCCTTTTCTCTGACTTGGGCAAAGGCTTCAGCCTCTATCCACTTGGAGAAGTAGTCAATCATGGCAAGCATGAATACTTTTCCACCAGGTGCCTTAGGGAGCTTGCCAACTATATCCATCCCCCATCTCATGATGGCCAAGAGGAAGGTATAGGATGTAGAAATTCAGCCGGCTGATGAAGGATATTGCCGTGTCTTTGACAAGGATCACACTTCTTAGCATACTCCACAGCATCCCTCTTCATAGTTGGCCAGTAGTATCCTGTCCTAAGGATCCTTGAGAACAATGCCCTGCCCCCAGTGTGGTTTCCACAATCTCCTTCATGGAAGTCTTTTAATACTTCTTGAATTTCAGGATCCTCGATACATCTTAAATATGGTCCTGCAAGAGATCGCTTATATAGCACATTATTCAAGATTGTGAATTGAGATACCTTAATCCTGAAAGCCCTAGGATTTTCTCCCATAGGAATCTCCCCGTGTTGTATGTATCTCATGATTGGTGAGATCCATGATCCTGAATAAGATTGAGTATCCTCGCTAGGGATCATTGCAGTATCCTTTTCTATTTCCATGGCCACCTGTTTTTCAATAGCAGGAGCCAGGATATGGATGATGGGGATACTTATATTCTCTGGGATCTTCAAAGATGATCCTAGATTGGCCAATGCATCAGCTTCTGTATTTCCCTCCCTTGGTACCTGTGACAAACTGAAAGAAACAAAGGAGAGTGCCAATTCTTTGACTATCTCTAAATATTTGGTTAGTTTTTCACCTTTCACAGCATAGGATCCATTAAAGTGATTAGTGATTAACAATGAATCCACGTATACCTCAAGATACCTGATCTCCATATGCTTAGCAATTTGTAAGCCAGCGATTAAGGCTTCATATTCAGCCTCATTATTAGTGGCTTGGAACTCACAAGCTATGGAATGGGGTATTATGTCCCCCTGTGGCGATTTTAGTAGTATGCCAAGCCCTGTGCCTTTGACATTTGAGGATCCATCAGTATGTAGTATCCAAGGATCCTTGGTCTCATCCAGCTGCTGGACCTCCAATTCGGCTTCCTTTTGTAGATCACTACTGAAATCAGCCACAAAGTCTGCTAACGCTTGAGATTTGATGGTTGTTCTAGGCTCATATCTTATATCATGGGCACTAAGTTTTACTGCCCACTTAGCCATCCTTCCGGACATCTCTGGTTTCCTGAGGACATTCTTGATTAGAAAATTAGTTCTAACAACAATAGTGTTTTGGTCAAAAATCACACAAGGATAATGCAACCAAACTCTAAGTAAACGGGGAATGATGCTTGGTTTGTTGAGAAAGTAAAGGATCACTTTGGTAAGAAATATGCAAGTGACACAAGGATTTATACGAGGAAAAAGCCCTTGATCAATGAATGATCTCCGGCATAAAAAACCTCGGGTGATGGCAACTACCGATCACCAAACTTCAATATAACAAAAAATGGTTACAACTTCGGATGATAATGAGCTGAGTACAAGGATCACTATAGTATCGAGTGTCTAAGCGTGTGAGAAATGTGTTGTGTGTCTTCCGAATGGGGAAGAGTGTTATATATACAAGTGTGAGTGACCTATTTTAGGTAAATAGACTAACAATCAGCTCATTACCCCTTTAGAAATAAAAGTAAATCTAGCCTAAATTATCGCCCTTAAATCATGCCGAGTTTCCATATCCTTTACAACGTTCCTCTCTGATTAAGCATATACCAAAGTTGTAAAGACGCGTCCCTTGTTTGCGATGCTAAGAGCGGATCCTGCTAGACATTCCTGCAAGATAACATTAAATTTAATGAAAACAACTGTTAGCATGAGGATCCCTGTAATGGTCCGTGATCCTGATCCTGGGACTCTTCAGAGGATCACTATCTGCCAAAGAAATAAGGATCACTGGTTAGGATCATATGTAAGGATCATATGTTATAAAAATCCAGCCCTAACAATTGCCCCCAAAATATAAGGAGTGATATTGTAAATAAATGAGTTATATTTTGCTTGATCTTATCTGCAACGAGCTAATCGGATAACTAGCCGTTAAAGTCGAACTAGCCGTTGCAATTCTTACGTCACAGAAGTGACAGCCCTGCAGATCATCATTATAAATAGGAGATAGAGATAGGATCAATTTGCATTTAAATTCAAGAGAAACTCCCTTTATAATCTCGTCCGAAGATTGATTAGGTATTCTCCTCTTTTCTTCCTTCTCTTACTCTGTTTCTCTGTCTCTTTCCATTCTTCTGCAAATATGTTGCTCCGGAATTCCCCTCATAAGGATCCTGAGAAGAACAGTCCCTTGAAAGGTCAAGGGATCATCAAAGACTCTCCCACCGAGAGGTGCTGTTTCACTGATCCTCAGGTTGATAGAATCCGTCACTGTTTTCCGGCGAACACCATCTTCAAATCCTTCACTCCCACTGCTTTGAGTGACTTTATCTCTGATACTTGGGTGGCCATTCCTGTTACTCCGTTCGTGATAGGACATTCATATCCTTTCCCACAGTTCACTAAATCCTTCTTCTCTCTCACTGGCATCTGCTATATCCAGGCTATGCCCATTGTTAGGGCTGGATTTTTACTATGAATGATCCTTATACATGATCCTAACCAGTGATCCTTATTTCTTTGGCAGGCAGTGATCCTCAGCCGGACCTCAGGATCAGGATCACGGGACATTGAGGTGATCCTAGTACTAACGGTCATTTTCGATTACTACAATATTATTTTGCAGGAATATCTAGCAGGATATGCCCTACATATCATGATCCAGGGACGCGCTTTTACAAATATGGCAAGAGCTGAATTGAAGATGAACGTTGTGCCGGATATGGAAACATGGCTTGATCTAAGGGCAGCAATTTAGGCTAGATTATCTTTATTTCTAAAGGGGTAATGAGCTGATTAGTGGTCTATCTACCTAAAATAAGTTACCTACACATGTATAAATACCCATCTTCCTCATTCGGAAGAACACACACAACATACGACACAACTCTCAACACTTAGACACTCAGTGATCCTTGTACTCAGCTCATTATCATCCGAAGTTGTAACTACATTTTTGTTATATTGAAGTTGGTGATCGGTAGTTGCCATCACCCGAGGTTTTTTATGCCGGAGATCATACATTGATCAAGGGCTTTTTCCTCGTATAAATCATTGTGTATTTGCATATTCATCACAGAAGTGATCCTTTACTTTTATAACTAACCAAGCATCATACCCCGTTTACATAAAGTTTGGTTACATTATCCTTGTGTGATTTTTGACCAAAACAGTTTGGCGCCCACCGTGGGGCAATTGGTGCTTCATTCATAAAGAAAATCTTTTGTTCAAAATCATTTCAAAGAGTTACATGGCTTCATCATTGAAGAACACTTCCACGGCGATGTCTGCAGTCACCTCAGCACAAACCACTCTACCTCCTCCACCGGCAGGATCCCAGAGAAATGCTGAGAAGAGACCAACCCCTTCTTTCTCTAAACCTCCATCTTCTTCTGCTATGAATTCTTCTATTCCCAGTACTAGTGATGTGTTTGCTTTAATTTTGCAGATGAAGGATCGTATGCAGCGGCAGGATGAAACTAATGACAGGATCCTCAGGGAGATTGGAGATCTCAAAAGACAAAAGAAAGCGGCAGAGGATCATTCCCCACTGATGCCAAAATCCTTGAGTTTTGAGACTCCAATGGTCACCTCTCAGCCATCAGGGATCCCAGACGTACAGATCACAGGGGAGACGAGAGGATTACATCTCAAGTCAGCAGCAATGACTCAGACATCGGGCTCGTATTTTCAGCCAGCAGGATCCTATCCTCAGTATATGGGATCCTTCATGAATCCGGGAGCCTATCCGGGGGCACAGCAGTTTCAAGGATCCTACTTTATTCCAGGATCGTTCCAGGGCCAAGGATCCTCCTTTGTTCCAGGATCATCCCAGGTTCAAGGATCCTCCTTCGTTCCAGGATCATCCCAGATACCAGGATCCTTACAGCTGCCAGGATCCCTAAAAAGTTTGCAAGCAGGGAATCTAGATGTCCATCAAGGGGACTTCATTCCAATGCAGACCATTGCTTCCACTGGTCCCTCCGTTATTCCAGAATCCCAGCAATACGGATTCCCTAACTTGAACCCAATGGGAGGTAACACTTAAAATAATTATCCTACCACTAACCATGGATTCATGCAGGATACAGGTACCAATCACGCTATGGCCAGGGAATTACAGAAACTAAAGGACATGATCTCAAGTGTTCCAGGGGTAGTCAAGCCTATCCCAGAGATTACAGATGGAAGCCACAAGGTATCACGCTTTGCACCACCAATTTGTGATGCAGAGGTGCCCAAAAGGTTCCATATCCCTACCATGAAGCTGTATGATGGCACGACGGATCCAAGGGAGCAATAGCAATTACAGTATCCTCCGAGGAACGTCTTGGAGGCAAGGGAACAAGATGTAGATGAAATCCTCTTGGACCCTAGTGATCCTGAATCAAAAATCTATATCGGATCAAGGATCCTTGGCAAGATGAAAGAAGACATGATATCCTTCCTCAAAAGAAGAAAATCTACCTTTGCTTGGAAACATGAAGATATGACAGGTATATCTAAGGATATTATTACTCACAAACTTGGCATTGACAGGTCTATCAAGCCAATCCATCAAAAAAGGAGGAAGTTTGCACCAGAAAGGAATGCCATTATCCAAGAAGAAGTAGAGAAACTACTTCGAGCAGGTATGATCAGAGAGGTAAAGTATCCTAAATGGTTAGCCAATGTGGTTGTTGTCCAAAAGAAAAACGGAAAGTGGAGGGTATGTGTCGATTTCACCGATTTGAATAAGGCATGTCCCAAGGATCCTTTCCCATTACCCCACATTGACTCCATGGTGGATGCAACAGCGGGGCATGAACTGTTAACTTTTATGGATGCATCATCTGGATTCCAACAAATCCAGATGGAACCATCTGACCAAGAGGATACAGCCTTTATGACCCCAACCGGTTTATATTGTTATATTGCCATGCCCTTTGGACTAAGAAATGCAGGTGCAACATATCAAAGGCTGGTAAATATGATGTTCAAAGATCAAATTGGAAAAACTATGGAGGTGTACATAGATGATATGGTGGTCAAGTCAAAGAAAGCTGAGGATCACCTAAGGGACATGGAAGAAGCATTCGATATCCTTGATAGTTACAACATGAAACTTAATCCTTCAAAATGCCATTTTGGTGTTAAGGCAGGAAAGTTCTTAGGATACATGGTAACCCAGAGGGGCATTGAAGCAAGCCCGGAACAAATCAAAGCATTAATAAATATCAAGTCTCCTGCCAATGCCAAGGATGTTCAAAGACTAACAGGTAGGATAGCAGCTTTGAACAGGTTCATATCGAAATCCTCAGAAAAGTGCAAAGAATTCTACGATATCCTAAGGAAGAATAAGAAGTTCGAATGGACTGAGAAGCATGAAAATGCTTTACAAGCCCTAAAAGAGTATATGTCCTCAGCACCAGCATTAGCAAAACCGGAAAAAGGAGATGTGTTATCCTTATATCTGGCGATATCCTCAACCGCTGTAAGTGCTGTCCTCGTTAAGGATCACGAAGGTACACAATATCCTATCTACTATGTAAGTAAAAGTCTACTTGATGCCGAACCCAGGTACTCACATCTCGAAAAACTCATCCTTGCATTAATCATGGCATCCACGAAGTTAAGGCATTATTTTGAAACTCATACTATTATTGTTAAAACTAATTTTCCAATTAAGAATGTCCTCAGGAAACCGGATATGTCAGGGAGAATGGCTAAGTGGGCAGTGAAGCTTAGTGCCCATGATATAAGATACGAACCAAGAACAGCCATTAAATCTCAAGCACTAGCTGACTTTGTGGCTGATTTCAGTAGTGATCTACAAAAGGAAGCAGAATTGGAGGTCCAGCAGCTGGATGAGACCAAGGATCCTTGGATCCTACACACTGACGGATCCTCAAACATCAAAGGCACAGGGCTAGGGATCCTACTAAAATCGCCACAGGGGGACATAATACCCCACTCTATAGCTTGTGAGTTCCAGGCAACTAACAATGAGGCTGAGTATGAAGCCTTAATTGCTGGCTTACAAATTACTAAGGATATGGGGGTAAAGTATCTCGAAGTATATGTAGATTCATTATTGATCACCAATCACTTTAATGGATCCTATGCTGTTAAAGGTGAAAAACTAACCAAATATTTAGAGATAGTCAAAGAATTGGCACTCTCTTTTGTTTCTTTTAGCTTAACACAGGTACCAAGGGAGGATAACACGGAAGCTGACGCATTGGCCAACCTAGGATCATCTTTGAAGATTCCAGAAGATATAAGTATCCCTATCATCCATATCCTGGCTCCTGCTATTGAAAAACAGGTGGCCATGGAAATAGACGAGGATACTGCAATGATCCCTAGTCAAGAAGCCCAACCTAATTCAGGATCATGGATCTCACCGATCATGGGATATTTGCAACACGGGGAGATCCCGATGGGAGAAAATCCTAGAGCTTTCAGGATTAAGGTATCTCAATTCACAATCCTGAATAATGTATTATATAAGCGATCTCTTGCAGGACCATATTTGAGATGTATCGAGGATCCTGAAATTGAAGAGGTGTTGAAGGATTTCCATGAAGGAGATTGTGGAAACCACACTGGGGGCAGGGCATTATTCTCAAGGATCCTTAGAACAGGATACTACTGGCCAACCATGAAAAGGGATGCTGTAGAGTATGCTAAGAAATGTGATCCTTGCCAAAGACATAGCAATATCCTTCACCAACCAGCTGAATTACTACACCCCATACCATCCTCTTGGCCATTCATGAGATGGGGAATGGATATAGTTGGCAAGCTCCCTAAAGCACCTGGTGGAAAAGTATTTATGCTTGCCATGACTGACTATTTTTCCAAGTGGATAGAAGCTGAAGCCTTCGCTCAAGTCAGAGAAAAGGAAGTCATATCCTTCATTAAAAGAAACATTATAACCAGATTTGGCATCCCCTCTGAAATTATATGTGATAATGGTTCTCAATTCATTGGAAGGAGAACCACTAACTTTTGTGACAGTTGGGGAATCAAGATGATAACATCAACACCAGTTCATCCACAAGCCAATGGTCAAGCAGAATCATCCAACAAGATCATCATCAACAATCTGAAGAAGAAGCTAGGATCCAAGAAAGGAAAATGGGCAGAGGAGTTACCTTATGTGCTATGGGCTGATAGGACAACTCCCAAGAATGCTACTGGCCAAACACCTTTCTCTTTAGTATTTGGGGCAGAAGCAGTGATCCCAACAGAGATGGTGATCCCAACCGCTAGAACAAGTGCTCGTGATCCTGAAGAAAACGCTACAATCCTAGCTCAGGATTTGGATACTATTGAGGAAAACAGGGATCTAGCTAGGATAAGGATGGCAAGCTACCAACAAAGGATGGCTGGTGCCTACAACAAGAATGTCAGGATAAGGAAGTTCCAAGTCGGAGATATGGTGTTGAGAAAAGCATTTCAAAACACCATCAATCCTGCTGACGGGAAGCTAGCACCAAAATGGGAAGGTCCCTACTTGATTGAAGCTAAAGCAGGAAAGGGGGCATACAGGTTGCTAACCATGGAAGGAAACTTGTTACCAAGAGCCTGGAATGCTGTTCACTTAAAGAAATATTTCATGTGAACATGATCCCTCCTGCATGTGATCCTTACATTGAAATATCCTTGAAGGATCCTGGAGATATCGTTGATCCTTACTCAGGTAATATGCTTATCCTAAAACTATTGCATTTTCTTACCTTTTGCCTAAGGATAAGGATCATGTATCCTTCATCCTCTACTCACAAACCATTTGAGTTATGATAGTTCAGGTATCTCCAGCATATCATCAAAGATCTTCAAAAGCATCACAGATCCTCCGGGATCATCACCAGTTATCCTTTGGGCTTGTCCCCAGTGATCCTCCGGGATCATTCTCAGTTATCCTTGGGATTATCCCCAGTTTCCGCCAGCAGCGCACGATGATCCTGATATAGTTCATGTCTTTGGGATCAGTACCCATTTTCGGGGCTGGCGACCTCATCGTACTGGCTATACTTGGGATCCTACGTATAATGGTGGACGCACCATACATCCGTTCCTAAGGTTTTTAACGTTTTCACGTTAGCTAAGGTTTTGACATTTTCATGTCACTAAGTTTGGATAGTTGCCAGAAAGGGCCATACTCCAGTTTACATACGATCCTTTGGGCTTGTCCCCAGTTATCCTTTGGGCTTGTCCCCAGTGATCCTCCGGGATCATCACCAGTTATCCTTTGGGCTTGTCCCCAGTGATCCTCCGGGATCATTCTCAGTTATCCTTTGGGCTTGTCCCCAGTTACTAACTTATCTTTTATATTGGCTTAGTCCCAAGTTATATTCCATTTTTTCAGGTTTTCGAAGTTAAACGATTAAGGATCCTTAATCCTTATTATCCATTAAAGTTTTACCTATGGTAATTTCGATTAAAGGTTAGGATCCTAACTTGGATCCTCAGGTATGATCCTTAACTACTTTTAATTTCATTATTCATTTGAATAACCTTTAGACCTTGACAACTGAACCTATGATCCTTAAAATAAACTATCTTGGAAACTTTCGATTATAGGATATTTGATCCAGGATCATATCCTAAATTTCTTAAACATAATTTGCTCAAACTTTTCAAACAAACATGTGTCAAAACAATTGAAAATCAAAAAGGATAACAACACAAGATAAGCGACAAAAGTTTAGGATTTTATTAAACAAAAGGATCTTTAACCCTTTCAAAAAGTTGTCAAAATTACCTACCCAAAGCATCTACCAGCAATACGTGGCCCGTCCGCTGGGGTAGGTAAAGGGTGTCCATGATAATAGGTTCAAAAGTATTGCAGGGAAATTAAAAGGCGGCAGGATCACAACGGCTTCATCCCCCAAACAGAGGATCCCTCCC
Organism: Helianthus annuus; assembly: GCF_002127325.2. Lineage (NCBI taxonomy): Eukaryota > Viridiplantae > Streptophyta > Magnoliopsida > Asterales > Asteraceae > Helianthus > Helianthus annuus. The sequence continues at coordinate 119,791,818 of NC_035435.2, forward strand.
CCGTGTGTAATCCTACCTATTGTTCAAAGGATCCAGGATCCTTAACCCTAAAGAAACTACTGTTCAGAGATTACAGACCATAATTGTTCACAAACCACAAACCACTACCAAAAAACCTAAAAAATTGGGCTCCGGCCTAGTCAACAATATCCATCATCGCCCAATCATGCAGCTTACTTCTCCGCTGCTCCATCTCCACCAGCATCTTCACCTTGATCCTTGCCAGCATCACCTCCCTCCAGCATTGGGATATCCTCAGCATCATCGTCATCTTCCAACTCTGCTAGCCTCGCCTTCCAACCTTCAACATCCCATGTGCTCCTGTCAAAGGAAGGATCCTGAGCCTCCGTAGCCATCTGCAGTTGTATCTTGTACATGGTTACCGCAGCAGAGACCTTAGCGTCTTGGGTAATGTCATGCTTCTCATAATCAAACTTGATCAACGCTTTAACAGCCTCATCTTTGACTGCCCGGATCTCCTTCTCAAGATCGGCAATCTTAAGATCCTTCAGCCCACACGTCTGTTGAAGGTCAGCAATTTGACGATCCTGATCCTCAACCTGATTGACGTAAATCTCCATTTCGGAGAATTTCTAAAGAAAACAACAGAAAAGCAACATCAGACACATGTGATCCTCGGACTTGTCGAAGACAATTAACAGGGGCAGTGATCCTAACCTCATCAAAATAGTCAAGGAATTGCTGACGGAGAAGAGGAAATCCTTGAAGGTCATCTGAAGCCTTCCTCTTTTTCCCTTTGCCTCGGGCAGGTGCTTTAGGGGCTGAGACTGAAGGGCTGGCAGCAGGAACCTTCTTCTTCTTAGAAGACGTGACATTGGCAAGGTCACTTATCCCAAACAGGGAGGCAGATTTAACAGACCTGGCAGACTTTCCGGCACCTACACAATTCAAAAACAAGATAAGTTCCCTTGTTAAATTAAATACTTTCACATAAAACTTATTTTCTATGAGGATACTTACTTGACATTGTGGCAGATGCAGAGGATATCTCTTGAGAATCTTGGATAATAACCTGGAAACTTCGAACTTCAGGATCAAGCTTCTTGAAAGCTAACACTCTCTCTTTGGCAGCAGGGGTCAAGTCTAAATGAGCAACGGAGATAGCTGCATAAAAAGACAAAAAAGAAAAGATATCAGTGATCCTCATCATACGAGACAGGACTGATAGTGATCCTTCAAGGATCCTCTACCCTACCATGAGTGACCCATTCCTCGGGCAGATCCTTCCCATCCGGGATGGAATCCCTCTTAACAAAGAAAAACCGACGTTTCCAGTTTTTATCATTCTTGGTAACTTTGAAGATAGGATGATCCTCCCCAGATTTCCGTTTCAACAAGTACCGGTGAGAACCAAAGGTGGTGAGATCATAGAGCTCAGCCAACTCTGACATCCCCAAATCAATCCCTTCTTGCTCAATGATCCTCTCAAAGGTATATAGAACCCTCCAGATCATCGGCATAGCTTGGATAAATGAGATGCCGGTAAGAGAAAAGAAAGATTGGGTAAATGTCGGAAAAGGATATGAATACCCGATGAGGAAAGGAGTAGCAGGAAAGGCCACCCAAGTGTCCGAAACAAAATCACTCAGAGCAGTAGGATCAAAGGGTTTGAAAACAACATTCGCTGGGAAACAATGGCGAATCTTGTCTATTTGGATATCGGTAAAGCAGCATCTCTCCGTAGGAGAATCTTTGATAATCCCCTGGCTTTTCAAGGGACTATCCTTCTTAGAGCCTTTGTGCGGTGAATTCCGAAGAAGCATATTCGAGATGAAAACAGGGTAAAAGCAAGAAAGAACAGAGCAAAGAAGAAAAAGAAGAAGATGATACCTGATCAAGCCTTCGGTGACGATTATAAAGGAAGATACTTCGAATTTAAATGCAAAATGATCCTAACCCTATCTCCTATTTATAATGATGATCCGCAGGGATTGTCACATCAGTGACGTAAATATCCTAACGGCTAGTCCATGTACAACGGCTAGTAAACCGGAATCGTCCGTTAGAGATAAGCTCAAAACAAAATATAACTCATCTATTTACAATTAACTCCTTATATTTTGGGGGCAATTGTTAGGGCTGGATTTTTACTATGAATGATCCTTATACATGATCCTAACCAGTGATCCTTATTTCTTTGGCAGGCAGTGATCCTCAGCCGGACCTCAGGATCAGGATCACGGGACATTGAGGTGATCCTAGTACTAACGGTCATTTTCGATTACTACAATATTATTTTGCAGGAATATCTAGCAGGATATGCCCTACATATCATGATCCAGGGACGCGCTTTTACAAATATGGCAAGAGCTGAATTGAAGATGAACGTTGTGCCGGATATGGAAACATGGCTTGATCTAAGGGCAGCAATTTAGGCTAGATTATCTTTATTTCTAAAGGGGTAATGAGCTGATTAGTGGTCTATCTACCTAAAATAAGTTACCTACACATGTATAAATACCCATCTTCCTCATTCGGAAGAACACACACAACATACGACACAACTCTCAACACTTAGACACTCAGTGATCCTTGTACTCAGCTCATTATCATCCGAAGTTGTAACTACATTTTTGTTATATTGAAGTTGGTGATCGGTAGTTGCCATCACCCGAGGTTTTTTATGCCGGAGATCATACATTGATCAAGGGCTTTTTCCTCGTATAAATCATTGTGTATTTGCATATTCATCACAGAAGTGATCCTTTACTTTTATAACTAACCAAGCATCATACCCCGTTTACATAAAGTTTGGTTACATTATCCTTGTGTGATTTTTGACCAAAACACCCATGATCTGGAGGGTATTGTATACCCTTGAGAGGATCATTGAACAAGAAGGGATTGACCTTGGTATGGCGGAGCTGGCTGAGATGTACGATCTTACCACTTTCGGACCCCATCGTTATCTATTTAAGCGAAAAACTGGAGAGGATCATCCTGTCTTCAAGGTCACCAAGAACGACACGAATTGGAAGTGACGGTTCTTCTTTGTTAGGAGGGATACCATCCCTAATGGGAAGGATCTGCCCAAAGAGTGGGCTACTCATGGTAGGATAGAGGATCCTGGAAGGATCACCATAAGATTTGTTCCTTAGGATGAAGATCACTAATATTTTCTTTTGCTTTTTGTTTATTGTGCAGCTATTTCCATCTCTTATCTGAAGTTGACACCTGCTGCAAAAGAGAGACTTTTAGCCTTCAAGAAGCTTGATCCGGAGACAAGAACTTTCCAGGTTGCTACTCAAGATTCCCAAGAAGTATCCTCTGCCTCTGTCACGATGTCAAGTAAGTACTTTCCAGGTTGCTACTCAAGATTCCCAAGAAGTATCCTCTGCCTCTGTCACTATGTCAAGTAAGTATCCTGATTAAAAAGTAGTTTCATGTAGGATTTTTTAAATTAGTTAGAATACTTATCTGATTTTGGTTGTGTAGGTGCTGGAAAATCTGCTAAATCTGCCTCCAAGTTTGGCATTGATGATCTTGCTAATGTCAAATCTGCGAGGAAGAAGACCCCTGCTGCCAGTCCAACCGCTTCAGCCCCTAAAGCACCTATTAGGGGTAAAGGAAAGAAGAGGAAGGCCTCTGAGGATCTTCAAGGATTTCCCTTGCTCCGCCAACAGTTTCTTGATTATGTTAACGAAGTAAGGATCACTGCTCCTGCTTGTATATCCTGCTTGTTTGGGGATCACCTGGTCCTGAACTTACCCTTTTCCCTTTCTGCAGAAACTCGCTGAAATAGAAACATATATTGGCCACGTTGAGGATCAAGACCGCCAAATTGCCGACCTCCAACAGATGGGTGTGCTGAAGGATCTCAAGATTGCTGATCTTGAGAAGGAGCTCCGGGCCACCAAGGATAAAGCTGCCAGGATGCTGATCAATTTTGATTATGAGAAGCATGACATTACCCAGGATGCCAAGGTCTCGGCTGCGATAACCATGTATAAGATCCAGCTGCAGATGGCTACGGAGGCTCAGGATCCTTCCTTCGACAAAGGCACATGGGACGTGGACGGCTGGAAGGCAAGGCTGGCAGAGTTGGAGGATGATGAGGAGGCTGAGGAGATCCCAATGCTTGAAGGCGGTGATGTTGGCAAGGATCAGGGGGAAGCAAGTGGAGCTGGTGGTGATAGTGCAGCGAAGGTTTGAGCTGCAGGATTGGGCAATGATGGAAATTTCTAGACATAGCCGGAGCCCAATTTTTTTTAAAATTTGGTAGTGGTTTTTTGTGGTTGTGATGTTTTGAAACAATGATGGTTTGTAACTTTGAACAATAGTTTTAGGATCAAGGATCCAGGATCCTTCAGACAATAGGTAGGATTGCAAACGGTGGAGGGATCCTCTATTTGGGGGATGAAGCCTTTGTGATCCTGCCGCTTTTACTTTCCTGCACCTGCTATGACCGCATAAACAATGGACACCCTTTGCCAACCCATGTGGACGGGCCACGTTTTGCTGGTAGAAACGTGGGTTGGCAATTTTGACAACTTTGAAGGGTTTAAAATCCTTTGTTAATAAAATAACTCTAATCTTTTTGGCTTATCTCGTGTTGTTATCCTTTGTCTATCCTCTTATTTTCTGTTTGTTTAGAAATGTATTTATTTGAGTAAGAAAAGTTAAGCAAATCATGTTCAATCATTTTAGGATATGATCCTGGATCAAATATCCTGTAATCGAAAAATTTTCAAAAATAGTTTATGATCGAGGATCATAGGTTTAGTTGTCAAAGTGTAAGGGTTATTCAAATGAATGATGAATGAAATAAGAAACAGTTTAAGGATCATACCTGAGGATCCAAGTTAGGATCCTAACCTATAATCAGGATAACCATAAGTAAAACTTTAATGGATAATAAGGATTAAGGATCCTTAATTGTTTAACTTCGAAAACCTGAAAAAGTGGAATATAACTTGGGACTAAGCCAATATAAAGGATAAGTTAGTAACTGGGGACAAGCCCAAAGGATAACTGGGGACAAGCCCATAGGATCACTGGGGACAAGCCCGATGGATAACTGGGGACAAGCCCAAGGATCGTATGTAAACTGGAGTATGGCCCTCACTGGCGACTATCCAAACTTAGTGACATGAAAATGCCAAAACCTTAGCTAACGTGAAAACGTTAGAAACCTTAGGAACGGATGTATGGTACGTCTACCATTATACGTAGGATCCTAGATATAGCCAGTACGATGAGGTTGTCAGCCCCTAAAGTGGGTACTGGTCCCAAAGACGTGAACTATACCAGGATCATCGTGCGCTACAGGCGAAAACTGGGGACAAGCCAAAGGATAACTGGGGTTGAACCCAAGGATCTGAGATGCTTTTGAAGACTATCGATAATATGCTGAGGATACCTGGACTATCAGAACTCAAATTCTCGTGAGAGAAGGATGAAGGATACGTGATCCTTATCCTTAGGTAAAAATAAGAAAATGGAAAAGTTTTGAGATAAGGACTTTACCAGAGTAAGGATCACTGATGTCGCCGGGATCCTTCGAGGATGCTTCCAATGTAAGGATGATATGCTTGAAGGATCCTGTTCACATGAAATATTTCTTTAAGTGAATAGCATTCCAGGCTCTTGGTAACAAATTTCCTTCCATGGTTAGCAATCTGTATGCCCCCTTTCCTGCTTCGGCTTCAATCAAGTAAGGGCCTTCCCATTTTGGTGCCAATTTCCCATCAGCAGGATTGATGGTATTTTGGAATGCTTTTCTCAACACCATATCCCCGACTTGGAACTTCCTTATCCTGACGTTTTTGTTGTAAGCACCAGCCATTCTTTATTGGTAGCTTGCCATCCTTATCCTAGCCAGATCCCTGATTTCCTCAATAGTATCCAAGTCTTGAGCTAGGTTTGCAGCATTCTCTTCAGGATCACGAGTACTTGTTCTAGCAGTTGGAACCACCATTTCTGTTGGGATCACTGCTTCTGCCCCAAATACTAAAGAGAAGGGTGTTTGACCAGTGGCATTCTTGGGAGTTGTCCTATCAGCCCACAACACATAAGGCAATTCCTCTGCCCATTTCCCCTTCTTGGATCCTAATTTCTTCTTCAGGTTGTTGATGATGATCTTGTTGGATGATTCTGCTTGACCATTGGCTTGTGGATGGACCGGTGTTGATGTTATCATCTTAATTCCCCAACTGTCACAAAAGTTAGTGGTTCTGCTCCCAATGAATTGGGAACCATTATCACATACAATTTCAGAGGGAATGCCAAATCTGGTTATAATGTTTCTCTTAATAAAAGATATAACTTCCTTTTCTCTGACTTTGAGCAAAAGCTTCAGCTTCTATCCACTTGGAGAAGTAGTCGGTCATGGCAAGCATAAATACTTTTCCACCAGGTGCCTTAGGGAGCTTGCCAACTATATCCATCCCCCATCTCATGAATGGCCAAGAGGATGGTATTGGATGCAAAAATTCAGCTGGCTGATGAAGGATAATGCTGTGTCTTTGACAAGGATCACACTTCTTAGCATATTCTACAGCATCCCTTTTCATAGTTGGCCAGTAGTATCCTGTTCTAAGGATCCTTGAGAACAATGCCCTGCCCCCAGTGTGGTTTCCACAATCTCCTTCATGGAAGTCTCTCAACACTTCTTGAATTTCAGGATCCTCGATACATCTTAAATATGGTCCTGCAAGAGATCGCTTATATAATACATTATTTAAGATTGTGAATTGTGATACCTTAATCCTGAAAGCTCTAGGATTTTCTCCCATAGGAATCTCCCCGTGTTGTAAGTATCTCATGATCGGTGAGATCCATGACCCTGAATAAGATTGAGTTTCTTCACTAGGGATCATTGCAGTATCCTCTTCTATTTCCATGGCCACCTGATTTTCAATAGCAGGAGCCAGGATATGGATGATGGGGATACTTATATCCTCTGGGATCTTCAAGGATGATCCTAGATTGGCCAATGCATCAGCTTCTGTATTTTCCTCCCTTGGTACTTGTGTTAAACTGAAAGAAACAAAAGAGAGTGCCAATTCTTTGACTATCTCTAAATATTTGGTTAGTTTTTCTCCTTTAACAGCATAGGATCCATTAAAGTGATTAGTGATTAGTAATGAGTCTACGTATACTTTAAGGTATCTGACCCCCATATCCTTAGCAATTTGTAAACCAGCAATTAAGGCTTCATATTCAGCCTCATTGTTGGTTGCTTGGAACTCACAGGCTATGGAGTGGGGTATTATGTCCCCCTGTGGCGATTTTAGTAGTATGCCGAGTCCTGTGCCTTTGATATTTGAGGATCCATCAGTGTGTAGTATCCAAGGATCCTTGGTTTCATCTAGCTGCTGGACCTCCAATTCTGCTTCCTTTTGTAGATCACTACTGAAATAAGCCACAAAGTCTGCTAGTGCTTGGGATTTAATGGTTGTTCTAGGCTCATATTTTATATCATGGGCACTAAGCTTTACTGCCCACTTAGCCATCCTTCCGGACATCTCTGGTTTCCTGAGGACATTCTTGATTGGAAAATTAGTTCTAACAACAATAGTATGGGTTTCAAAATAATGTCTTAACTTAGTTGATGCCATAATTAATGCAAGGATAAGTTTTTCAAGGTGTGAGTACCTGGATTCGGCATCAAGTAAACTCTTACTTACATAGTAGATAGGATGTTGTGTACCTTCGTGATCCTTAACAAGGACTGCACTTACAGCGGTTGAGGATACCGCCAGGTATAAGGATAACACATCTCCTTTTCCGGGTTTCATTAATGCTGGTGCTGAGGATATATATTCTTTAAGGGCTTGTAAAGCATTCTCATGCTTTTCAGTCCATTCAAATTTCTTGTTTTTCCTTAGGATATCATAAAATTCTTTACATCTTTCTGAGGATTTCGATATGAACCTGTTTAGAGCTGCTATCCTGCCTGTTAGCCTTTGCACATCCTTAGCATTGGCAGGGGATTTGATATTCACCAATGCTTTAATTTGTTCCGGGCTTGCTTCAATGCCCCTCTGAGTTACCATATATCCTAGAAATTTACCTGCTTTAACACCAAAGTGACATTTCGAAGGATTAAGCTTCATGTTATAATTATCAAGGATATCAAATGCTTCCTCCAAGTCCCTTAGGTGATCCTCAGCTTTCTTTGATTTTACTACCATATCGTCTATGTACACTTCCATAGTCTGTCCAATTTGATCTTTGAACATTATATTCACCAGCCTTTGATATGTTGCACCTGCATTTCTTAGTCCAAAAGGCATAGCAATATAGCAATATAAACCGGTTGGGGTCATAAAGGCCGTATCCTCTTGGTCAGATGGCTCCATCTGAATTTGTTGGAATCCAGATGATGCATCCATAAAGGTTAACAGTTCATGCCCCGCCGTTGCATCCACCATGGAGTCAATGTGGGGTAATGGGAAAGGATCCTTGGGACATGCCTTATTCAGATCAGTGAAATCGACACATACCCTCCACTTTCCGTTTTTCTTTTGGACAACAACCACATTGGCTAACCATTTTGGATATTTTACCTCTCTGATCATACCTGCTCGAAGTAGTCTTTATACTTCTTCCTGGATAATGGCATTCCTTTCTGGTGCAAACTTCCTCCTCTTTTGGTGGATTGGTTTAATCGACCTGTCAATGCCAAGTTTATGAGTGATAATATCCTTAGATATACCTGTCATATCTTCATATTTCCATGCAAAGGTAGATTTTCTTCTTTTGAGGAAGGATATTATGTCTTCTTTCATCTTGCCAAGGATCCCTGATCCGATATAGATTTTTGATTCAGGATCATTAGGATCCAGAAGGATTTCGTCCACATCCTGTTCCCTTGCCTCCAAGACATTCCTTGGAGGATACTGTAATTGCTATTGCTCCCTTGGCTTCGAGGTTGGTTTCATGGATGAGGTATAGCAATCCTTAGCCTCCTGCTGATCACTGTCGATCTTGATTATCCCCCATGGGCTAGGGAGTTTCACACATTGATGGTAGGTGGATGGGACTGCTTTCATATCATGTATCCAGGGCCTGCCAAGGATAACATTACAACAAGATAAACAGTCAATAACACACAATTTTTGATAATTATGTAATCCTTCCACGTAGATTGGGAGTTTGATGTCCCCCAGAGTTTTCTTAGTTTCTCCACTGAATCCCACAAGTACGGAGGATCTTGGTGTGATGTCTGATTCTGGGATACCCATCTTCTTTAGAACATCAAGCTGGATAATGTTTACTGAGCTTCCTCCGTCGATAAGGATCCTGCGGACAAAATGGTTAGAAATAAATAGAGTAATAACTAAACTATCATGGTGAGGATCCTGGATGTTAATGCGGTCATCCTCATCAAATGTTATTGTATTTCCTTCCGAGATACTTGATGTTCGGATAGGTTTTTCTCCATTATCCATTTTTGCTTCCTTTGCATGCCTTTTAGCCGCTGAGAAGGATGTACCACAGATGTCTGATCCTCCGGAAATAAAGTTGATCACTTGTGCATTCGCCGGAGGGGCTGGAGCCTTTTCAGGGATCCTTTCAGGATCCTGAGTCCTTTGCTTTTTTCTTCCGAACAACTCTTTTAGATGCCCCTTGCTTAGCAGATATCCAATTTCCTTTCTTAATGCGATGCATTCCTCGGTTAGATGCCCGAAATCCTCGTGGTATGCACACCAATTTGACTTGTCTTTAGTCCCGGATGGTTTGTCATTCTTTCGGGGCCACCTGGCTTTTTCTCCTAGATTCTGCATTGCAAGGATTAGTTCATGATTGTCAACAGAAAAACAATATTCAGAAATCGGAGGATAATCCTCATCATCCTCTTCCTGGTCAACAGCATGCACGTTCTGGTTGTCATTTCTATGGTAGGATTTGAATTTATTGCTCTTGAAGGAGGATCCTTGCTTCTCCTGTTTTGAGGATCCCACTTGTCTCTCCTGGATCCTCTTGTCATCCTCTAGCCGGATGAACCTGAGTGCCCGAGTTCTTACCTCATCTAGGTTCCTGCACGGTGTCATAACAAGATCATCATAGAATAATGAATCCTTAAGCAGTCCCATTTTGAAGGCCTCAATAGCCGTGGCCATATCCAAGTTGGGAATGTCCAAGGATTCTTTACTGAATTTAGTTATATAATCCCTTAATGATTCATTATGACTTTGAGTTACCCTGTATAAATCACTAGTTAATCTTTCAAATTTTCTACTACAAGAGAATTTATTATTGAATAAATTAACTAAATTAGCAAATGAAGTGATAGAGTAAGGGGGAAGACTTAGCAACCATTTAAGAGCTGATCCAGTAAGAGTGGATCCAAATCCTTTACATAGGCATGCTTCCTTTAACTTTTCTGGGATTGGATTGATCTCCATCCTCTCCCTGTATTGTGCTATGTGCTCCTCAGGATCCGTTGTACCATTATACAGCTTCATAGTAGGGATGTGGAACCTTTTGGGTACCTCTGCATCACAAATTGGGGTGCAAAACGAGATACCTTATGGCTTCCATCTGCAATCTCCGGGATAGGCTTGACTACCCCTGGAACACTTGAGATCATATCCTTCAGCTTCTGCAACTCCCTGGCCATAGCATGATTGATACCTGTACCCTGCACGAATCCATGGTTAGTGGTAAGATAATTATTTAAGGTGTTACCTCCCATTGGGTTCAGGTTAGGAATACTGGGTGTGAATCCATATGGCTGGGATTCTGGGATGATGGAGGGACCAGTGGAGGCAATGGTCTGCATTGGAATGAAATCCCCTTGATGGACATCTAGATTTCCTGTTTGCAAACTCTTTAGGGATCCTGGCATCTGGGAGGATCCTGGTATCTGAGACGATCCCGGAACAAAGGAGGATCCTTGAACCTGGGATGATTCTGGAACAAAGAAGGATCCTTGAACCTGGGATGATCCTGGAACAAAGGAGGATCCTTGAACCTGGGATGATCCTGGAACAAAGTAGGATCCTTGAAACTGTTGTGCTCCTGGATAGGCTCCTGAATTCACGAAGGATCCCATATGCTGAGGATAGGATCCTGCCGGCTGAAAATGTGAGCCCGATGCCTGAGTCATTATTGCCGATCCGAGGTGCAATCCTTTTGATCCTCCCACAATTTGAACGTCTGGGACTCCTGATGGCTGAGAAGTGATCATCGGAGTATCAAAACTTAAAGATTTGGGCATCAGTGGGGAATGATCCTCTGCCGCTTTCTTTTGTCTTTTGAGATCTCCGATTTCCCTGAGGATCCTGTCATTAGTTTCATCCTGCTGCTGCATACGATCCTTTATCTGCAAAATCAAAGTAAATACATCACTAGTACTGGGAGCAGAAGAATTCATAGCAGAAGAAGATGGAGGTTTAGAGAAAGTAGGAGTTGGTCTCTTCTCAGCATTTTTTTGAGATCCTGCCGGTGGTGGAGGCAAAGGCAGAGTGTTCTGAGACGAGGTGACTGCAGACATCGCCGTGGATGTATTCTTCAATGATGAAGCCATGTAACTCTTTGAAACGATTTCGAACAGAAAGTTTTCTTATGAATGAAGCACCAATTGCCCCACGGTGGGCGCCAAACTGTTTTGGTCAAAAATCACACAAGGATAATGCAACCAAACTCTAAGTAAACGGGGAATGATGCTTGGTTTGTTGAGAAAGTAAAGGATCACTTTGGTAAGAAATATGCAAGTGACACAAGGATTTATACGAGGAAAAAGCCCTTGATCAATGTATGATCTCCGGCATAAAAAACCTCGGGTGATGGCAACTACCGATCACCAAACTTCAATATAACAAAAAATGGTTACAACTTCGGATGATAATGAGCTGAGTACAAGGATCACTATAGTATCGAGTGTCTAAGCGTGTGAGAAATGTGTTGTGTGTCTTCCGAATGGGGAAGAGTGTTATATATACAAGTGTGAGTGACCTATTTTAGGTAAATAGACTAACAATCAGCTCATTACCCCTTTAGAAATAAAAGTAAATCTAGCCTAAATTATCGCCGTTAAATCATGCCGAGTTTCCATATCCTTTACAACGTTCCTCTCTGATTAAGCATATACCAAAGTTGTAAAGACGCGTCCCTTGTTTGCGATGCTAAGAGCGGATCCTGCTAGACATTCCTGCAAGATAACATTAAATTTAATGAAAACAACTGTTAGCATGAGGATCCCTGTAATGGTCCGTGATCCTGATCCTGGGACTCTTCAGAGGATCACTATCTGCCAAAGAAATAAGGATCACTGGTTAGGATCATATGTAAGGATCATATGTTATAAAAATCCAGCCCTAACAAATAGCATGGGTTTCAAAATAATGTCTTAGCTTAGTAGATGCCATAATTAATGCAAGAATAAGTTTTTCAAGGTGTGAGTACCTGGATTCAGCATCAAGTAAACTCTTACTTACATAATAGACAGGATATTGTGTACCTTCATGATCCTTAACAAGGACTGCACTTACAGCTGTTGAGGATACCGCCAGGTATAAGGATAACACATCTCCTTTTCCGGGTTTTATCAATGCTGGAGCTGGGGACATGTATTCTTTGAGGGCTTGTAAAGCATTCTCATGTTTTTCAGTCCACTCAAATTTCTTGTTCTTTCTTAGGATATCATAGAATTCTTTACATCTTTCTGAGGATTTGGATATGAACCTATTTAGAGCTGCTATCCTGCCTGTTAGCCTTTGCACATCCTTAGCGTTGGCAGGGGATTTGATATTCACCAATGCTTTAATTTGTTCCGGGCTTGCTTCAGTGCCCCTCTGAGTTACCATATATCCTAGAAATTTACCTGCTCGAAGTAGTCTTTCTACTTCTTCCTGGATAATGGCATTCCTTTCTGGTGCAAACTTCCTCCTTTTTTGATGGATTGGTTTGATTGACCTGTCAATGCCAAGTTTATGAGTGATAATATCCTTAGATATACCTGTCATATCTTCGTGTTTCCATGCAAAGGTAGATTTTCTTCTATTGAGGAGGGATATCATGTCTTCTTTCATCTTGCTAAGGATCCCTGATCCGATATAGATTTTTGATTCAGGATCATTAGGATCCAAAAGGATTTCGTCCACATCCTGTTCCCTTGCCTCCAAGACATTCCTTGGAGGATACTGTAATTGCTATTGCTCCCTTGGCTTCGAGGTTGGTTTCATGGATGAGGTATAACAATCCTTAGCCTCCTGCTGATCACTGTCGATCTTGATTGTTCCCCATGGGCTAGGGAGTTTCACACATTGATGGTAGGTGGATGGGACTGCTTTCATATCATGTATCCAGGGCCTGCCAAGGATAACATTACAACAAGATAAACAGTCAATAACACAAAATTTTTGATAATTATGTAATCCTTCCACGTAGATTGGGAGTTTGATGTCCCCCAGGGTTTTCTTAGTTTCTCCACTGAATCCCACAAGCACAGAGGATCTTGGTGTGATGTCTGATTCTGGAATACCCATCCTCTTCAGAACATCAAGCTGGATAATGTTTACTGAGCTTCCTCCGTCGATAAGGATCCTGCGGACAAAATGGTTAGAGATAAAGAGAGTGATGACTAGACTATCATGATGAGGATCCTGGATGTTAATTCTATCATCCTCATCGAAGGTTATAATTTTTCCTTCCGAGACGCTTGATGTTCGAATAGGCCTTTCTCCGTTATCCATTTTAGCTTCCTTTGCATGCCTTTTAGCTACCGAGAAGGATGTACCACAGATGTCTGATCCTCCAGAAATAAAGTTGATCACTTGTGCATTTGCCGGAGGGGCTGGAGCTTTTTCAGGGATCCTTTCAGGATCCTGAGTCCTTTGCTTTTTTCTTCCCAACAACTCTTTTAGATGCCCCTTGCTTAGCAGATATCCAATTTCCTTTCTTAATGCGATACATTCTTCAGTTAAATGCCCAAAATCCTTGTGGTATGCACACCACTTCGATTTGTCTTTAATTCCAGTTGGTTTGTCATTCTTTCTGGGCCACCTGGCTTTTTCTCCTAGATTCTGCATTGCAAGGATTAGTTCATGATTGTCAACGGAAAAACAATATTCAGAAATCGGAGGATAATCCTCATCATCCTCTTCTTGGTCAACAGCATGCACATTCTGGTTATCATTTCTATGGTAGGATTTGAATTTGTTGCTTTTGAAAGAGGATCCTTGCTTTTCTTGCTTTGAGGATCCTGCTTGTCTCTCCTGGATCCTCTTGTCATCCTCTAGCCGGATGAACCTGAGTGCCCGAGTTCTTACTTCATCTAGGTTCCTTCATGGTGTCATAACAAGATCATCATAGAACAATGAGTCCTTAAGCAATCCCATCTTGAATGCCTCAAGAGCTGTGGCCATATCCAAGTTAGGAATGTCCAAGGATTCTTTACTAAATTTGGTTATGTAATCCCTTAATGATTCATTATGACCCTGAGTCACCCTATATAAATCACTAGTTAATCGTTCAAATTTTCTACTACAAGAAAATTGGTTATTGAATAAGTTAACTAAGTTAGCAAACGAAGTAATAGAATAAGGGGGAAGACTTAGCAGCCATTTAAGAGCTGATCCAGTAAGAGTGGATCCAAATCCTTTGCATAGGCATGCTTCCTTTAGCTTTTCTGGAATTGGATTGATCTCCATCCTTTCCCTGTATTGTGCTATGTGTTCCTCAGGATCCGTTGTACCATCATACAACTTCATAGTAGGGATATGGAACCTTTTGGGTATCTCAGCATCACAGATTGGTGGTGCAAAACGAGATACCTTATGGCTTCCATCTGCAATCTCCGGGATAGGTTTGACTACCCCTGGGACACTTGATATCATATCTTTCAGTTTTTGTAGTTCTCTGGACATAGCATGATTGATACCTGTATCCTGCACGAATCCATGGTTAGTGGTATAAGAATTATTAAAAGTGTTACCTCCCATCGGGTTCAAGTTAGGAACATTGGATGTGAATCCATGTCGCTGGGATTCTGAGATGATGGAGGGACCAGTGGAAGCAATGGTTTGCATTGGAATAAAATCTCCTTGATGGACATCTGGACTTCCTGTTTGCAAATTCTTCAAGGATCCTGGTATCTGAAGGGATCCTTGAGCCTGGGATGATCCTGGAACGAAGGAGGATCCTTGAACCTGGGATGATCCTGGAACGAAGGAGGATCCTTGAACCTGGGATGATCCTGGAACAAAGGAGGATCCTTGAACCTGGGATGATCCTGGAACAAAGGAGGATCCTAAGCTCATGAAGGATCCCGTATGCTGAGTGTAGGATCCTGCCGGTTGGAAATATGATCCTGATGCCTGAGTCATTGCTGCTGGGCCGAAATGCACTCCTCTTGATCCCCACATGTGTTGAACGTCTGGGACCTCTGATGGCTGATTAGTAATCATCGGAGTATCAAAATTCAAAGATTTGGGCATCAGAGGGGAATGATCCTCTGCCGTTTTCTTTTGCTTTTTGAGATCTCCGATTTCCTTGAGGATCCTGTCATTAGTTTCATCCTGCTGCTGCATACGATCCCTCATCTGCAAAATCAAAGTAAATATATCACTAGTACTGGGAACAGAAGAAGTTAGAGCAGAAGATGATGGTTTAGAGGAGATAGGAGTTGGTCTCTTCTCAGCATTTTTCTGAGATCCAGCTGGTGGTGGAGGCTAAGGTGGAATGCCATTAGATGAATTGACTGCAGACATCACTGTGGAAGTATTCTTCAACGATGAAGCCATGCTACACTTCCGGAATGATTACCAACAGAAAAGTTTTCTTATGAATGAAGCACCAATTGCCCCACGGTGGGCGCCAAACTGTTTTGGTCGAAAAATCACACAAGGATAATGCAACCAAACTCTATGTAAATGGGGAATGATGCTTGGTTTGATGAAAAAAGTAAAGGATCACTTTAGTATAAAATATGCAAGTGACACAAGGATTTATACGAGGAAAAAGCCCTTGATCAATGAATGATCTCCGGCATAAAAAACCTCGGGTGATGGCAACTACCGATCACCAAACTTCAATATAACAAATAATGATTACAACTTCGGATGGTAACGAGCTGAGTACAAGGATCACTATAGTATTGTGTCTAAGCGTGTGAGGAATGTGTTGTGTGTCTTCCGAATGTGGAAGAGTGCTATATATACAAGTGTGAGTAGCCCTATTTTAGGTAAATAGACTAACTATCAGCTCATTACCCCTTTAGGAATAACAGTAAATCTAGCCTAAATTATCGCCCTTAAATCATGCTGAGTTTCCATATCCTCTACAACGTTCATCTCTGATTAAGCATATGCCAAAGTTGTAAAGACGAGTCCCTTGATTACGTTGCTAAGAGCGGATCCTGCTAGACATTCCTGCAAGATAACATTAAATCCAATGAAAACAACTGTTAGCATGAGGATCCCTATGATGGTCCGTGATCCTGATCCTGGAACTCTTCTGAGGATCACTATCTGCCAAAGAAATAAGGATCACTGGTTAGGATCACATGTAAGGATCATATGTCATAAAAATCCAGCCCTAACAGAAGTTATATCCTTTATTAAAAGAAATATTATAACTAGATTTGGCATTCCTTCTGAAATTATATGTGATAATGGTTCCTAATTTATTGGGGGCAGAACCACTAACTTTTGTGACAACTGGGGGATTAAGATGATAACATCAACACCAGTCCACCCACAAGCTAATGGTCAAGCAGAATCATCCAACAAGATCATCATCAACAATTTAAAGAAGAAGCTTGGATCCAAGAAAGGGAAATGGGCAGAAGAGCTACCTTATGTGCTTTGGGCTGATAGGACAACCCCTAAAAATGCTACTGGTCAAACACCATTCTCTTTGGTATTTGGGGCAGAGTCAGTGATCCCAACAGAAATTTTGGTTCCAACTGCTAGAACAAGTACCCGTGATCCTGAGGAAAATGATGAGAACCTGGCTCAAGACTTGGATACTATTGAGGAAATCAGGGATTTGGCTAGGATAAGGATGGCTAGTTATCAACAGAAAATGGCTGGTGCTTACAACAAAAATGTCAGGATAAGGAAGTTTCAAATTGGAGATATGGTACTGAGGAAAGCATTCCAGAATACCACCAATCCTGCTGATGGAAAATTGGCACCAAAATGGGAAGGCCCTTATTTGATTGAAGCTGAAGCAGGAAAGGGGGCATACAGATTGTTGACCATGGAAGGTGATTTGTTGCCAAGAGCTTGGAATGCTGTCCATTTGAAGAAATATTTTATGTGAGCAGGATCCTCCGAAAGCATATGATCCTTACATTAGGGGTATCCTTGAAGGATCCTTAAAGCATCAATGATCCTTACTCTGGTAATGTCCTAATCTTGAACTATTTCATTTCCTTATTTTCTCATATAAGGATAAGGATCATGTGTCCTTTATCCTTCTCTCACATGATTTTGAGTTTTGAAAGTTCAGGTATCCTTAGCAAAGCCTTTATTATCTACAGAAGTGATCCAGATCTTTGGGTTTAACCCCAGTTATTTGGGCTTGACCCCAGTTTCGCCCGTAGCGCACGATGATCCTGGTATAGTTCAAGTCTTTGGGACCAGTACTCGCTTTAGGGGCTGATAATTCCATTGTACTGGCTATACCTAGGATCCTACGTATAATGGTAGACGTACCATACATCCGTTCCTAAGGTTTCTAACGTTTTCACGTTAGCTAAGGTTTTGGCATTATCATGTCACTAAGTTTGGATAGTCGCCAGTTAGGGCCATACTCCAGTTTACACACGATCCTTGGGCGTGTCCCCAGTTATCATTGGGCTTGTCCCCAGTTATCCTTGGGCTTGTCCCCAGTTATCCTTGGGCTTGTCCCCAGTTATCCTTGGGCTTGTCCCCAGTTGCTAATTCTTATCTTATATTGGCTTAGTCCCAAGTTGTGTTCTATTTCAGGTCCTTGAAGTTAAACAACTAAGGATCCTTGATCCTTGTTTCTTTCTAAGGTTTGTCTTATGGTTATCCTGATCATGGTTAGGATCCTAACTTGGATCCTCAGGTATGATCCTTAATTATTTTTATCTTATTCATTGTTTATTTGAATAACCCTTATACTTTGACAACTGAACTTGTGATCCTTAGAATATATTGCTTTTTGGAACTTTTCAACAATAGGATATTTGATCCTGGATCATATCCTAAAATTCTTAAACTTAATCTGTTAAAGTTTTCTTATTCAAACAAATGAATACCAAGACAATTGAAAAGTAAAGGAATTTAAAGAACAACAACACAGGATAAGCGACAAAAAGTTAAAGTTTTATTTATTAACAAAAAGTCTAACCCTTCAAAGGTTGTCAAAATTACCTACCCCAAGCATCTACCAGCAAAACGTGGCCCGTCCGCTGGGGTAGGTAAAGGGTGTCCAGGATAATAGGTTTTAAGTTGTGCAGGAAAACAAAGATGGCAGGATCACAATGGTTTCATCCCCCAAACAGAGGATCCCTCCACCATATGCAATCCTACCTATTGTCTGAAGGATCCTAGATCCTTAATCCTAAGAAACTATTGTTTAAATACAAACCATGAAATTGTTCAAACAAACAACCACTAAACAAAAAAAATTGGGCTCCGGCTAAGTCTCGAAATTTCCATCATTGCCCAATCCTGCAGCCTAGACCTTCGCTGCATCCTCACCACCAGCTCCACTTGCCTCGCCACCCTGATCCTTGCCACTGCCTCCAGCCTCAAGCGTCAAGATCTCCTCAGCCTCTTCATCCTCCTCCAGTTCAGCCAACCTTGCTTTCCAGCCCTCCACGTCCCAGGTGCTCTTATCGAAGGCAGGATCCTGAGCTTCCATGGCCATTTGCAGCTGGATCTTGTACATTGCTATGGCGGCGGAGACCTTAGCATCATGGGTGATCTCGTGCTTCTCATAATCAAAGTTGATCAGCATCTTGGCAGCTTCGTTCTTGGTGGCCTGGAGATCCTTCTGAAGATCGGCTATTTTGAGGTCTTTCAGCACAGCAACTTGTTGAAGATCAGCGATCTTGCTATCCTGATCCTCAACGTGGCCAACATAAGTCTCTATCTCAGCAAATTTCTGCAAGAAAGACAAGGATATGGTCAGAACCAAGTGATCCTCATGCAAGCAGGATGTACAAGCAGGGACAGTGATCCTTACCTCATTGAAGTAGTCCATGAACTGTTGGCGGATCAAGGGAAGGCCTTGCAAATCCTCAGCCTCGGAGGCCTTCCTCTTCTTGCCTCCCTTCCCCCTGAGGGGTGCCTTGGGGATTGAAGCAGTGGGGCTAGCAGGAGTCTTCTTCCTCGAGGATTTGACATTGGTGAGATCAGTGATGCTGAACTTCGAAGCTGACTTGGTGGACTTTCCGGCACCTACACAACCAAAACAAGATAAGTATCTAAATTTTATTTGAATTTCATTATTTAATTAAATCTTTAAAACAAGGATACTTACTCGACATTGTGACAGAACCAGAGGATACTTCCTGAGAGTCTTGAGTGGTGGTCTTGAAAGTTCTTGTTTCA
Organism: Helianthus annuus; assembly: GCF_002127325.2. Classification (NCBI taxonomy): domain Eukaryota; kingdom Viridiplantae; phylum Streptophyta; class Magnoliopsida; order Asterales; family Asteraceae; genus Helianthus; species Helianthus annuus. The sequence goes on from NC_035435.2 coordinate 119,811,317, forward strand.
GGGTCCAGTCTCTTGAAAGCTAGGAGTCTTTCCTTTGCAGCAGGAGTCAGTCTAAGATGTGCGACAGAGATAGCTGTACAACAAAAGAACAATAAAAAGTCAGTGATCCTTATATCGAAAGGTAGATCCTCTGGTGATCCTCCCCAGGATCCTTCATCCTACCATGAATAGCCCACATCTTGGGTAGATCCTTCCCATCAGGGATAGAATCTCTCCTCACAAAAAAGAAGCGTCGCTTCCAGTTACTGTCGTTCTTGGTGGCCTTGAAGATTAGATGCTCCTCCCCAGGCTTTCGTTTGAACAGATAGCGATGGGAACCGAAGGTGGTCAGATCATACAGCTCTCCTAACTCAGCCATGCCTAAATCTATCCCCTCCTGCTCAATGATCCTCTCCAGGGTGTATAGAACCCTCCAGATCATCGGCATAGCTTGGATGTAGGATATGCCGGTCAGGGAGAAGAAGGATTGGGTGAAAGCTGGGAAAGGATATGTGTAACCTATGGTAAATGGGGTGACAGGGAAAGCAACCCAGTTAGCAGAGATGTGATCGCTGAGAGCATTGGGGTTAAAGGGTTTGTAAACAGTGGTCGCCGGAAAGCAATAACGGATCCTGTCAATCTGTGGATCAGTGAAGCAGCATCGTTCCTTTATGGAATCTTCGATGATTCCTTGGCTTTTTGGTGGACTATTCTTCTGATGATCCTTAGCAGGGGAGTTCCGAAGTAGCATTTTGAACAAGAATAGCAGAAAGAAAGAAAAACAGAGCAAGCAAGAGAGAAGATGAAAGGGAGAATACCTGGTTGATCTTCTGACCACGGTTATAAAGGGAGTTGCTTTGAATTTAAATGCGTTTGATCATATCCCTATCTCTATTTATAATCATGATTTTTGCAGATATGTCACTTCTGTGACGTCACAATGCAACGGATAGTTAGAATTTAACAGCTATAAATCCGTTGAGTTTGTTGCAGATGTTTTGGTCAAAAATCACACAAGGATAATGCAACCAAACTTTATGTAAATGGGGTATGATGCTTGGTTTATAGAAAAAGTAAAGGATCACTTTAGTAAGAAATATGCAAAGACACAATGATTTATACGAGGAAAAAGCCCTTGATCAATGTATGATCTCCGGCATAAAAAACCTCGGGTGATGGCAACTACCGATCACCAACTTCAATATATCAAAATATGGTTACAACTTTGGATGATAATGAGCTGAGTACAAGGATTACTATCGTAATGTGTGTCTAAGCGTGTGAGAATTGTGTTGTTCGTTCTTCCGAATGAGGAAGAGTGTTATATATACAAGTGTAGGTGACCTATTTTAGGTAAAAAGACTAATAATCAGCTCATTACCCCTTTAGAAATAAAAGTAAATCTAGCCAAAATTATCGCCCTTAAATCATGCCAAGTTTCCATATCCTTCACAACGTCCATCTCCGATTAAGCACATGCCATAGTTGTAAAGACGTGTCCTTTAATTGTGATGCTTAAGAGCGGATCCTGCTAGATGTCCTGCAAAACAACATTAAATTCAACGAAAGCAACTGTTAGCATGAGGATCCTATGATGGTCCGTGATCCTGATCCTGGAACTCTGCCGAGGATCACTATCTGCCAAAGAAACAAGGATCACTGGTTAGGATCACATGTGAGGATCATGTATTGTAAAAATCCAGCCCTAACAATTGCCCCCAAAATATAAGGAGTGATTTTGTAAATAAATGAGTTATATTTTGTTCTGATCTTATCTTCAACGGACAACTCGGATAACTAGCCGTTATAACCGGACTAGCCGTTGCGATCATTACGTCACTGAAGTGACATCCCTGCAAATCATGATTATAAATAGGAGATAGGGTAAGGATCGATTTGTATTTAAATTCAGGATATACTCCCTTTATAATCTCCACCGAAGATTGATCAGGTATTCTTTTCCTTTCTTTCTTCCTTTTCCTGCTCTGTTTTTTTTTTTTTTTTTTTTTGCTTTTGCTCTGTTTCTGTTCCGCCACAAGTATGTTGCTCCGAAATTCTCCCCATAAGGATCACGAGAATAGCAGTCCCCTGAAAAGCCAAGGGATCATTAAGGACTCTCCTACGGAGAGATGTTGCTTTACCGATGCTCATGTAGATAGGATTTGTCATTGCTTTCCGGCGGATGCTGTTTTCAAATCCTTCACATCCACTGCTTTGAGCGACTTTGTTTCAGACGCCTGGGTGATCTTTCCTGCAACTCCGTTTACCATAGGATATTCGTATCCTTTTCCGGCCTTCACCCAATCTTTCTTTTCTTTGACCGGCATATCTTATATCCAAGCTATGCCGATGATCTGGAGGGTCTTGTATACCTTCGAGAGGATCATCGAGCAGGAGGGGATTGATTTAGGGATGGCAGAGCTGGCCGAGCTTTATGATCTTACCACGTTTGGTTCTCATCGATATTTGCTGAAACGGAAGGCCGGGGAGGATCACCCTGTTTTAAAGGTTACCAAAAATGATACAAACTGGAAGCGTCGTTTCTTCTTTGTGAGGAGGGATACCCTCCCTAATGGGAAGGATCTGCCCAAGGAGTGGGCCACCCATGGTAGGATAGAGGATCCTGGAAGGATAACCATCAGACTTGTCTCTTATGATGAGGATCACTAATGTCTTTCTTTGTTTTTTGTTCATTGTGCAGCTATCTCCATTGCTCATCTTAAGTTAACCCCTGCTGCCAGAGAGAGGGTTCTAGCTTTCAAGAAGCTTGATCCTGAAATCAGAAGTTTTCAAGTCACCGTCCAAGATTCACAAGAAGTATCCTCCGCATCTGCCACTATGTCAAGTAAGTATCCTTATTAAAAAGTAAGTTATATGTAAGATTGTTTAGTTAGTAAGGGAACTTATCTTGTTTTGATTGTGTAGGCGCTGGGAAACCTGCTAAGTCTGCCTCCAAGTTCGGGATTGATGAACTTGCCAATGTCAAGTCTTCAAGAAAGAAGACTTCTGTTGCCAGTCCCTCTGCTTCGGCTCCTAAAGCACCTGTTAGGGGTAAGGGGAAGAAGAGAAAGACTTCTGAGGATCTCCAAGGATTTCCCCTGATCCGCCGTCAGTTTCTCGACTATGTCAATGAGGTAAGGATCATTGCCCCTGTTGGTTATCCTTCTCGAGTATCCTGCTTGTGTATTCTGCCTGTATATCCTGCTTCTTTGAGGATCACCTGATCCTGAACTTACCTTTTTTTTTCTCTTTTGCAGAAACTTGCTGAGATTGAGACCTACCTTGGCCATGTCGAGGATCAGGAAAGCCAAATCGCCGACCTCCAACAAATGGGCGTGTTAAAGGATCTCAAGATAGCCGATCTTGAGAAGGAACTCTGGGCTACAAAGGATGAGGCTGCTCAAAGGCTGATGGACATGGATGGCGAGAAGCAGGAGATCATCCAGGATGCCAAGGTCTCTGCCGCAACTGCTATGTACAAGATACAACTACAAATGGCTGCGGAGGCTCAGGATCCTGCCTTTGACAAAAGCTCATGGAACGTGGAGGGTTGGAAGGCAAGATTGGCAGAGCTGGAGGATGAGGACGAAGCCGAGGAGATCCCAATGCTGGAGGGCGGTGACGCTGACAAGGATCAGGGTGGAGAAGCTGGTGGTGATGGAGCAGCAAAGGTGTGAGCTGCTGGATTGGGCGATGATGGATATTTCGAGACTAGGCCGGAGCCCAATTTTTTGAGTTTGGTAGTGGTTTGTTTGTGGTTGTTGATGTTTGAAACAATTATGGTTTGTAACTTGAACAATAGTTTTTAGGGTTAAGGATCATGGATCCTTTGGACAATAGGTAGGATTACAAAAGGTGGAGGGATCCTCTGTTTGGGGGATGAAGCCTTTGTGATCCTGCCGCCTTTAATTTCCTGCACCTGCTAAGACCGCATAGACAATGGACACCCTTTGCCAACCCATGTGGACGGGCCACGTTTTGCTGGTAGAAATGTGGGTTGGTAATTTTGACAACTTTTTGAAAGGGTTTAAGATCCTTTTGTTAATAACATAACTCTAATCTTTCTGGCTTATCTCGTATTGTTATCCTTTATTTATCTTCTTATTTCCCAGTTTTTAGAAACATATTTGTTAGAGTAACAAGAGTTGAGCAAACCATGTTTAATAAATTTAGGATATGATCCTAGATCAAATATCCTATCATTGAAAATTTTCAAGGATCATAGTTTTAGTTGTCAAAGTGTACAGGTTGTTTAGTATAATCAAAATAGTCAAGGATCATACCTGAGGATCCAAGTTAGGATCCTAACCTTTAATCAAGATAACCATAAGTGAAACTTTAATGGATGATAACGATTAAGGATCCTTATTTGTTTAACTTCGAGAACCTGAAAAATGGAAAATATCTTGGGACTAAGCCAATTTAAAAGATAAATTAGTAGCTGGGGACATGCCCAAAGGATAACTGGGGATGATCCCAAAGGATCACTGGGGACAAGCCCAAAGGATAACTGGGGACAAGCCCAAAGGATAACTGGGGACAAGCCCAAAGGATCGTATGTAAACTGGAGTATGGCCCTTACTGGCGACTATCCAAACTTAGTGACATGAAAATGTCAAAACCTTAGCTAACGTGAAAACGTTAGAAACCTTATGAACGGATGTATGGTACGTCTACCATTATACGTAGGATCCTGGGTATAGCCAGTACGATGAGGTTGTCAGCCCCGGAAGTGGGTACTGGTCCCAAAGACGTGAACTATATCAGGATCATCGTGCGCTGCTGGCGGAAACTGGGGATAATCCCAAGGATAACTGGGGTTGGACCCAAGGATCTGCGTTGCTTTTGAAGATCTTTGACGATATGCTGTAGATACCTGAGCTATCATAACTCAAAAGGTTCGTGAGAAGATGATGAAGGATACAGGATCCTTATCCTTTGGTAAAAAGTAAGTAAACGTAATAGTTTTAAGATAAGGACATTACCAGAGTAAGGATCACTGACATCACTGGGATCCTCTGAGGATACTTCAATGTAAGGATCACATGCTTGAAGGATCACGTTCACATAAAGTATTTCTTTAAGTGAACGGCATTCCAGGCTCTTGGTAACAAGTTTCCTTCCATGGTTAGCAATCTGTATGCCCCCTTTCCTGCTTCAGCCTCAATCAAGTAAGGGCCTTCCCACTTTGGTGCTAACTTCCCGTCAGCAGGATTAATAGTGTTTTGGAATGTTTTTCTCAACACCATATCTCCGACTTGGAACTTCCTTATCCTAACATTTTTGTTGTAAGCACCAGCCATTCTTTGTTGGTAGCTTGCCATCCTTATCCTAGCCAGATCCCTGATTTCCTCAATAGTATCCAGATCCTGAGCCAGGATTGTAGCATTCTCTTCAGGATCACGAGCACTTGTTCTAGCAGTTGGGATCACCATCTCTGTTGGGATCACTGCTTCTGCCCCAAATACTAGAGAAAAAGGTGTTTGACCAGTGGCATTCTTGGGAGTTGTTCTATCACCCCATAGCACATAAGGTAACTCCTCTGCCCATTTTCCCTTCTTGGATCCTAGCTTCTTCTTCAGATTGTTGATGATGATCTTGTTGGATGATTCTGCTTGACCATTGGCTTGTGGATGAACTGGTGTTGATGTTATCATCTTAATTCCCCAACTGTCACAAAAGTTAGTGATTCTGCTTCCAATGAATTGGGAACCATTATCACATACAATTTCAGAGGGAATGCCAAATCTAGTTATAATGTTTCTTTTGATAAAGGATATAACTTCTTTTTTCTCTGACTGTTGAGCAAAGGCTTCAGCTTCTATCCACTTAGAGAAGTAGTCATCATGGCAAGCATAAATACTTTTCCACCAGGTGCTTTAGGGAGCTTGCCCA